>NC_029791.2:90575950-90602981 GCF_000816755.2 Arachis ipaensis
GTGTTTCATTTGTTTCATTTCTTTTTATTCTGATGTTCTTTACTTTGCTTTAATCTATATGTCCAATTATAGAATATAGATACATACCAATAAGGCCATCGAGGCCATTGTTTGATTCTAGCTCACTTATCCCAAAATTAGCCTACCTTTTACATCACCCTTGTTAGCCCCCTTTGAGCTTTTGCACTTGCTGGTTAGTTGTGCGAAGTTGTGAAGTTATGTCTGGAACATGGTATCGTGCACCAGTTTTTGGAGCCATTGCCAGGGAGAGAACGAACAACAAATTTTACAACCTCAGAGTAATAGATTAAAATGTGGGAAACCTATTGGGAACATGGATGAATAGAAACAAAAGGTAGAAAAGTTGAAAGAAATAAAATAATTCAGAAAATTTGGGAAGCATGCTCATGAGAAATCAAAGTGATCAATTACCATGTGCATTAAAAAAAAAGTTATTTTCAGCATTTAATAAAAGGGAATACAAAAGAATTCCCCAATGCAAAATAAAAGCAATGCACATGGGATAAAAACAAAAATTGAAACATGAGCATGTGACAACAAGTGGGATAATATGGGAGAATTGGTAAAGAAGCTTATTCTACTAAATATGTATGTTAGGTGAGATCTTAGTCTAATTAAGGATTCACTTATTAGCTCACTTAGCTTTATACATATATCCTTACCTTTACCTTGACCCCATTACAACCTTAATTAAAGACCTCATGACTTTTGGTATGACTGTACTCTATAATTGTTGATTGGTTAGATGAAGAACAAAGTTATAGAAAGTAAGAATAAAAAGAAAAGTAGAGTGAATAAATCCAATAAACACTGAATGACTAGAGGGTAAACACAAAATCCAGTGAGGGTTCAATAACTCATCAACATATATCTATAATTACCTTTATTTCCATTCGATGCCGTGATTAGTGTGTTGAGTAGTTTCAGATTTTCTAAGGCAGAATGACTTAAAGGATGGAAAAGGAAACATACAAAAATGAAAGGAAAGCACAAAACGGAACTTCTGAAGAAACTGGCATCTACGCGATCGCATGGACGAAGCGATCGCGTGCCAAGCACGAATCAGCAGCGACGCGGCCGCATGATTGACGCGACCGCGCGCCTTAAGCAGAACGCACATGACGCGGTCGCATGACTGACGAGACCGCGTTGCAAGGAAATGCTCCAAATGACGTGACCGCGTGACCCACGCGGACACGTGACAGAGGCCACGCACCAGAAATTTGAGAAAACTCTCATAGCAAATTCTGAAGCCCTTTTTGGTCCAAATCCAAGTCCAGAAGGCATAGTCCAGAGGTTATGAAGTGGGAGAATGCATCGATTCAGGGAGAGCTCGCCAATTTTCACTTTCCATGATTTAGATTTAGATTGAGAGAGATTCTCTCCTCTCTCTCTTAGGATTAGGATTTAGGATTTAGGAGACTTTACTTGTCATTCAATTCACTTGCTTCTCACCTTCTAAGCCCCGATTACAACCTTTATAGCTAATAATAAGAACATACTTCCTTGCAGTTCCTTGAGAAGACGACCCGAGGTTTGAATACTCGGTTAACAATTTTTAAGGGGTTTGTTACTTGTGACAACCAAAACATTTGTATGAAAGGACTTTTGAAGGTTTAGAAACTATACTTGCAATGAGGATTTATCCGCATATTTCTAGACAACGAAAAAGTCCTCTCATCAAGCGTTCACCCACAACGAATGCTACGTTCAGTCTGAGTGAACGCTTGTGATAATTTCAGAGTGGGATTTTAATTTAGTCATCGACGCGCATGCGTACATGCCGCGCACGTGTTGATGTAATGATAGTGGTAGATTGGTTCACACGCGTACAAGACGCTGGAGCGCAGAAGTGACATTTCTGGCTCAATTAAATCTAATTAAAGCCCATTGAAGCTCCAAAGCAAGCAGAGCCCATTGATCATCACTCAAAGGCACAAGGATCATCTCGAACAGGAATTTTGCATTTAATTGTAATTTGTTTTCAATTTCAATGTCATTTTCATTTTGTAAAGCCTATATAAAGACATTAGTTTCATTGTAAAAGACACATCACATAGTAGGAGTAGGATTAGAATAGGAAGCTCAGGCTAGAGAATTAGAGACTCCAGATCTCTCTTGGAGGATTAGAGACTCCAGAGAGCTTAGTATAGTTGATACAACTTTTACATTTTAGTTATATTGAATATAGTTTATGCAATTTCATCTTTTGCAACTTTGCTACAATTTCCTTTTCTGCAATTTTAACATTCTGTTCCTCTGCAATTTACATTTGAATTTGCTGTGAGCTTGATTTACATTTTCTGCAAATTTACATCTTCTGCAATTGTTCTGAATTCTGATCTACAGCTTCATTTAATTTCCCATCACCCAATTCCCTTTACATTTCCTGCAATCTATATTTCTTGCTCTTTAAGGTTCTGTCAATTTACTTCCTGCAAGTTAGATCTGATGCAATTTACTTTCCATGTCATTTAAGCTTCACTGTAATTTATATTCTGCACTTTATATTTCCAGCAATTTACATTTAGTTGTCCAATTTTCACCAAATTCATCACTGTCTGCTTGACTAAACTGATAACCCACTAAAGTTGCTTGATCCATCAATCCCTGTGGGATCAACCTCACTCTTGTGAGTTATTACTACTTGATGCGACCCGGTACACTGACTGATGAGTTTTCTGTGTAAATCTAATTTTCACACATCATGTATTACTTGGTACGACCTGGTGCACTTGTTGGTTAGTTTGTGGTTATAAATTCCACACCACTTACCACCTCATAGGCAACCACCTCAACCCAACCAATCAGAAGCACCTCAAATCACCTATCCTTCCCCTTCCTCCAATCAAGACGAGACACTCCGGTCCATACTTCAAGGGGAAAAAGAACTCTAAAACACACTTACCTCTAGCCTTACCGGCCTTACTTCTACCCTCCAAGCCCTCATTGCTCGCATGGAACCACCGTCTAACTCCACTCCTCAAGCTTCAAGTTCTAGTGCCATACCCTCTCAACTTCTATCCAACCCCAAAGGTTGCATCAATGCCATAACCTTGAGGTCCGGAACTCAATTGAAAGAGAGGAGTTCAAAGGCACCTAGCCCAATGACAGTTACTCAAGAGGAGGATGTGGTTGAGATAGACGGAATTGAAGAGGAGGATGAAACACAAGAGGTAGTTGAAGAAGAAGTCCCTCAACCAAGGAGTGAAGTCTCTAGAGATGAGCAAGTCTTGGAGGAAGTTGCTCAACCAATTCCATTTCCGACAATCGCAAGAAAGACCAAGAAGCGTGTAGAGCTTGACCCTAAAATAGTTGAGATGTTCAAAAAAGTTGAAGTAACTATCCCTCTCTTTAATGCTATCCATCAAGTGCCTAAATATGCAAAGTTTCTTAAGGATTTGTGTATGAACAAAGATAGAATCCATGAGTTAGAAACCATTCCATTGGGGAGTTATATTTCGGCCTTAATGGGAGCAATACTGGAAAAGTGTAGTGATCCGGGCCCTTGCCTAGTCTCTTGCACCATAGATGGAGTTCAATTCATTGATTGTATATGTGATCTTGGTGCATGCGTTAGAATTATGCCTCTTTCCGTTTATCATATATTGAAGCTCCCACCGCTGAAGCGGTCGGCGGCTAGGTTTGTCTTGGCGGATGTAACAACCCTAGTTTTTGAAATTCAAATAATTAGTTATGTGTGATTTATTTTATTTGTTCATAATTTTATTTTAAGAAAATAATTTTACTAAAGGTAATTAAATGGAGTTCCATGATAACTGAAGTTTAAATTAATTAGAATCCTTATATAATCTTTATTAGATATTTGGTATGATTGAAATTATAATTTTGATAATTGAACAATAAGAAGAATTGTATAATTAATTTAAATAAATTCTATTTTGATTGAATTATGTTATTAATTTGAACTCTCATAAATTATTTTATTAGAAATGATTAGATTGATATTTATAAATACTTTAAGTATAAGTCAATTAATATTTGTGTACAATTTTTATTATAATTAGTTATTTTATAAATTGAAATTAAAGTTTTGGTAATAGAAAAATAATGAAAAGTGATATCATTTAATTTGAAGAATTAATATTTTTAGCTACTGGAAAAGTGTGGTGATCCGGGCCCTTGCCTAGTCTCTTGCACCATAGATGGAGTTCAATTCATTGATTGTATATTTGATCTTGGTTTAGAATTTAGAATTATGCCTCTTTCCGTTTATCATATATTGAAGCTCCCACCGCTGAAGCGGTCGGCGGCTAGGTTTGTCTTGGCGGATGTAACAACCCTAGTTTTTGAAATTCAAATAATTAGTTATGTGTGATTTATTTTATTTGTTCATAATTTTATTTTAAGAAAATAATTTTACTAAAGGTAATTAAATGGAGTTCCATGATAACTGAAGTTTAAATTAATTAGAATCCTTATATAATCTTTATTAGATATTTGGTATGATTGAAATTATAATTTTGATAATTGAACAATAAGAAGAATTGTATAATTAATTTAAATAAATTCTATTTTGATTGAATTATGTTATTAATTTGAACTCTCATAAATTATTTTATTAGAAATGATTAGATTGATATTTATAAATACTTTAAGTATAAGTCAATTAATATTTGTGTACAATTTTTATTATAATTAGTTATTTTATAAATTGAAATTAAAGTTTTGGTAATAGAAAAATAATGAAAAGTGATATCATTTAATTTGAAGAATTAATATTTTTAGCTTAAACTACATTTTATAAAATGTGATTAATATGTTCATTTTATAATGTAAATTAGAAATAATTGATTGAACTTAGCAATATGTTGATAAATAATGTTCCTAAATATTTTTAATAGAGTATATTTGATTTTAAAATTACTCTACCCTCCAATTTTATCAAAATATCTATTCATATTTGTCCATATTCTTTTATAAAATTCCTAATTTCTTAACCTAATTCCCAAATTAAATCAGAAACCCTAATTCCCAAATTTGGAAACATAACCCTAATTTTCCCCCTTTTCCCCAGCCCTGAAGCACGTAGCCCCCACCCCCTTTTCTTCCTAAACACAATACACACACAAAACGGAGAAAGAAACGCAGAGATGGAGAGGAAGAAGAGAAGGAGAAGGGTGTGGCACCGCTGGCTGGGTACCGCCGCCGTCCATCTCATCATTGCGCCGTGCACGTCGAGCCCGTCCCGTCGCTGACATCGCCGAAAGGAGAGCGACCACCATGAGGAGCCACTGCCGTCCTTGCTCGTCATCTCCCTTGGAGCTGTCGCCGTCGAGGACCAGCGGAGAGAGAGAACGTGCGACGTTCAGGAAGGAGGACATTAGTCAGTGACGCAAGGAGGAGTGCGACCCATTGCATGAAGTTGTGCCACCGTGCCTTCTGTCGCCGTCTTGCCTTGGTGCCGTCGAAGGAGCCGCCGCTGGAGGAGGAGGGTTCGCTGGATTCTGCTATCACCAACATCGCGGAATACACGTAGAGTAGAGGAAGAAAGGATCTTCACCGCGCCAGGTTGTCGTGCTGTGATCAGAAGCTGTTGCCGTCAGAAAGCCCATCTGCGGTGAGAGAGAGAGTTCACGAAGGTTGGAACCATTGTCCTTTTCTCAGCCACTGTTTCTACTACTGTTTACGTTGGTTCAGCCATTACCGCCATTGGAGCTGCCAGAGCCACTTTGGTTGCTGCCTAGGAAACAAAATGAGTGTTGGAATTGCTAACGGAGCTGCTGTGTTTGGCAATTTTCGTGAGTTTTGACATTGAGGTAGGGGATTTATTTCAAAATTAACAGTTTTAACTTATGAATACCAATGAGGTTTAGTGAGTAATTGCGAATAATTCATAAATATGATTAATTGATAGGAATAAGCTTGGTTTGAGGTTGTGAAATTTGGATTAAGTTTGGTATTGAGATGATATTCTGGTGTTTCAATTAGTTTATTGAGTTTAGGTTATGGCTGTGAATGTCACTGGGATTTGTTATTGTGAGTAATTAATTTGACAAGGTTAATTTTGGTTAATGGTGTGACTGATATTGGTTTTCTAATTTTGATGGATTTATTGAAAATTCTGATCTATGTGACATTGCTGAATTGGTTGAAATGTGGCTGTGAATGGTGATTCATTTGATAATACTTGTTAAATTGAAATTTGATGAGTTAACTATTGAAAAGTTTTCGTACTGATAATTGATGAACCGAGTTGGATTTCTGTTTGGTTTGGGATTATTGTAATGATGGTTTGAGTTGTGGCTATATTTTGATTATTAAGAATAAGCGTTTGTTGTTGATTTTAATAATCTAATATGTCAGAATGGCTGTGAAATTGACTTGTGACTGGTTGGAATTGGTTTTGATGCTTGTTAATGTTGATTCGTGATTAATTAGAGTTATGTTTGAGAATTGCTAAAAGATTGAAGTTTGATTACCGAATTATTCTCTTGAAATATGACTTTTAAAACAAAATAGTTACTTTGTTAACAAGTAAATGACTTTAAATTATGGAAGGCTGATTTTTGGGATTACTGGTTGACTGAGTTTAATTTTGAAAGGATTCTATGATATGTTAAAAATAGTTATAAATTGATGAGATGGAAGTGGGATAGACGGATTATGTGGAAATTACGGATTATGATTTAATTGTTGATTATTGCGAATTATGAATTTCTGATTGATTGAGAATCTCCTGTTGTGATAATTGATGAGAAATGTTTGATGAGATGTTGAAAAGAGGGAACTCGTAAGGGTGGCTAGGTTCGAATTTTAGGGGAGGTGCTGTCAAAATTTTATAAAATCTGAGGTTTTGTCTGAGATGTTGTTTTAAAAGAGTAGGATTTGGAAAATTATATTATTTGGTATTTATTTACTAAGAAAAGAAATAAATTATGTTTTTTAGTTTTATTCATTGAAAAAAATATTATGTTTAAGCTGGATTTATTACGAAAAAGATTCCGTTTTGAGTTGATTTATCAAGAATAGAAAGAATTATGTTTTTAGTTTAATTTAATATGAAAAGAGTTATGTTTTAGGTTTGAAATAAAGGATTATCTTTTTAGAAGTTTGGTGAAATAATAATATTTGAATTTGAATAGTAAAGAGAGATGATTTTTGAATATTTGGGAAGTTAGTAAACTTGAGAAAGAGTTTTACTTGATTACTTCTAATGAGAGGTTATGTTTTGAAAGGTGTTTAATGAAATTAAAATAAATGATTTTCTTGAGTCTTTTGATAGAGAACTAAACTGAAAAATAGTTTTAAAATTGGCTTAACTAAAGATTGCCAAAGCAGAGATTATGAACTGAATTGATGATTAAGATTTTTATGAACGAATACTTGAGAAAGTTAAGAAAGGTTTTAGAAAATGTGTTAAGGATTTAAAGGAAAAAAAAGAGAATGGAGAATTGATATACGGAGTGTTGAGATTTAGAAAGAATAGTAAATAAATGATAAAAGGCTGGAAAACCCCACGAACTGTTAGTTGTTTAACTACGGGGAAGACCCACGAGTTGATGATTTGTTAAATTCGGGAAGTACCCACGAACTGAATGATCATTGATCTCGGGAAAACCTATAAATTTTTATTTGTTTTAAATGCGGGAAAACCTACGAATTGATAATCATTGATTACGAGAATAACCCACTAACTGTTATATGTTGATCTCGGGTATAACCCACGAACTGAGGGTCATTGTATTGTTGCGTATTGATCTCGGGTATAACCCACGAACTGAGGATCATGTTTGTTGTTGTATGTTGATCTCGGGGAAACCCACGAACTGAGGATCATTGTTTTGTTTGTGAATTAATCTCGGGGACGCCCATGAACAGAGGATCACTGTTTCCCCTTGTGCGTATATTATGGGGTCGGGCTTTGCGCCGACTGTCGGTAGTCACGAAGTAGTGGTATTCTTACCACCGACACATATGCACTAAGGACACAAAGGGAAGTCATATCTGGGACTTATTCCTAGGTAATGTCGGGATGCAGGCTGTAAACCGACATGTGAGCTCATGGCCTGCTTAGGACAGACATGCATCATATTGGTTGTGCATTTATATTTGGTTGTGTTTGCTTGTATTACTTCTCTGTGATTGTGTTGTTTGTTTTATTGTGATTTGTTTGTGTGTTGAATTGAGTTTCTTACTTGTGCTAATAGTCTGTGAATGGATAGAGATGGTTAATAACTGTTTGTTGTGACTGCGAATCAATTATGTGGCTAAAAGATATTTAATATGACAAATTTTATGATTGAGATCTGTTTTGGGTTTAGGAATTTAAAGAAAGTAATTATTTATCTAAAGTAATATTAAAAAGTATTTCAAAGGGTTTGGCAAAGATGGTTTATTAAGCAAAGTTAATTATTTGCATGTTGACGAATAGGATTTTTGCTAGTAAAGAATTTTAATAAAACAGTCGCGTTGTAGATATAGTTACTAAACCAACAGAAATCCCTTCGTACAAACGTTTTGGTTGTCATGAGTAACAAACCCTTTTATAAATTGATAACCGAAGTCTTCAAACCTCGGGTCGTCTTCTCAAGGAATTGCAGGGAGGTGTGTTCTTATTATTGGTTGAGTCTTGTAAATTAGGGGTTTTAGAAAGTAAGGGAGCAGTATGTTGCATAAGAAGAATAAAATAAATAAATAACTGTAAAATAAACTCTTGGCAAGGTATGAGAAATTGGAGGTCCTATCCTAGTTATCCTTATCAGGTGTGAAGAGAATTGGGTTTTAATCCCACTTGGTCAGCCTTTACTAAGCAAAGGAAGGTTGAGTGGACTGATTGGCTTAATTCTCAAGTCCTAGTCAACTCCTGTGGAGAGACTAGCCTTAGAGCAATCCTAGCTCAAGCAGAATCTGCCAATTTCAATCACTTACTGAGTTTGATAACTCAAGTATTACCAATCATTTGACCAAAGCCAAAAGGGAGAAAAAAATATCTAAATTAAATTGAAAGCAATCTTAAACAGAGAAAAGCAATCATAAATTTGAAATACCTCAAATAACATTAATTAAGAAAATTATATGTAACATGGAAGAGTTCATAAATTAAATTGGAAAAATAAATAAAAATAAAGAACCTGGGATTGAGAGCCACTCCTAAAACTAAGAGAAATCCTAAATCCTAATCCTAAGAGAGGAGAGAACCTCTCTCTCTAAAAACTACATCTACTCCTAAAATTATGAATATGAGAGCATGATTATGAATGGATGCATTCCCCCACTTTATAGCCTCTAATCTGTGTTTTCTGGGCCACAAACTGGGTCGAAAACAGCCCAGAATTCGCTGGTTGCGAATTCAAACACGCTGATTTTCGTCACTGCGATGCGGCCGCATGGGTCACGCGGTCGCGTC
Source organism: Arachis ipaensis (assembly GCF_000816755.2). Lineage (NCBI taxonomy): Eukaryota > Viridiplantae > Streptophyta > Magnoliopsida > Fabales > Fabaceae > Arachis > Arachis ipaensis. The sequence continues at coordinate 90,585,342 of NC_029791.2, forward strand.
ACCTAGCGTCAGGGAAACTATGGCATATTATATATGAAATCAAAGCCCCGGACGTTAGATTTCCAACGCAACTAGAACCGCGTCGTTTGGACCTCTGTAGCTAAAGTTATAGTCGTTTGAGTGCAAAAAGGTCAGGCTAGACAGCTTAGCAATTTCTCCAGCTTCTTGTATTCCTTCCACTTTTGCATACTTCCTTTCCATCTTCTGAGCCATTCCTGCCCTATAATCTCTAAAATCACTTAACACACATATCAAGGCATCTAATGGTGATAAGAGAGGATTAATATTAGAAATTATAAGTCCAAAGAAGCATGTTTTCAATCAAAGCACATAATTAGGAAAGCAAATGTAAAACCATGCAAATAGTATGAATAAGTGGGTAAAGAGTTGATAGAAACCACTCAAATGAGCACAAGATAAACCATGAAATAGAGGTTTATCACATGTTAATCATTACTTTTACGGCATTCCCATTTCCTACTGAGAACGTGTGGTTTGTTCTCACCCCAAAATCTTCCACCCTTTCAGTGACACAGGTTCGAAGACTCGGTTTGAAGCTGCGGGTGATTATAGAATTTACTTATGAGTTAAGTTACTTTCATAGAGTTCCCTCGTCCTTATTACCTTAGTTTTTATTTTATATAGAGGGATAGGAGTTGTACCTGAGTTTTATTTAAATTCTTTTGTATATTATTATTTAATATTACTAATTATGTGATTATTATTACTTTGAAATGTTTGATACATGATTTTGATAATAAAAACAAATTTTTTCTAGAATTTTCTATAAAACTGAATCGCGATATTGAACTAAAGGCTCAATAGTAAATAGTTAATAAAGGAAAACAGGTTAGTAACGCCTTACTTTCGGTACGATCATGACGTTCTGGAAGTTGGGTCGTTACAGCGGACAAGAGTATCATAACTGTTACGGGTATTATGGAACATGTGTTGGTAAACATAAAGGGTTTGGTATTTCCGATTGATTTTCATATCCTTGAGATGGCACCTAGTGAATCGAAAAGGACATCATCTATCCTACTTGGGAGGCTGGTGCACGAAATTGTGATTTCAATGGCGCCAACAACTTGGTACGCACAATTGTAATCTCAACTCTTTTTCACAACTTCGCACAACTAACCAGCAAGTGCACTAGGTCATCCAAGTAATAAACCTTACGTGAGTAAGGGTCGATCCCAAGGAGATTGTCGGATCAAAGCAAGCTATGGTCATCCTTGTAAATCTCAGTTAGGTGGATTCAAATAGTTATGAAGTTTTGATAATTAAAATATAAATAAAATATAAAATAGGATAGAGATACTTATGTAATTCAATGGTGGGAATTTCAGATAAGCGTCTGGAGAAGCTTTGTTGCTTCTAAACTTCTACTTTACTACTGCCTTCTTCCAACCATGCGTTACCTCCTTCCATGGCAAGCTGTATGATCCTCTCGGATGAAAACAAATCCATATGCGCTGTCACCGCACGGCTAATCATTTGTCGGTTCTTGCTAGTGTCGGAATTGGACCATTGTCCTTTTGCACACTGTCACTTGTGCCCCACATTCACAGGTTTGAAGCTCGTCACAGTCATCCCTTCCCAGATCCTACTCGGAATACCACAGACAAGGTTTAGACTTTCTGGATCATGGATCCTACTCGGAATACCACAGACAAGGTTTAGACTTTTCGGATCCCAGGAATGACTGCCAATAATTCTAGCCTATACCACGAAGGTTTTAATCTTAGATTAGAAACCCAAGAGAATATACTCTAGCTGTCATCCAATGACTACGTTGAACATCATGTAGATCGCTTTGTGGTTGTTAGGCACGCGACCTTGGCTTAGCGAGTAACGAAGATTGGGTGATTGTCATGGGTCACCCCTTCATTCTGACTTAAGTAAATTAAGTACGAGAGTATATCTTGGAGAAGAAGTAAGCGTGAATTGAATAGAAAAACAGTAGTAATTGCATTATGTCATGAAGAACAGCAGAGCTCCACACCTTAATCTATGAGGTGTAGAAACTCCACCGTAGAAAATACATAAGTGAAAGGTCTAGGCATGGCCGTGAGGCCAGCCTCCAAATGTGTACATACAAGTTCCAAAGATAAAAGATCAAAAGATCAAAAGATGCAAAATAAGTCTCTAAAAGTAGTTTTTATACTAAACTAGTAGCCTAGGGTTACAGAAAATGAGTAACTAAGTGTAGATAGTTCAGAAATCCACTTCCGGGGCCCACTTGGTTTGTGCTTGGGCTGAGAATTGAAGATTTTTTGTGCTTAGGTTTTTTCTGGAGTTAAACGCCAGCTTTGGTGCCAGTTTGGGCGTTTAACTCAAATTCTGGTGCCAGTTTGGGCGTTTTACGCCAAGATGTTTTAGACTATATTTGGACGCCAGTTTGAGACATCAAATCTCGGGCAAAGTATGGACTAGTATATATTGCTGGAAAGCCCAGGATGTCTACTTTCTAACGCAATTGACGGTGTGCCAATTGGGCTTCTGTAGCTCCATAAAATCTACTTCGAGTGCAGGGAGGTCAGAACCCAACAGCATCTGCAGTCCTTTTTCAGCCTCTGAATCAGATTTTTGCTCAGGTCCCTCAATTTCAGCCAGAAAATACCTGAAATCACAGAAAAATACACAAACTCATAGTAAAGTCCAGAAATATGATTTTTGAATAAAAAATAATAAAAATATAATAAAAAGTAATTAAAACATACTAAAAACTATGTAAAAACAATGCCAAAAAAGGGTATAAATTATCCGCTCATCACAACACCAAACTTAAATTGTTGCTTGTCCCCAAGCAACTAAAAACAAAATAGGATAAAAAGAAGAGAATATACAATGAATTCCAAACTTATCAATGAAGATTAGCTTCAATTAGATGAGCGGGACTTGTAGCCTTTTTGCTTTTGAACCGTTTTGGCATCTCACTTTATCCTTTGAAGTTCAGAATGATTGGCATCTATAGGAACTCAGAATTCAGATAGTGTTATTGATTCTCCTAGTTTAGTATGTTGACTCTTGAACACAGTTACTTTATGAGTCTTGGCAGTGACCCTAAGCATTTTGTTTTCCAGTATTACCACCGGATACATAAATGCCACAGACACATAACTGGGTGAACCTTTTCAGATTGTGACCCAGATTTGCTAAAGTCCCCAGTTAGAGGTGTCCAGAGCTCTTAAGTACACTCGTTTTGCTTTGGACTACGACTTTAACCGCTCAGTCTCAAGCTTTTCACTTGACACCTTCACGCCACAAGCACATGGTTAGGGACAGCTTGGTTTAGCCGCTTAGGCCAGGATTTTATTCCTATTGGCCCTCCTATCCATTAATGCTCAAAGCCTTGGATCCTTTTTCTACCCTTGCCTTTTGGTTTAAAGGTTACTGGCTTTTTCTTCTTGCTTTTTCTTTTTCTTTCTTTTATTTTTTTTTCTTTATTTTTTTCGCCATTTTTTTTGCAAGCTTTTTCTATTCACTGCTTTTTCTTGCTTCAAGAATCAATTTTATGATTTTTTAGATTATCAATAACATTTCTCCTTTTTCTTTATTCTTTCAAGAGCCAACAATTTTAACATTCATAAACAAAAAATTCAAAAATATGCATTGTTCAAGCATTCATTCAGAAAACAAAAGGTGTTGCCACCACATCAAAATAATTAAACTAATTTCAAGATAGAATTCGAAATCATGTACTTCTTGTTCTTTTGCAATTAAAAATATTTTTTATTTAAGAAAGGTGATGGATTCATAGGACATTCATAGCTTTAGGACATAGACACTAGACACTAATGATCATGTAATAAAGACACAAATATAGACAAAACATAAAGCATAGGAAACGAAAAATAGAAAATAAAGAACAAGGAAATTAAAGAATGGGTCCACCTTAGGGATGGCAGCTAGTTCTTCCTTTTGAAGATCTTATGGAGTGCTTGAGCTCCTCGATGTCTCTTCCTTGCCTTTGTTGTTCCTCCCTCATAGCACTTTGGTCTTCTCTAATTTCATGGAGGAGGATGGAATGCTCTTGGTGTTCCACCCTTAGTTGTCCCATGTTGGAACTTAATTCTCCTAGGGAGGTGTTGATTTGCTCCCAATAGTTTTGTGGAGGAAAGTGCATCCCTTGAGGCATCTCAGGGATTTCATGATGAGGAATTTTCTCATGCTCTTGTTGAGGTCCATGAGTGGGCTCTCTTGTTTGCTCTATCCTTTTCTTAGTGATGGGCTTGTCCTCTTCAATGAGGATGTCTCCCTCTATGACAATTTCAGCTGAATTGCATAGGTGACAAATGAGATGAGGGAAGGCTAACCTTGCCAAAGTGGAAGGCTTATCCGCCACCTTGTAGAGTTCTAGGGATATGATCTCATGAACTTCTACTTCCTCTCCATTCATGATGCTATGGATCATGATGGCCCGGTCTAGTGTAACTTCAGACCGGTTGCTTGTAAGGATAATAGAGCGTTGGATGAACTCCAACCATCCCCTAGCCACGGGCTTGAGGTCAAGCCTTCTTAGTTGAACCAGCTTGCCTCTTGAATCTCTCTTCCATTGAGCGCCTTCCATACAAATGTCCATAAGGACTTGGTCCAATCTTTGATCAAAGTTGACCCTTTTAGTGAAAGGGTGAGGATCTCCTTGCATCATTGGCAAGTTGAATGCTAACCTCACATTTTCTGGACTAAAATCCAAGTAGTTCCCCCGAACCATTGTGAGCCAATTCTTTGGATTCGGGTTCACACTTTGGTCATGGTTCTTAGTGATCCATGCATTGGCATAGAACTCTTGAACTATTAAGATCCCGACTTGTTGAATAGGGTTGGTGAGGATTTCCCAACCTCTTCTTTGAACTTCATGTCAGATCTCTGGATATTCACTCTTTTGAGCTTAAAGGGGACTTGGGGTCACCTTTTTTTTGCCACAACTTCATTGAAGTGGCCTTGATGGACCTTTGAGATGAATCTCTCCATCTTCCATGACTCGGAGGTGGAAGCAATTGCCTTCTCTTTCCTCTTTCTAGAGGTTTCTCCGGCCTTAGGTGCCATTGATGGTTATGGAAAAATAAAAAGCTTTAGCATTTCCCACAGCAAACTTAGAATGGTTTCTCGTCCTCGAGCAAAAAAAGAAAGAAATGAGTAGAAGAAGAAGAAATAGAGGAGACGGAGATGTGTGGTGGTTTCAGCCAAGGTGGGTTTTAGTGTGTATGTTGTGTGAAATTGAAGGTAGTGAGGAGGGGTATTTATAGGGTAAGGGAGAGAGGGGTTTCGGTCATGAAGGGGAGGGTTTGGGAGGGAAATGGTTTGAATTTGAATGGTGAGGTAGGTGGGGTTTAATGATGGATGGATGTGAGTGATGAAGAGGATATGGGGAAGAGGGTAAGATTTGATAGGTAAAGGGTATTTAGGGAAGAGGTATTGAGGTGATTGGTCAATGGTGTTTGGGGAAAAGTGTTATGGAAAGGTGTGAAGAGGAGAGAAGAAGAAGTGGTGTAGGTGGGGATCCTGTGGGGTCCACAGATCCTGAGGTGTCAAGGAATTTGAGTCCCTGCACCATTCTGGTGTTCAAATGCCCATTCTGTGCCAATTCTGGCGTTTAATGCCAACTCTGCTACATTTCATGGCGTTAAACGCCTGCCCTGCTACCTTTCCTGGCGTTAAATGCCAGTCTGCTGCCCATTTCTGGCATTAAACGCCAGCCAAATGCCCATTTCTGGCGTTTAACGCCAGCCTGTGCCAGACAGCCCTTTCTGGTGTTAAACGCCCAGAATGCTGCCAGGCTGGGCGTTAAACGCCCATTCTGCTATCCTTACTGGTGTTTAAATGCCAGTAAGTCTGTCCTCCAAGGTGTGCTATTTTTAATGTTGTTTTTCATTCTATTTTTGAATTTTTTGTTGTTTTTGTGACTTCACATGATCATCAAGCTAAAGAAAACATAAAATAACAATGGGAAACAAATAAATATAATTAATTAACATTGGGTTGCCTCCCAATAAGCGCTTCTTTAATGTCAGTAGCTTGACAGTAAAGCTTTTAGAGAGCTTCACAGAGACTCAGAGCTTGATGTTGGCCTCCCAACACCAAACTTAGAATTTGAGTGTGGGGGCTCTGTTTGGCTCTGTGTTGAGAGAAGCTTTTCATGCTTCCTCTCCATGGTTACAGAAGAAGATCCTTGAGCCTTAAACACAAGGTAGTCCTCATTCACTTGAAGAACTAACTTTCCTCTGTCCACATCAATCATAGGTCTTGCTGTGGCTAGGAAGGGTCTTCCAAGGATGATGGATTCATCTTCATCCTTCCCAGTCTCTAGGATTATGAAGTCAGCAGGGATGTAATAGCCTTCAACCTTCACTAAGATATCCTCTACAAGTCCATAAGCCTCTTTCCTTGAATTGTCTGCCATCTCTAGTGAGATTCTTGCAGCTTGCACCTCAAAGATCCCTAGTTTCTCCATTACAGAGATGGGCATGAGGTTTATACTTGACCTAAGGTCATAGAGAGCCTTCTTAAAGGTCACGGTGCCAATGGTACAAGGTATTAAGAACTTTCCAGGATCCTGTTTCTTCTGAGGTAATTTCAGTTGAACCAGATCATTCAGTTCATTAATGAGCAATGGGGGTTTATCCTCCCAAGTCTCATTACCAAATAGCTTGGCATTCAGCTTCATGATTACTCCTAGATATTGAGCAACTTGCTCTTCAGCAATATCTTCATCCTCTTCAGAGGAAGAATACTCATCAGAGCTCATGAATGGCAAAAGTAAGTTCAGTGGAATCTCTATGGTCTCTATATGAGCCTTAGATTCCTTTGGTTCTTCATTATAGAACTCCTTGGAGGCCAGTAGACGTCCATTGTGGTCTTTCTCACTGGAAATCACTACCTTTTCTTCCTCTCCAGGTTCGGCCATGTTGGTTATAGCTATGGCCTTGCACTCTCTTTTTGGATTCTCTTCTGTATTGCTTGGGAGAGTACTAGGAGGGAGTTCAGTAACTCTTTTACTCAGCTGACCCACTTGTGCTTCCAAATTTCTAATGGAGGACCTTGCTTCAGTCATAAAACTGAGAGTGGTCTTAGATAGATCAGAGACTACAGTTGCTAAGTCAGAGTGGCTCTGCTTAGAATTCTCTGTCTGTTGCTGAGAAGATGATGGAAAAGGTTTTCTATTGCCAAACCTATTTCTTCTACCATTGTTTATTGAAGCCTTGATTAGGCTTCTGTTGATTCTTCCATGAGAGATTAGGATGATTCCTCCATGAAGGATTATAGGTGTTTCCATAGGATTCTCCCATGTAATTCACCTCTTCCATTGCAGGATTCTCAGGGTCTGACGATTGGATTTTTGACGGTTTAGAATTTCACAAATGAAATCTCGTTGCAAGTATAGTTTCTAAACCAATCACTAATCCTTTCATACAAAAAGTTGTTTGTCACAAGTACAAACCCCTAAAATTTATAAACCGAAGTATTTAAACCTCGGGTCGTTCTCCCTAGGACGTACAATGAAGTGTCTCATTATTGGTTATGAGTTATTTTGGGGTTTTGGATAAGAAGCATGAAAAGTAAATGGCAATGAAAATAAACCTCAAATCGCCAGGCACGTGTTGCATTAATGAGGTCATGTGCCATCATTGGCGCGTGCGTGCATGGTACGCGTGCGCGTCCCTTGGTCGATTCTGCAATGTGCGCGTGAGCGCCTTGTGCGCGTGTGCGTGCATGGCTGACTTTGCTTCTTTGACTTTTTATGCTTCTTTCCACTTGTATGCTTCCTTCCTTGCTTTCTTTGATCCATGCCTAGCCTATTTCAATCCTGGAATTACTAGCAAACACATCAAGGCATCTTATGGAATCAAAGAGGAACTAGAATTCATCAAAATAAGGCTTAAAAGCATGTTTTTACACTTAAGCACAATCATGGAAGAGATAACAAAACCATGCTAATTCTTAGGCTAAATGTGACAAAGGTTATCAAAATGTTCTAAATTCAAGGCAAAACAAACCGTCAAATTGGGGTTTGTCAGGGTCATAAGCTTCTTCTTCAGAGGAAGCTTCCTTAGTACTGCCGGATGCAGCTTGCATTCCAGACAGACTCTGAGAAATCATATTGACTTGCTGAGTCAATATTTTGTTCTGAGCCAATATTGCATTCAGAGTATCAATCTCAAGAACTCCATTCTTCTAAGTTGTCCTATTATTCATAGGATTCCTTTCAGAAGTGTACATGAACTGGTTATTTGCAACCATTTCAATGAGTTCCTGGGCTTCTACAAGCGCCTTCTTCAGATGAATAGATCCTCCAGCAGAATGGTCCAATGACATCTTGGACAATTCAAACAGACCATCATAAAATATACATATGATGCTCCATTATGAAAACATGTCAGAAGGACACCTTCTGATCAATTGCTTGTATCTTTCCCAAGCTTCATAGAGGGATTCACCTTCCTTCTGTCTGAAGGTTTGGACTTCTACTCTAAGCTTGCTCAACTTTTGAGGTGGAAAGAATTTGGCCAAGAAAGTATTGACCAACTTTTCCTAAGAGTTCAAACTATCTTTAGGTTGTGAGTCCAACCATGTCCTAGCTCTGTCTCTTACAGCAAAGGGGAAAAGCATAAGTCTATAGAACTTAGGATTAACCCTATTGGTCTTAACAGTGTCACAGATTTGCAAGAATTCAGCTAAGAACTGATGAGGATCTTCCAATGGAAGTCTATGAAACTTGCAATTCTACTGCATCAGAGAAACTAATTAAGGCTTAAGCTCAAAGTTGTTTGCTCCAATTACAGGAATGAGATGCTCCTTCCACCGAAGTCAGAAGAGGGTGCAATAAAGTCACCAAGCATCTTCCTTGCATCTCCACCATTGTTGTTGGGTTCGACCATCTCTTCTTCTTTTTCGAAAAATTCTGTCAGGTCCTCTCCATAGTGTTGTGCTTTAGCTTCTCTTAATTTCCTCTTTAGAGTCCTTTCAGATTCCGGATCAGCTTCAACAAGAATGTTCTTATCCTTGCTCCTGCTAATATGAAAAAGAAGAGAACAGAAAAGAATAGGAATTCTCTATGTCACAGTATGGAGATCCCTTTTTGTGAGTAGAAGAATAGAAGAGTAGAATGAAGAAGAGAGAAGATGAAGAATTCAAACACAGAGAGGGAGAGAGGGTTCGAATTATAAGAATAAGTGTTAGTAAATAAATAAATAAATAGAAAGAGATGAGAGAGAGAGAGAATTCAAATTTTAAATTAATCTAAAAGGAAAATATTTTTATTTTTATTTTAATTATTGGTTAGTATTCGAAATTATTAAAAGGAATAAAAGAAAATTAAAATTTAAACAATTAGTTAATTAAAAAAGAATTTTGAAAAAGTGGTGAGGAGTTTTCGAAAATTGGAGAGAGAAGAAGGTAGTTAGGTAGTTTTGAAAAAGATATGATTGAAATAGTAAATTTTTAAAATCAAACAAAAAGTCAAGTAGTTAATTGAAAAAGATTTGAAAATCAATTTTGAAAAGATAAGAAGTTAGAAAAGATTTTGAAATTGATTTTGAAAAATATATGATTGAAATTTATTTTGAAAAAGATTTGAAAAGGAAATTAAAAAGATTTGATTTTTGAAATTAAAGTTGATTACTTGACTAACAAGAAACCAAAAGATATGATTCTAGAATTTAAAGTTTGAACCTTTCTTAATAGGCAAGTAACAACTTGAAAATTTTTTAATCAAAACATTAAATGTTAGTATTAATTTCGAAAATATGAAATAAAAATAAGAAAAAGATTTTGAAAATCAAATTTTAAAACTTTTGAAAATATTAAGAAGGAAATTGAAAAAGATTTGATTTTTTTTTAAAAAAATATTTGAAAAGATAGAATTTTTAAATTTAAAATTTGACTTGACTAATAAGAAACAATTAAATTTTAAAATTTTTGATTAAATCAATTCAAAATTTCGAAATTTATGAGAAGAATAAGGGAAAGATATATTTTTTATTTTTGAATTTTTATGAGGAGAGAGAAAAACATAAAAAATGATGCAAAACACAAGAAATTAAGATCAAAATTAATAATGCATGCAAGAACACTTTGAATGTCAATATGAACACCAAGAACACTTTGAAGATCATGATGAACATCAAGAACTTATTTTTGAAAACTTTTAAGAAAAGAAAAATATGCAAGACAACAAACATAAAAATTTTTAATCTATAGACTCTAGTAATTCAAGAATGCACATGAAAAATAAGAAAAGACACCAAACAAGAAAAATTAAAGATTAAACAAAGAGAATCAACAAGAACAACTTGAAAATCAATGAAAAACACCATGCATGAATTTTTGAAAATAAAAAAATACAATTGACACCAAACTTAAAATTTGACACTAGACTCAAACAAGAAACACAAAATTTTTAGTTTTTTTTTTATGTTATGAAATTTTTTTGTATTTTTCGAAAATTAATTGGAAAAGGGGCAGAACAAGCTTCAGTAGGACATTACATACAATAGCCAAATTGATGGGAATCAACTAGCTCCTGTGATGATAAAAGCATCATCTGAAACTCTAGAATTCATTCTTAAAAATTCTTAAGAATTTTTTGAAAACTAAACATATTTTATTTTATTCTTCAGAAAAAAATTTTATTTATCATTTTTTTGAATTTTTCTAAAATAAAAAGCTTAAAAATAAAATAAAATTACCTAATCTGAGCAAGAAGATGAACCGTCAGTTGTCCAAACTCGAACAATCACCGGCAACGGCGCCAAAAACTTGGTGCACAAAATTTTGATTTCAATGGCGCCAACTAACCAGCAAGTGCACTGGGTCGTCCAAGTAATAAACCTTACGTGAGTAAGGGTCGATCCCACGGAGATTGTTAGGTTGAAGCAAGCTATGGTCATCCTTGTAAATCTCAGTCAGGCAGATTCAAACGGTTATGAAGTTTTGATAATTAAAATATAAAAAAATAAAATAGGATAGAGATACTTATGTAATTCATTGGTGGGAATTTCAGATAAGAGTCTGGAGAAGCTTTGTTGCTTCTAAACTTCTGCTTTCCTACTGCCTTCTTCCAACCATGCGTTACCTCCTTCCATGGCAAGCTGTATGATCCTCTCGGATGAAAATAAATCCATATGCACTGTCACTTCACGGCTAATCATTTATCGGTTCCCGCTAGCGTCGGAATAGGACCATTGTCCTTTTGCACACTGTCACTTGTGCCCCACATTCGCAGGTTTGAAGCTCGTCACAGTCATCCCTTTCCAGATCCTACTCGGAATACCACAGATAAGGTTTAGACTTTTCGGATCCTGGATCCTACTCGGAATACCACAGACAAGGTTTAGACTTTCTGGATCCCAAGAATGGCTACAAATAATTCTAGCCTATACCACGAAGGTTCTAATCTTAGATTAGAAACCCAAGAGAACATACTCCAGCTATCGTCCAAGGACTACGTTGAACATCATGTAGATCGCTTTGTGGTTGTCAGGCACGCGACCTTGGCTAAGCGAGTAACGAAGATTGGGTGATTATCACGGGTCACCCCTTCATTCGGACTAAACTAAATTAAGTACGAGAGTATATCTTGGAGAAGAAGTAGGCGTGAATTGAATAGAAAAACAGTAGTAATTGCATTAAGTCGTGAAGAACATCAGAGCTCCACACCTTAATCTATGAGGTGTAGAAACTCCATCGTAGAAAATACATAAGTGAAAGGTCTAGGCATGGCCGTGAGGCCAGCCTCCAAACATGTCATATAAGTTCCAAATATAAAAGATCAAAAGATCAAAAGATGTAAAATAAGTCTCTAAAAGTAGTTTTTATACTAAACTAGTAGCCTAGGGTTATAGAAAATGAGTAACAAAGTACAGATAGTGTAGAAATCCACTTTCGGGGCCCACTTGGTGTGTGCTTGGGCTGAGCATTGAAGCTTTTTCGTGCTTAGGCTTTTCCTGGAGTTAAACGCCAGCTTTGGTGCCAGTTTGGGCGTTTAACTCCAATTCTGGTGCCAGTTTGGGCGTTTTACACCAAGATGTTTTAGGCTGTCTTTGGACGCCAGTTTGGGCAATCAAATCTCGGGCAAAGTATGGACCATTATATATTTCTGGAAAGCCCAGGATGTCTACTTTTCAACGCAATTGAGAGCACGCCAATTGGGCTTCTGTAGCTCTAGAAAATCCACTTCCAGTGCAGGGAGGTCAGAATCTAACTGCATCTGCAGTCCTTTTTCAGCCTCTGAATCAGATTTTTGCTCAAGTCCCTCAATTTCAGCCAGAAAATACCTGAAATCACAAAAAACACACAAACTTATAGTAAAGTCTAGAAATGTGATTTTTGAATAAAAACTAATAAAAAGGGTATAAATTAAAACATACTAATAAAAAGGGTATAAATTATCCACTCATCAGAGGCCATTCTTGAGGACCTCTAGATTCAAATAGGATGTCTATTCTGGAACTTATTCTTTTGAAATTGATGGAAGAGTTGTTAGCTTTAGTCTTGATGAAGCCATGAGACACCCACCAGAGAATCATTACAAATTCCGGTGTGACTTAATTGACAATGTTGTGGCCGAAATGCATTATTCAAATATGGATGAAAAGATTGAAGAATCAAGTGTGTGGAGCCCCCACGGATGTGAAGAGAACACCATACCCCCTCTAGATCTACCGGAAGTTCAAATGCCAAGTCAAGAACAATATGTAGAGTTGAAGCCACTACCGCCCCATCTAAAATATGCCTATCTTGATGAAGCTCACAAGTTCCCAGTAATTGTTGCAAGGGAACTCACTCCTCCACAAGAAGAGAAGTTGCTTAATGTTTAGAGGAGGAACAAAAGAGCTATAGGATGGAGCTTGGCAGATTTAGTGGGCATAAGCTGCCAAGTGTGTGAGCACTGAATCTTCTTGGAAGAAGGAGCTAGACCCATTCGGCAACCTCAAAGACGTTTGAATCATGCCATTCTAGAGGTTGTAAAGAAGGAGGTAACCCGGTTATTAGAGGCGGACATCATTTACCCCATTTCGGATAGTGAATGGGTAAGTCCCATCCAAGTTGTGCCAAAGAAGTCCGGGGTGACCACAATCAAGAATGAGAGCGGGGAGCTTATAGCTACGAGGGTGAAAAACTCATGGCGGGTATGTATTGACTACCGGCGTTTGAACACGGCCACTAGGAAGGATCACTTTTTGCTACCGTTTTATCGATCAAATGCTTGATCGGCTATCCGGTAAACCTTATTATTGTTTTCTAGATGGCTATTCGGGGTATTTTCAAATCCACATTGCTTTAAAGGATCAAGAAAAAACAACATTTACGTGCCCCATTGGAACTTATGCCTACAAGCGTATGCCGTTTGGCTTATGCAATGCACCGGCAACTTTCCAAAGGTGCATGATAAGCATATTTGCGGATCTTCTAGAGCAATGTATGGAGGTATTCATGGATGACTTCACCGTCTATGGGGACTCTTTTGATCAATGCTTGGATAACCATGCAAAAGTGTTGGGAAGATGTACTAAATCGAACCTTGTCCTAAATTTTGAGAAGTGTCATTTTGTGGTTAGGCAAGGTATCGTTTTAGGACATATTGTTTCCAAAGATGGTATTTCTGTGGATTCGGCAAAGATCAATGTTATATCGAGTTTGCCTTACCCCTCGTCCGAGAGGGAAGTCCGTTCGTTCCTTGGACATGCAGGTTTTTATCAAAGATTTATCAAGGACTTTAGTAAGGTAGCATTGCCTCTATCTGGGAGTGGTTCGCAAACCCTAGTGGCGGATCACTTAAGTCGCCCTGAACACACCAAAGGTGATCCCACTCCTATTAATGATTCTTTCCCTTTTGAGGGCTTGCAAGCAATCTCGGAAGTCATACCTTGGTACGCGCCAATTGCCAATTACTTGGTGTCTCGCACCTTTCCTCCTAATCTCTCCAAACATCAAAAGGACAAGCTAAAAAGCGAATCCAAATATTATGTATGGGATGACCCATACCTATGGAGATGTGGTGCGGATCAAGAAATTCGCAGGTGCATTCCACAAACTGAATTTCAATCAATCTTGGAAGCTTGCCACTCCTCCGAAGGAGGAGGCCATTATGGACCTCAAAGGACGGCGAGGAAAATCCTAGATTGTAGATTTCAGTGGCCAACCCTTTTCAAGGACTCTTCTCTCTTTTGTAAATCTTATTCTCAATGTCTTAGATTTGGTAACATCTCCAAGAAGGATGAAATACCCCAACAAACCATGCTATTTTGTGAGATTTTTTATGTGTGGGGTATCGAATTCATGGGGCTATTCCCAAATTCTAGTGGCTTTCTCTACATTTTACTAGCCGTTGATTATGTGTCCAAATGAGTGGAAGCGATACCCACCCAGACGGACGATGCTAATGTGGTCCTTTATTTTGTAAGAAATAACATTATTTGTCGATTCGGGTCACCACGAGAAATCGTGAGCGACCAAGGATCACATATCTGCAACAAGAGAATGGAAGGATTAATGAAGAAATGTGGTATCATGCATAAAGTAGCCACGGCCTATCACCCACAAACAAATGGCCAAGCCGAGGTTTCCAATCAGGAGATTAAATGAATATTGGAAAGGATTGTGAAGCCTCATCGAAAGCATTGGAGTGCCAAGCTCACCGATGCACTATGGGCCTACCGAACGGCTTACAAGATGCCGATTGGCATGAGCCCCTTTCGGTTTGTCTATGGCAAAGCTTGCCACCTACTGGTGGACATAGAGCATAAAGCATATTGGGCTGTCAAGGAGTGCAATTCAAGTTTGGGAGGGACCAGAATCGAGAGAAAGTTACAACTAGTGGAATTAGAGTGTTTGAGGCTAGAAGCCTATGAGAACTCTAGACTTTACAAGGAGAGGATGAAAGCCGTGCATGATAAGAACATAAGAGGAAGAGAATTTAAAGCCGGCGAATTAGTCCTTCTCTACAATTCAAGATGGGAAGGACCTTATACAGTAGAAAAAGCGGAGCCATACGGTGTCTATCACTTGCGCTATCCTTCAAGCTCCGACATTTTCAAGGTCAATGGGCATCGTCTAAAGTTGTATTATGGTGAAAAGATGACAAACAACGAAGAGATGGAGGTGTTCCTTTTGGAAGATGCACCTAATGGCAAAGAGAATTGAGCTAGTGGCCGTCCAACTTAAGGACGTTAAACAAAAGTGCTAGGTGGGAGACACCCCACCATGGTGAGATCTACCCTTTTCTCTCTTTTGTATATATAGTCTTGAACTCTTTCTTGATTTGGTAAATGCTTAATTTTTGAGATTGCTTAGATAGACTCTATTATGCTAAATTGTGATTTTCATGAAGATTTGCATTGATCAGGTTGAATTATTGGTACCAAAGAAACACTCCATTTTTAGGTGTTGTGTAACGACCCAGTTTCTGGTACGTCATGATCATACTAGAAACTGAGCGCTACTAACTTGTCTTCCTAATTATTATCTATTATTTATCATATGAGCCTGATTCATTGTTAAAAACGTAGTTATTTTACGAGGTACTTTTTTTTAAAAATGTTTGGATTAACAAACAGTATCATTCATAATCAATTCACAACTGATAATATATAAAATAATTATAAACAACCACACATAAATACATCACAAGCAGTTGACAATATTCGGTGATCCAGCCTTTATTAGAGTATAGACTTTTAGTTAGAACACCCCTAGATATAGCTAGATAATAACTATATACATATATACATACAACATCCCAGGTCCTGACCTGTTCAAGAAGTCCCTAAGCTGGCGCCCAGGCTAGCCTAGACTCTATACTCACCTAGTCCCTCTAAACTACTAAAGTGAGGGAAAGTATGTTCTAAGTCTTCAAAACTCAAGTCAAGTGGAACGTCATCAAAAGGTGAATCATCATCTTCTACTCCTCTGCACAATCAGACATTGCCATATGACATCACTCCAGTACCTTATCAAGTAGCCACATAACAAGAGTCTCGTACATAGGATTTAGGTTAAAGTTCGTGTACAAACGGGGTGCAGATGTTGGCTGGTCTCACCGTTTATACATATGAACAGAGAACGGGATTCTCCCTAGACACAGAAGACTACCTAGAGCAGAATTCTCTTTATGAACAGTCATTAGCGAACTACGGAAGGATACTCTTACTTCCATCTGGAGGGGGAAGGGAGAGAAAAGGGGTAAGAACTGGGGAGTTCTTAGTAGGGTCGGAGTTATTAGTTACGTTCATTTACTTGGGATCGATTAGCAGACAAATAACATAATATAGCAAAGCAGTAAACAGAAGATAAAGATAGAAAGAGAAAGTAGAGACAATAGAAAGTAGAACACAAACAAAAGAATACAATAAAATACAGAAATAGCATGCAAGCAGACAAACATAAAGAAATAGACCACACACAGAAAGGAATGCAACAGAGAATGATGCACAGACAAGAATGATGTATGTCTAGCCCTAGTACAGGTAATGAGCTCATTTGTCAGTTTCTACCCGCTCCCGACGTAACCCGAAGCAGCTGAAACGGGTATGGCTTTCCAGTTGGCTATACCCCTGTGTACAGGAAATAACCCCTCTGCCACCACAGGGTCCACTGCACGCAGGAAATAACACATCTGCCACTGCAGGGATGTATGCCGACACACCTTCTGTATACAGGAAATAACCCCTCTGCCACTACAGAAATGGAACAGGTGGTCACGGTACTTCTGTAGCAGGAAATAACCCCTCTGCCTTACAGAAATAAAATATGGATCTGTACTGCAGGAAAGCGTTCTCAGTGGTCGCACCACTATCTATCTGACTGCCTTCACGCAGTAGATCATCATACAAGTATATCCGGCATTGCCTTAGCGCAACAAATGAATAAACACATCTCTTGGGCCTACAGAAATGGCACTCCCGCAAGTGAACTTCGGCTTACAAGGATAGTCTAAACACAACACAACAACTTTCTGTAGGTGAACTTCGGCCTACAAAAATAACACCTCTGTAAGTGAACTTTGGCTTACAGAAATAGCGCCCCTGTAAGTGAACTTCGGCTTACAGGTATCACAACTCTTTGTAGGTGAACTTCGGCCTACAGGAGCAACACCCTGAGATACACAATTGATATTCACTGCAGGTGAACTTCGGCCTACAGGAATAACAACTCACTGTAGGTGAACTTGTGCCTACAAGACCTCTAGGGCCAATGGAAAAGCAGCAGATGAACATCCAACCGAACATCATGCTACAAGGCTTAACTCTTTATTCTTATACTCTTCTCTTTATATCTCTTTACTCTGTTCTGGTTTCTCTTTTCTCTCTATCTCTTTACTCTGTTTTAATTACTCTGTTATCTGTATCCCTTTTCTCTTCTCTGATTACTCTTTTCATCTGTATCTATATTATTCTTTTTCTCTTTATCTCTTTACTTTACTCTGGTTACTCTGTTCTCTGTGTTACTTTATTCTGCTCTGATTTTTCTGCTTAACTTGTGTATTTAAAGCTTATGTAAATTTCGGTATGAATAGTTACTCTGTCCCAAGTATAGGTTCATTAGGTCTATACTGAAACAATTTAACTTTTCATATAATACCTAACCCTAGTCACTACTCAAGTACTAACTAAGTTGCCCTAGTTCGTTCACTAGTCT
>NC_029791.2:90602995-90606989 GCF_000816755.2 Arachis ipaensis
AGAACATGAACTTTAAAGCTTGAATTTCATCAAATTTCATCAAAATTTCACCAAATTTTCACCAAGAATCAGTCATATATGAAACCAATTTTTAGCACAGCCAATTTATACAACATTCACACAACTCAAACACAAATAATCAAGATTAATTTCGTGACACCCTGCCTGGTTTTGCTGCTCCTAATTCAATTAAACTTTCAGGTGGTCCTTAAGCACTTTTTCCTCCTAAATCACATCAAGAACAACTTTAAATCCAAAAAACCTCAACTGACCAAATCTCACTCAGTATGTTAGGAAGAGATATCTCACCTTAGACTTACTGGATATTCACGTTTCTTGGCCCTCAAGTCAAGTTAAGCATGATTCCTAAGGAAGAACATCAAGAAAACACATGTTTTGAATGGTTTTCCTTGAAAACCGAATTGAAATGGGAGGGAGGGAGACAGCCAGTAAATTGTGAACCCAGTTAAACCAGTTTTCTGTTTTTAACTAAAACATACCAAGTAACCTTATAATATTATTCAAGCATCTTCTAATACTAATATAATACTAATATTATACTATTATCTCTCTTCTCTCATGAATCGAGTCCGGTTCATCAAACTGAGACTACTTACAAAAATCAGAATTAAAACTCCTAACCGGTACGGTTCAAAAACTAGGTTCCTCGTGATTGCGTTATCGAGCGTGTCTCGGAAAAGGTTCTATCCTAAAGATGACATAATGAAAATGAGGATTGAGATACTTGTTGATATAGAAGAGGTGTTCCCTTTACTGATCTTCTGGAAAAATCCGTGCCTTCGGAAAAGATCTCGCATACTCGAAAATCAGGGCTGTTACATTCTACCCTGCTAAAAGAAAATTTTGCCCTCAAAATTTCAGCCGCATGCAAGAATCCATTTTCAAGCGGTCTATTTCCTTCAAGCTGTCCTAACAAAGAGATCGGTTTGTTCCTTACAGCATCCAAATCTCACACAGCCATAGCCATGAAGATCATAACAACTATGAAGATAGCTGTGGCTCACGTCGATTTATCTTTTGGAGCTCGATTAAACCATGCCTATTCACAAGCATTGAGGTCTTATCCGCACCAAACAATCAATATTAAGGTGATCAGTCTTAATATCTCAAGTTAGGCACGAACATTCCCAAAATGAGCACTCATAGACATTCATGCCAAATGTATCTTGAAGATACCCTAACAGCAAGAGACACACAAGCAGAGTATGCAATGAAGCATAGTCAGTCCACTCCCCAGGCTTTATTGGGAACGAACTGCTCTGATACCAAATTGTAACAACCCAATTTCTGGTACGTCATGATCATACTAGAAACTGAGCGCTACCAACTTGTCTTCCTAATTATTATCTATTATTTATCATATGAGCCTGATTCGTTGTTAAAAACGTAGTTATTTTACGAGGTACTTTTTTTAAAAAATGTTTGGATTAACAAACAGTATCATTCATAATCAATTCACAACTGATAATATATAAAACAATTATAAACAACCACACATAAATACATCACAAGCAGTTGACAATATTCGGTGATCCAGCCTTTATTAGAGTATAGACTTTTAGTTAGAACACCCCTAGACATAGCTAGATAATAACTATATACATATATACATACAACATCCCAGGTCTTGACCTGTTCAAGAAGTCCCTAAGCTGGCGCCCAGGCTAGCCTAGACTCTAAACTCACCTAGTCTCTCTAAACTACTAAAGCGAGGGAAAGTATGTTCTAAGTCTAAAAAACTCAAGTCAAGTGGAACGTCATCAAAAGGTGAATCATCATCTTCTACTCCTCTGCACAATCAGACATTGCCATATGACATCACTCCAGTACCTCATCAAGTAGCCACATAACAAGAGTCTCGTACATAGGATTTAGGTTAAAGTTCGCGTACAAACAGATTGCAGATGTTGGCTGGTCTCACTGTTTATACATATGAACAGAGAACGGGATTCTCCTTAGACTCAGAAGACTACCTAGAGCAGAATTCTCTTTATGAACGGTCATTAGCGAACTATGGAAGGATACTCTTGCTTCCATCTAGAGGGGGAAGGGAGAGAAAAAGGGTAAGAACTGGGGAGTTCTTAGTAGGGTCGGGGTTATTAGTTACGTTCATTTACTTGGGGTCGATTAGCAGACAAATAACATAATATAACGAAGCAGTAAACAGAAGATAAAGATAGAAAGAAAAAGTAGAGACAATAGAAAGTAGAACACAAACAAAAGAATACAATAAAACACAGAAATAGCATGCAAGCAGACAAACATAAAGAAATAGACCACACATAGAAAGGAATGCAACAGAGAATGATGCGCAGACAAGAATGATGCATGTCTAGCCCTAGTGCAGGTAATGAGCTCATTTGTTTCTACCCGCGCCCGACGTAACCCGAAGCAGCTGAAACGGGTATGGCTTTCCAGTTGGCTATACCCCTGTGTACAGGAAATAACCCCTCTGCCACCACAGGGTCCACTGCACGCAGGAAATAACACATCTGCCACTGCAGGGATGTATGCCGACACACCTTCTGTATACAAGAAATAACCCCTCTGTCACTACATAAATAGAACAGGTGGTCACGGTACTTCTGTAGCAGGAAGTAACCCCTCTGCCTTACAGAAATAAAATATGGATCTGTACTGCAGGAAAGCGTTCTCAGTGGTCGCACCACTATCTATCTGACTGCCTTCACGCAGTAGATCATCATACAAGTATATCCGGCGTTGCCTTAGCGCAACAAATAAATCAACACATCTCTTGGGCCTACAGAAATAGCACTCCCGTAAGTGAACTTCGGCTTACAAGGATAGTCTAAACACATCACAACAACTTTCTGTAGGTGAACTTCGGCCTACAGAAATAACACCTTTGTAAGTGAACTTCGGCTTACAGAAATAGCGCCCCTGTAAGTGAACTTCGGCTTACAGGTTTCACAACTCTCTGTAGGTGAACTTCGGCCTACAAGAGCAACACTCTGAGATACACAATTGATATTCACTGCAGGTGAACTTCGGCCTAGAGGAATAACAACTCACTGTAGGTGAACTTGGGCCTACAGGACCTCTAGGGCCAATGGAAAAGTAGCAGATGAACATCCAACCGAACATCATGCTACAAGGCTTAACTCTTTATTCTTATACTCTTCTCTTTATATCTCTTTACTCTGTTCTGGTTTCTCTTTTCTCTGTATCTCTTTACTCTGTTTTAATTACTCTGTTATCTGTATCCCTTTTCTCTTCTCTGATTACTCTTTTCATCTGTATCTATATTATTCTTTTTCTCTTTATCTCTTTACTTTACTTTACTCTGGTTACTCTGTTCTCTGTGTTACTTTATTCTGCTCTGATTTCTCTGCTTAACTTGTGTTTTTAAAGCTTATGTAAATTTCGGTATGCATAGTTAGTCTGTCCCAAGTATAGGTTCATTACGTCTATACTGAAACAATTTAACTTTTCATATAATACCTAACCCTAGTCGCGACTCAAGTACTAACTAAGTTGCCCTAGTTCGTTCACTAGTCTCTGTCTGTTTTTCTGTCATTAAAACTTTACAGACTTTTCTTTCAAATTTCATCAAAATTTCACCAAATTTTCACCAAGAATCAGTCATATATGCAACCAATTTTTAGCACAGCCAATTTATACAAAATTCACACAACTCAAACACAAATAATCAAGATTAATTTCGTGACACCCTACCTGGTTTTGCTGCACCTAATTCAATTAAACTTTCAGGTGGTCCTTAAGCACTTTTTCCTCCTAAATCACATCAAGAACAACTTTAAATCCAAAAATCCTCAACTGACCAAATCTCACTCAGTATGTTAGGAAGATATATCTAACCTTAGACTTACTGAAAATTCACGTTTCTTGGCCCTCAAGTCAAGTTAAGCATGATTCCTAAGGAAGAACATCAAGAAAATACATGTTTTGCATGGTTTTCCTTGAAAACCGAATTGAAATGGGAGGGAGACAA
>NC_029791.2:90607204-90627289 GCF_000816755.2 Arachis ipaensis
TAATACTAATATTATACTATTATCTCTCTTCTCTCATGAATCGAGTCCGGTTCATCAAACTGAGACTACTTACAAAAATCAAAATTAAAACTCCTAACCGGTACGGTTCAAAAACTAGGTTCTTCGTGATTGCGTTATCGAACGTGTCTCGGAAAAGGTTCTATCCTAAAGATGACATAATGAAAATGAGGATTGAGATACTTGTTGATATAGAAGAGGTGTTCCCTTTACTGATCTTCTGGAAAAATCCGTGCCTTCGGAAAAGATCTCGCATACTCGAAAATCAGGGCTGTTACATGTTGCATGAAATTTTGGGTATTTTTGTACCCTTCAGCTTGAAAACCTACCACATTTATGATGAAAATGCATTCCTTCATGTCTATGAAAATAAAAAGAAAAAAGTATGCACGCGTGGGCGTACAAGACGTGTCCACGTCGTTGGCCCAGCGCGACTCCTGGTATTTCAACCAGAGAGTTGTGCCAACTCTGAGCCAGCATTGAGCCCCACGCCTAACCCTACTCACGCATGTGCGCACATGACGCTTACGCGTCCCTGACCTAGATCGCACCATCCATGCGTGGGAGTGCTAGACGCATACGCATCGATTGCGCCTCCTCACTCTCTAGTACATTTTGCCCAAGAGTTATGCAAGAACTGGGCCAACACTGAGCCCCCCACATGACTCATCCCACGCGTACGAGCACTTGCCGCGTCCGCGCCCCTTTGCTGCTCTGCACATGCACGCGTAAGCGTGTATGACGCGTCCGCGTTGGTGGCGCAACCCCAACTCTTCGTATATTTTCCAGAGAGTTGTGCTAGCATTGCGCCACCACTGCGTTGGGAGCATATCCCCTCTCCCACGCGCAAGTGTACCTGACACTCTCGCGTCCATCTATTTTCTGCTAACCCCCGCGTGTGTGCATCGTGCGCGTGTGCGTCGTTACTCCTATGGCCAACTCATGGTACCTCAACTAGAGAGTTGTGCGATATTCATGCTGGTACTGTGCCACTGGCGCAATTACTCCGATGCGTGCGCGCCACTTGCGCGTACGCGCCCCTTCTTCTTATGTTGCCCACGCGTACGCGTTGGCGATGCTTTTGTGTCCTTGCTTCCTTCTGCAACATCTACACGCACGCGTGGAGGGCGTGCGCGCGTCGATCTTGCGACGTTCCTTACTTGAAGCGCGCCTGTTTTCAAACTTTTCCAATCTTCTTCTTCTCAAGGTACTACCATCTTCCCCTCTTCTCCACCCACTTCTACCACCCCTTCTCACCCCTTTCCACCGGCGACCACCACCTCCGGCGGTCCCCACTATTTTCTCTCTTCTCTTTTTCCCAATTCTCTTATCCTCTCCTTCCTTACATTCTACATTGCTTTCTTTCTCATCTCAAGCTACTAGTCACTTTTTTTCTTCTTTGTTTTGTTCCCATTTTTCACTATTTAGTTACATTTCTTTGCATTACTTCTTAGTTACACTCTCATTCATGCATTTTTGTTCATTTCTTTGCTCTTCTTTTCTATTTGCCATGGGTGTTGAGGGTGGAGTTCTCTCTTGCATTGGTGGGTTCTTTCACTATGTTTTGCTTTCTTTGTACTATGTGGTACTATATGTTGATTGATAATACCTTGTGGGATGCTACATTGTTATATCTCCTCCATTTGCTTATTGCTTGAAGTTGCACACCAAGTGTTTGATGAAAGGCACACATGAGTTTTTGTTTCATATTTGACATCATGCTTTCACCTTAGTGCCCTTTCTCATTCCTTTGCTTGTTCCTATGTGCATTGAGCCTATTGTCTTTCCTCTATTCCATTCATATGCTCAACCCTTATAACTTGTTTCTTGTTATTGATGCTTGAGTATATACTTCTCATGCCTTTTATTTGCATGCTTATACACCTCTTGCATCACATGCTAAGTGACTTGCCATTATTTTCACTTTGGTCTTGCTTACATATTGCAGCTGTCATGTTTACAAGACACCTATTCTTTTGTGGCCCTCTCTATCACTTGCATGATATTTTCCATGTGTTGTTTCTTTGAGTTTTATGTATGCTCTTTCTTCCTTTTTTTAGGATGGTCATCACAAAGGATAAAGGAAAGGCACCAAAGAAGCCGGCCACCAAAAAGGCACCTCAAAGATCTACCACCAAGGTGCACCAAGCCAAACCCCTCCTAAAGAAGGTGAGGAGCATCATTAGAGTTGATGAACAAGAGAAGGAAAACCCTGCGAGAGATTCTACTAAGTTTTCTAACCGTTATTGTGAGCTCATGTTCCCCCTTATGACTGAAAAGAACTATCACCCAGAACCTCTTCTCACCCCTCCGGCCCATATTATTGACTTTGTCATACCCTACATCGAGCGGCGGCAGTGTGGGTTTCTCATGAGAAGACCGCAGGAGGCTAACTTGTCATGGGTGGTGAAGTTTTACTCCAATTACCATTCACCTTCTCTTAATTCCGTATTCGTACGCCGGAGGCAAGTCCCCGTCTCGAAGGATGCTATTCAAGGAGTACTTAAAACCGGACTATTGGTGGATGGGATAGACTCCTTCCAAGAGGTCTTGAAGCAGTGTTGTGAATTTGGTTTCAATTTCGATTGGGATGCCATTCTCTGGGTAATTGCCGAACTGAAAGCAATTTGGATCCAAGGAAGAATGAGATCCCAGCCCAAGGGCATTGACGTGCGCTATCTCACTGTGGAGGCCGAAGCCTGGGCCCAAATCTTATCTCATTATGTGCTTCCAAGCACCCACGGGTCATCTATCACCGCGGAGCTAGCCTTGTTGGTTTGGTGCATACTTACAGAAAAACCGGTCAATATCCCCCTTCTTATCCGACAAGCCATGGGTTGTGTCCATACTAGAGGAAACCTACCCTTCCCTGCTTTAGTGACTGAGTTAGTTGCTGCCACTGGTATTCCTCGGGAGACCAAGGATCGGAAGGCACTAATTCCTGTGGATGGCGATGTCGTCCCATTCGGAAAATATCTCAAGCCTCCGACGTACACCGGAAACCTTGACATAGCCAATCCCATGGGCATTCCCACCACTTTATCCGCACCACCTAGATCATCCCACCAACGCCTTGAAGATCTCCATAAGAAGATAGACCGATATGAATGGCGGAAACAATGCCGGTTTGCTTATGTTAAGAAGCTTTTGAGTTTTGTGACCCCACCTGTGGAGGAACTGGAGATTTTCACTTCCACCTCGAACTTGCGTGAAGATAGCTTGGATGGAATGGATAATGGAAGCTCAAAGGCCGATCACCCCTTGCGCCTCACCAATAGCATCGAGGACGGTGCAAATTCTTAAGTGTGGGGAGGTCATTCGACCGGTCTCTGTAGGTAACACCCAACTAAACTTTGATTTTCTTTAGGTAATTAGGTTAGATTGCATGGTTAGGTTTTGCCTTTTGACCACCTTTTTCATGATAGTTATTTCATGTTAGGTCTACATGGTTAGTGTAATGACTCCCTTCCCAAGAAAATATAATTTTTGGGCAACCCTACCAATTTGAAAATTTTTGTTGCTAAACTTGCTTGGGGAATGTATTTTGGAACATGGTCTTAGAGTAGAGAACACAAGCAAGTAAGACTTGAGCCAATTGCGTGGTTACATCTTAGAACCACTTATCTTCCTTCTTGTGTGCATTATTCTCATTCTATGATTGTAATCCTTGATTTGCTTGACTCTATATGTCCATTATTGTGTGTATGAATGCATGTATGTGATCGAAGCCATCATTTCACTTAGCCACTTACCCAAATAGCCTTACCTTACAACAACCTTTGTTAGCCAACTTGAGCCCACGCTTAACCCACTTGTTCTTAATTTTAGCACATTACAAGCCTAAGGCGGAAAACCATAAATGTCCTTATTTGAATCTTTGATTAGCCTAGGCTAATGTGTGGGTGTCATTCAAGTATGGGAAACAGGGGACATTGGTTGGGGTAGGAGCATGTTTTTGTTTTAAGAAAAATATTGGGAAGTGGATACATACTCATGTGTCTATTGAACATGTAAACCATATGCATTGGTACTTTTGTATATGAATATTTCAAAAAGAAAAAAAAAAGAGGAGAAAGAGAAAAACAAAAAGAAAAGAAAAATGAACAATGAAAAAGAAAAAAGAAAAAAAGATATATATAGAAAAAAAGAAAAAAAAAGAAAAAAAAAGGGGACAAAATGCCCCAAAGTAAGGTTCAATAATAATCAATGCATATGTCTAGTGACCAAAGAATAATGCATGAGTATATGGAAAAGTGAGGAATGGGTAGTTAGGTTAGCACTTAAATGTATAGGTTGTATATAGGTTAGGTGGGATGCTTAGGTTAATCAAAGATTTAAATTCTAGCCCACTTACCCGTACATATATACTCCTACCTTGACCCTAACCCCATTACAACCCAAGAAAAGACCTCATGATATGTGTATGCTTGCATGGAATAACTGTTGATTGTTAGAGGAAGAACAAATTTTGGAAAGAATGAAATAGAGGAGAA
The DNA here is from genome assembly GCF_000816755.2 of Arachis ipaensis. NCBI lineage: Eukaryota > Viridiplantae > Streptophyta > Magnoliopsida > Fabales > Fabaceae > Arachis > Arachis ipaensis. The sequence continues at coordinate 90,611,716 of NC_029791.2, forward strand.
TTGAGTGATCAACCTTATACACTTTCCGGTGAGGGTTCGAGGCTCAATTCCATGGTCCCGGCTCTCGCAAGCATTCTTCATGCAAGTTATGCGCACTTCACGTGGATGATTGGAATTGGTAGAGTTCATATATTGTTTATCATTTTGCCCTACTTGCTTATAGATGTGCCTTGGAAGGATACTTTGCTCTTGACCAACTAGATAGTAGTATTCATTTTAGTTGTATTCATGTAGGTAGAATGCATCTTATAAATCCCATTCTCTTGTGATTCTTCGGTCTTTGGTTCTCTTTTAAGCATGAGGACATGCTTGGTCTAAGTGTGGGGAGGTTGATAAACCCCATTTTTAGAGTTTATCTTGTACGGATTTTGAGGGTTTTATCGATGTTCTTTCACACTTATTCATAAATATTGCATGGTTTTGTGTTCCCTTCCCGATTTTGCTTCATGGATGAAAACATGCCTCTTTTACACTAAATATGCATATTTGAATCCTCTTCTATTACCATTTGATACCGTGATCTGGATGTTAAGTGATTTCAGAGTTTTTAGGGCAAGGATGGCTTAGAAGAGAAGAAGGAAGCATGCATGAATGGAAGGAGCATGGAAAATGAAGCTTTGGAGCTTGAGCAGCGAGGCGCACGCGTACGTTGCACATACGGGTGGATGCGCGCTACTGGATCGGCGCGAGGAAGCCAAAGCTAGAAGCCGGAGCATTCGCGTGGCTTAGCCAGAACCTCATGGACGCGTACGCGTGCTTGGCTCTTGCGCGTGGATCGTGAAAACCCTAGGGACGCGCACGCGTCGGTGCCAGATAAACCCCAATTTCATGGTTTATCTTGTGCTTATTTTGGGGGATTTTATCACCTTTTTCCACATTTATTCAATGAAATAGCATGGTTTTGTAATTCTCCCTTGAATTGTGCTTAAGTGTAAAACATGCTTTTTAGGTCCTTAAATTGGTGATTTTGATTCACTTTAATTCCATTCGATGCCTTGATGTGTTTGTTAAGTGATTTCAGGTTCATAAGGCAAGTATTGGATGGAAGAAATGAGGAGAAAAGCATTAAAAGTGGAGAATGCATGAAAAAACAAAGATTGGCGATGCATCAATGGGCGCACACGCGCAGAAGTGATTTCACATAAGGACGCGCACGCGTAAAAGGCGCGTACGCATGAAAGTGGTTTTACATAGAGACGCACACGCGTACATGCCGCGTCCGCGCGGATGAAAAAATAGCCAAATCGACGCGTACGCGCACATGGCGTGTATGCGCCGATACTCTCACGTGACCCACTTAAAGGCAAAATAATGGGGGCAATTTCTTGGCTGCCCAGGCCCAAATCTAACTTGTTTCTGAGTGTATTTCATGCAGAATTAAAGTCCAAGCAAAGGGGGAGCAATTAGTTTAGCCAACATGAGCCTTTAGTTAGTTTCCTAAAGAGAGAAGCTCCCTCTTTTCTCTAGAATTAGGTTAGGATTAGGTTAAATTGTTATAGATCCATGTTTAATTCCTTTCTTTCATCTTGCTTCTTTTATAATTTCTCACGTCTATGACTTGATCACTTTAGTTGTAATGTTAATTTCTCATTTTGCTCTCTTTTGTGATGATAACTCATGATGGTTTTGGTTTACAATTAATGCAAATTGATGTTGATGTTTCTTTCATGTTAATTTTGCTTGCTATTGTTAAGTTCTTGTTTATGGTAGTCAGGGTTTTCCTTAATTTTAGCAATTTATGATGTTTACTTTTATTACACATTAGGTGTTTGATATAATGCCTCCTATAATTTTTGAGTAGTTCTCTTGACCCTTGGCCTAAGCTAATCGGATTGAGTGATCTTGAGTCCTTGGGTTTTGTTGAATTGGCAATTTTAGAACCCTTGTGGATCAATTTGATAACCATTGACTCTAACCTACTACTAAGTCAATTAGTAGCTAGGTTGGGACTTATGGATTGATGTTGATCAAGCCATTTGACGTACTCTAAGCCTAGGAGTAGACATTACGTACTTAAGACATTAGAGAGTATACCTAATCAGCTCAGTTTCGCATGATTACCAATGCTTGAATTGTTGACAAGGATAGTGATCTCAATTACCTAAGTCTTAGCCAAGAGTCCTTTACCTTGCTTCGTTTAATTGCTTGTTTGAGTTATTTTCCTTGTCATTTATGTTATTGCCCTCTTATCAACCAAACCCCCTTTTACCCCTTCATAGCTAATAATTGACCACTTTATTGCTATCCTCGTGAGACGACCCGAAGTGTAAATACTTCGGTTAATTCTTATTTGGGGTTTGTACATGTTACAACTCAAATTTTTTATGTGAGAATTGTTTGTTAGTTTAGAGCTATGCTTACAACGATGTTATTATTTCTACTAGAGAAATTCTAGACTGACACGGCAAATTTTCATCAATCAAAATGGCGCTGTTGCCGGGGATGGCAAAGGTGCTACGTTATTAGCTACTGTATATATTGTGAATATCTTAATTTTTGGTTTGTTTGTTGGCTTTTTCTAGTTATAGGATTTTATTTTTTGTTTCTTATTATTTTTATTTTTGTTTTCTCTTATCACCATGAATTCTTATCACTTTGGCTATGAGTGTAGTTCAAACTATGTTGTAGAAAATGGAAGCTTCAATGAGGATGTGTATCAAGGATGGGAGGAACCCCAAGCTCAAGGACAACCTTCTTGGCAACAACCTCCTCTGAACTCATATGGGTATAACCCTGATCCTAATGCATACCAATCCAATGTGTGTGATGACCCCTACTGTGATTGTCAACCACAACCACCACATGCATATGAACCCCCTCCGCGACATAATTTTGAACCACCCTACTCACAAGCTTATTATTACCATTTACCGCCATATGACCCCAACTCATACCCACCATACAACCACCATATGAACCATATCTAGAACCACCGCCTTTCCAACACCAATACTCCCATGAACTACAAAATCCATACACACCACCTCAGGGATTTTACCATTATGAACCACCTTCCAATTACAACAACCTTCCTTGAAATCTTCCACCATCACCTCTGAATGAAGCCTCTATGACGAAATTGAGAGATCTTAAATCTCTTATCTCAAGGCGACAAGAGGAGGATGAAAAGAAGTTTGCGGAGTTAAAGATCAAAAATGGCTATTATGGTAGAAGCCATTGGTAACATGATCTCGTCCCACCTAAGCTTATGCGATCAAGGTGCTTCCATTGTTGAATGTGGAGAAGCAACCAAAGAGCTTGGTGAGGGAGTGAACTTGAAGTTCCATGGAGAAGAGGAGGAATTAAAACAAGAAATACAACCAGAGGAGGAGGTAGAAGTTAGTGAACAGAAGGAAGTAGTGGTTGGATGTCTAGGATATGTTGAGAACATAAAGGAATCTCAAGTCGAAGAGCCCTCTTCCATGAAGTTTGGAAGGGATGTTAAAGAGGAGAGTGATGTTGAGGAAGTAGATAGAGAGTCAAAGGAAATTGATCAAGAAGTGGATTCCATCATTAGTGAATTTTTGTCCACATGGATCAATCCCCTTGATAATCTTGTCGAGCCTTCTTCCAGTGAATTGGAAAGCAATGTCGAGGAGGACGTGCAACCTCCTAGGCATATTGTGAATGAAGAATTGGAAGAAGTGTCCCAAGTAACAAGCCCTCCCATTTATGATGATTCCGAATCGACATACGATCCTCTTGAGTTTGATGATTCCTTCCCCACTTTGCCTGGAATTGATGACGAGGTAGACTTCACTAAACTTCCTATCTATGATGAGAGCGATGTGGAAGAGATAGAAGAAATTGGTGAAGAAGAGTGTAAATTTGAAGAAGCTTGGCGAGAAGTAAAGCTCGACGAACCTCGCCAAGTGGTGGAAGCCCCTAAAAGAGGATGGACGGGAGTAGAGCGTGCTTTGTCATCCAATCTTTCATTTGGGTGGGTAAAACTTCTAACTATTAGCTTTATTATCTTACTTGAGTACGGTTTGCTTGAGACGGATGGCCAACTTAGGGCGCTATGTGGAATTAAGCGAAAGAGGAGGATGTTTAGTGGTTGGCGTTCTAAATCTAGACTCATTATGGTTGGAAGCTCAAAATTAAAGAGTATAGATTGGTGCTATGCACAATTGAATGGGTCTAGGAGGATAGTTTGGTGCCTTCATGAGGATTCAACTTTCTTGTCACCCGGACAGAATCAAGGCGATCAACTAGAAGATGGGTGCGAAGACAAGATATGGGATCCTGAATCACACTATGGGAACCAATTTTAGGAGCTTATATCTTGGAGAAAACTTCACCAAGGCTTGGTGAAAATGGTTGAAACTTCTGACAACCAATTGAAGGACAAGCACTCTTGGAGGTTCAAGGATGGATACAAGCATAAGCCACCTTGACAAGGAACCTTCCAAATGTCCAACTTAAGGACTTAAACCAAAAGTGCTTGGTGGGAGACACCCCACCATGGTAAACTCTTCCCATTCTCATGTAGATATAATGAATGAATAAAATGAGTTCCATTGTATATAGATCTTTCCTTCGTAGTACATTTTGTCTTGCTTGCTGATTCATTTATACATTTTATGCTTTGATTAGGGATGATTCTTTGAATTTGAGTTTTTGCTTGGATTGTAAGTTTCCTCAAATTGTTTGAAAAATCCTCAAAAATTCAAAAACATGTTTGATTTTGCATCTTAGCTAGTTCTAGAGTCCTATAAAAGGTTGGGAAAATTATGAGCTCTTCTTGGTGCTCTTAAAAAAAAAAACAAACCAACCACGCGCAAGCGCACAGTACACGCGCGCGTTGGCTGCGCATCTGAGTTTTCTGGGCCAAGGACCAGAAAGTTGTGCCACTATTGGGCCAACTCTGTGCCCAAACCCACGCGCACGCACGCCATTCGCGTCTGCGCCGCTTAGCGTTTCCCTAACCACGCGTAGGCGTACTTGGCGCCTCCGCGCCCCCATCGTCCGTCAACCCATCCACGCGCAAGTGCACGGTGCGTGCGTGCGTCGATGCGCTTTTGCATCAATCAGGCCAAAAGATCCAAGAGTTATGCCAACTCTGGGCCAGTTTTGTGCCTCTGGCCCAGCTCACCCGCGCGGACGTGCACTGTACGCGTCCGTGCCCATTCCCAATTATCCCATCTACGTGTAAGCGCGGATGGCGCTTTCGCGCCACTTCTTTATTTTCTCACCCACGCGGACGTGCACGCTGCGCGCATGCGTGGATTCGAATTCCACTTATCCCAGGGACGCGAAGCCCTAGCGCATTCGTGCAGCTCCCCTCTGCAACATTCTATTTCCCCTTCTCCCTCCATTTCCAAATATCATCCCTACGACCACCGCCGTGAACACCACTGTCGTCGCCACACATCCCCCTCTCTCCTCGCCCTCCACTCTTTCTCCTCTCTCTCTCCATTCTCACTCCTTTGCTCTCTCTCTTTCTCACCTGTTTCCCCTGCTCTGTCTCTGTTTTCCCTCTACAATCAGCGACAGCCATCATGACCAAGAGCGCCGCCGTGAGCACCACCGCTGGCAGCACTGCCGTGCTGCTTCCCTTATCTGTTTCTCCCATCCTACATTTCTGCTTCTTCTCTATCTTCCAGGTTTATACCTTCCCCTGTTCTGCTTTCTTCACTATTTTATATTAATTCTGTAATTAGCTTAGTTAGATTAGTTTTGTTAGTTTAGTTTGATTAGCTAGTTAGAGAATCTGGGCTGCGTGGTGGATTTAGGCTTGTTTGAATAATGATGATGATTGAAAGTGTGCCATCCATTGATTTTCCTGCTTTGCTCGTGCTACATGTTTGGCTAGTTTAATGCTGTTTTGTCATGCCTAGTGATACTGAGTCTTATTCTAATTTGAACTCAATTCCCTGAATTCAATCTGGTGTGAAGTTTTGGAATTCAGATTACTTGCTTATTGAATGGTTTGTTGTTGATTGAGTGATACTATTTTTCTCGAATTCATTTTGAATTGTCAAATGCTCCACTTTAATTTTCCGTTTTGTTCTTGTTTCAAGACCCTGTTGTTGCTGAATGCCTGCTTTACTTTGTTCATGATGCTGTTCTGGTGCTGTGCTGAAAACCAGTATTTTGTGCATTATTTAAGGAAAGAATGCTCATTGTAGCAAGCTGGTTTGGTCTGAATTGCTTTCTGAGGTTTGCTGCTTAAAATTTGGCTATTTGTTCAATTCATATGAACTTATACATAATTTTTATGCTTTTGAATTTTAATGAATTCATATGGAATCTGATTTGACTGTTTGAATTTGGTAAATAGCCAATTTACGGATGTAATGCTGCCAGATTTTTCCTAACCATATTTCATAAGTGACATTGTTTTAGTTGAGGCAACAAACTTCAATTTAACAAAATTCTGTGTCAATAGGATTTTGTTTGCTAAATGGTTTCGGAAACTCCTCAAGAACAAGTTTTGGTCATGCTATCATATTCTTGCTTGTTATTCATGCTGATTTGCTTATATGCATTGAATAGTTTGAATGAATTTTCAAATTGGCCATCACTTGTAACTCTTTTAAGATTTCGTGCCTCTTGTGCATAAACTTACAAGTTTGAAGGTTTTAATCTATGTGACTAATTGATTCATTTTATTCACACTTAATTTCATCAAGTCACATGGATCCTGAAACTTTCCATTCTTGTCCGAACTTGTGACTTTTATGCATCGTTAGAATTGGTATTGAATGTTGCTTGATTTACTTGTCCCTCAATGTCTTGATTTTACCAACAACATTCAATACGACCATAGTGATCTTCACATTGATTGGTGACTTGTTTTCATATTAGTTGCTCTCTAGCAATATCATATTTCATCATCAGTGACTGTATCCATTTCATGATTGTGAGTGTGCTTCCACCCCTATTTTGTACATTCCTCTTGAATTGAGCCGGTAACCACCATATCACTGATTTTCAACTGATTTATAACTTTAATTTGTTTAACCAACTAACTTCTCTTTTGGTTTTCAACTTAACCCTTTTCATCATTCTTTTGGATATGGCGTTTCTTAGGCTCAATAGACAAGTATTGTGCAATTATGGTTTGAATTCTTAGATTGTGGCCTGATTTGAATCATATATTATGTTACTTGCATTCCAAGAATTCTCTTTCTTTTACTCACTTCATGAACATGCTTTGCTTTGAGTGCTTTATATCTGCTTGCCTGGCTGCTTATGTTGTATCATCTCTGTTTTTCAGGATGTCAGGCAAAGGGAAAGCCATAGCTACTACTTCTAAGAAGAGAAAGCACTCTAAAACCTCTACCCCTTCACCTTATGCAAATTATGCTAAGAATCCCCTTAATGAAGAGGACAAGAAAAATCAGTTGCTACCTTCCACTGACCCAATCAAATTACCAAACCTTTACTGTGAACTTCGCTTCCCCGCTTTTCAGAATAAGAACCTAAACATTGAGAAAAAACTGGTCCTTCCCAATGATGTGAGGTGTGCCATAAACACTCGCATTCTGGAGTTGGGATTAGACTTTGTTGACAGAGATTTGGGGAGGATAAACACCTCATGGGTGAGGGAATTTTATTGCAATATCTTTTGTCCCACTCTGGATTCAGTCCAAGTGCGGGTAGAGAGATTTTGATCACCGAGGCTGCTATTAGGGAGGCATTGCTTTGCCGACCTCGCACTAAGGATACATGCGCCTATGAGCAAGCAGAGGTAGCCATCCACTGCATGACTTTTTATTATGAGGCGCTTAAGCGTGTGATTGCCACACCTGATGCCCCTTGGGTGTTGGATTCTGGGAACAAGAGGCCCAAGGGGATGCGTTTCACTTATTTGTCGAGAGAGGCTAAGACTTGGCAGCATATTTTTGCCCATTGTGTCCTGCCCGTCACTCACTTCTCAGAGATTCCGATGGATATGTTGGTTCTAATAGGGTGAATAATGGAGGGGAAAGAGGTAGACTTCCCCCGACTGATCAGGCAGAGTATATGGCGCGTGCATATACGTGGCCTTTTGCCATTCCCTTCACTGGTTACCAGTATGATTGAGCTGGCTGATGTCCCATGGGAGGATGATGATGTGACACCACCACCCCCAGATGAGGACGACAAGGAGGTTACCATTCCATGGGGTGGTTGGGTGCATGAGAAGCCCCCATCCAAGCGCCGTTCTTGAGCCAGAGCAGTGGAGGAGGCAGCTCAGCCCTCATCATCAGCAGCCGCAGCAGGACCCCCCTCTACTTCAGCAGCCGCAGCATCCTTACCACCACCACCAGCACCTGAGCCGACTTACCTGTTGGTGCAACACCTATTTCACTTGATGGAGCGCCTCGAGCATCGTATCATGCGACGTCTCGAACGCATAGACTAGGAGTTTGCCTCACAGGGCATTGAGCTACCTCCGCTCCCAGAATCCCCCTCCTCCGACGAGCAGGATCAGGAGGACGAGCTTGATAAACCACTATTTTATGGTTTATATTATGTTTAATTGTGTGGTTTTATCATGATCCGTACCCACTTATTCATTAAATTAGCATGAAATTATAATTCCTTCCTGAATTTATAACATGTTTGAAAACTGCTTCCTAGAGACTATAATTATGTATTTTTAATTCTCCTTTATTCCATTCGATGCCGTGATCTGTGTGTTGAGTGTTTCAAACTTTATAGGGCATGAAAGAGTTGGAGATTGGAAAGGAAGCTAGCAAAAATGGAAGGAACACAAGAAATAAAGAGATAACCAATGAGAAGTGACGCGGTCGCATGGCTCACGCGACCGCGCGAAGGAGAGCAAATCGCAGTGATGCGGCCGCATGGCTCACGCGGCCGCGCGGATTGGAAAAGCTCAGGCGACGCAGTAGTGTGGACGACGCGAACGCGTGGCAAGGAAAAGTGCAAATGACGCGTCCGCATGCATGACGCGATCGCATGACATGTGCGATCTGCATAATCTGCAGAATTCGCTGGGGGCGATTTCGGACCTTATTTCGACCCAATTTTCGGCCCGGAACAACAGACTAGAGCCAGAGAATAAGCAGAAACAAAAGACAACATTCATTCTACACAGTTTACAATTTTAGATCTAGTTTTTCCTCCTCTAGGTTTTTCTCTCTAGGTTTTACAATTTTAATTTTGGGAATTGATCTTAGCATTGGAACATTGAGAAGAGTTATTTCCTCATCAAGACCTCGTCATTCTAGTTCGTTCTCTTAACTTGGTTTTATTCTTCCATGTTCTTTGCTTTGTTCAATTTTGTCATTTGAATACTTTCATGATTATTTGATACAAGGATTATTTCTTCCATTTTAATTTATTTTTCCATTCCAATAATCATGTCTTCTTTTAATTCCCATTCATGTGTTATGGATTTATTATTTACAATGAGCGAGTAGTTCCCCCACTTGATAGGGAGTTGATTGAAAGGAACTCTTGGGTTGGAAGGATTGAAAGAAAAATTATAATTGGGTTAAATGTTGGATTGTTATCTAATCACTAACACGAATCCCTTTGAACTAAGTGGGTTGCAACTCGTGAACAGATCTAGCATTCGAACTTGTTTGACTTTCCCTTACCTAGTAAAGGATAATTAAACAGAACAGCCATTAATTATAAATTAATCTCGAGATCGTTCCATCGATAATAGAGATTCCAACTAATCAACTCCCAGTCAAGGCTTTTATTCATATTATTTAAATTTCCTCTTTTTAATTTTCCCTCTACTTAACTCAACTTCTTGGCACATCTGATTAATAAAATAGCACACTTTTCTGCAACTCGTTGGGAGACGACCTGGGACTCCAACTCCCAGTAATTTTTAATTTAAACTCTCTGTGACATATTTCTAAATTGATAGGCCGATTTTTGGTGAGTTAAGAACTATACTTGCAACGTAACTATTTTAATAATTTTTAATTCACCAAATTCTGCGCCTCATCAATTTTTGGCGCCGTTGCCGGGGAGTTGCAATAGAGTGCTAAAGTTATTAATTAAAATTTATTTATTTGCATTTTATTTTATTTTGCTACTATGAGCTGCATGTTTCTTCCGTCAAATGACGCGTTCACTTCCTGATTCGTGCTTGCTAATATTCGATCCTGAAATTGAAAGGACTATTTCACGAATAAGGCGAGAACAGCATCGGTTAGTCCGCTCTGAGGGCAGATTTGAAAGTGAACTTAAGGAAGAAACCAGCCCCCGTTCTACTGATTCGGTTGTTTTACGTGCAGAAGACATGGCAGCTAGGAGAGTTACCATCTAGGAGGAAGGAGCCCCTGATTTTACAATGCAACCGTTTCAAGCGCATCATCCAGCAGTAGCTACAAATTTTGAAATAAAGACCGCACTGCTAAACTTGATGCCCAAGTTTCATGGCCTACCTGCTCAAGAGCCTATCAAGCAATTGAGAGATTTCCAGGCAGCCTGTTCTACTGTCAGGCGTGATGGTACTGATGAAACTTCAATTTTGCTGAAAGCTTTTCCGTTTTCTCTCGAGGGAAAAGCAAGAGAGTGGTACTACACTCAACCTCTGGTAAATGTATCCAACTGGGATACACTTAAAAAGGAGTTTTTGGAGAAATTCTTTCCACCTAAAGTTACTGATAAACTGAGTAAGGATATTTCCAAAATTGTTCAGGATGACAATGAGACTCTCTTTGAATACTGGGAGCGCTTCAATAATCTTCTGGAAGCATACCCCCACCACAGGATTGACAAGATAGTGTTACTTAGCTATATCACACAGGGCATGAGGCCCCAAGATAAGACCACATTGGAAAGTGCAAGCAATGGGTCTATGAAGAAGTACAAGACCACTGATGAGGCTTGGCAATTGATCAGTGTTTTAGCTGAATCCACTAGGAACCACAGGCAAAAGCAAGGCCGTTCGAAAGCCGTTGCAGAAGTATCCTCTAATAGAGAGACTGCTGCTCTAGCTCAGAGTATATGTGAGATGACTAACTTGCTGAAGCAGATGCAATTGAATCAACAACAAGCTCAGCAAGCTCAACCTCCTCCACCACAGCAAAACCAACAACTAGTCCTACAAAGAATTTTCGGAATCTGTGCTGATTATAGCCATTACACTGATGAATGCCCGCAGCTCCAACAAGAAGACAACATGGTGGCATCCACTCATAACTGCTATGACCACCCCAACCAAGGGTACAATCAAAGTGGAAATAATAACCATGGATGGCAGGACAATTCTAACCAGAATTGGAGGGACAACAATAACAGAGGAGGCAGAGATAATCAGGGAAATCAGAGGTGGAATAATAACAACAACAGGTAGTAGAATCAACCTTACAGAGCACCTCACCTGAGGCAAAACCAAGGACCACAGAACAATCAACAGCAGACATCTCAATTTACTCATTCTTCTTTATCTCCTAATGAAGAGCTACTACAATCTTTTGAGCGAAGACAACAGACCATGGAAAATAACATGAATAGTATTAACGCCAGTCTGAATGGTCTCACCTCTACTTTGCAAGCTCTTATGTCACAGCTTGGATCAACGCAAAATTCCAGTAACCAACCTTCAAGCTCCACTAGAATCCCCTCTCAACCATTACCCAATCCAAAGGGAGGCATTAATGCCATCACCCTAAGGTCTGGAACCACACTGCAGGAGAGGAGTCAGGAAGAACCAAGCCCACCAGAACACACCTCAGCTGAAGAGGTAGTAGAAATAGAAGATGTTGAAGAGGAAGAGGACATACAGGACATAGCTGAAGAAGAAATAGCTCAACCACAGGAGGAAGCACCAAAAGGCACAGACACCACAGAAGACACCACTCCTATTCCATTTCCACAACTTGCAAGGAAGCCCAGGAAGCAGCTGGAACCTGACCCCAAAATGGTAGAAATATTCAAAAAGGTTGAGGTAATTGTTCCTCTTTTTGATGTTATTCAGCAGGTACCTAAATATGCAAAGTTTCTAAAAGACTTATGTATCTATAAAGACAAAATTAATGAATTAGAAACTATTCGTTTGGGTAGTTCTATATCTGCTTTAATGGGAGGATTACCTGAAAAATGTAGTGATCCAGGTCCTTGTATAGTTAGCTGTACTATTGGTGGTGTAGTAATTTATGATTGCATGTGTGATTTAGGAGCATGTGTCAGTATAATGCCTTTGTCTATATATGATATTTTGAGGCTCCCTCCCTTAAAAAGGTCGGCAGCTCGTTTTGTGTTAGCAGATAAAAGCATTATTACAGTGGCTGGAGTTGCTGAAGATGTTTTGGTGAAAATTAAGGGGCTTACATTTCCCACTGATTTTTATATCTTGGAGATGTCCCATAATAATTCAGATAAGCCATCATCAATCCTACTTGGAAGACCATTCCTGAAGACATCAAAATTCAAATTGGATGCTTTTTCAGGAACATACTCCTTTGAAATAGATGGCCGCATAGTAATCTTCAATCTGAATGGAATCATTGACAACCCCCCAGAAGATTATTCTATCTTCCAGTGTGATGTCATAGATGAAAGTGTAGCTGAAGTTCACAAGGAAGAGTTTGAAGAGAGACACACTGGAAAAAGTCCAAGTGTGGGGACCCTTTTAACTGACAATGAGGGCACTTCGCCATTTTCACAAGCTCCAAATAATCTAGAGCCTGCCCATGATCAAAAGTTAGAATTGAAACCCCTCCTTCCACATCTCAAATATGCTTATCTTGAAGATGAGCAGAGGTTTCCCGTTATCATTGCAAGGGAACTTACTTCTCAACAAGAAGAGCAGTTACTTGATGTGCTGAGGAAGCATAAGAAGGCAATTGGGTGGAGCTTGGCAGACATAGTAGGCATCAACCCTCAAGTATGTGAGCACAGAATATTTTTAGAAGAGGGAGCAAGACCTGTCCGTCAACCTCAAAGAACATTGAATCCCACCATCTTGGAAGTTGTCAAAAAGGAAGTGACCAGACTATTGGAAGCCGGTATCATATATCCCATTTCAGACAGTGAATGGGTAAGCCCAGTACAAGTGGTGCCCAAGAATGAGTATGGAGAGCTCATAGCAACTAGAGTTCAGAATGTTTGGAGAGTCTGCATTGATTACAGGCGTCTCAACTAAGCTACCCGTAAGGATCACTACCCACTTCCATTCATTGATCAAATGCTGAATCGCCTGTCAGGTAAATCACATTATTGCTTTTTAGATGGTTACACAGGTTATTTCCAGATTCATATAGCTCCTGAGGATCAGGAAAAGACTACTTTTACATGTCCTTTTGGGACTTATGCTTACAAGAGAATGCCCTTTGGCTTGTGCAATGCACCAGCTACTTTCCTAAGGTGCATGATGAGTTTTTTCTTCGATCTTATTGAGGACTATATGGAAGTTTTTATGGACGATTTTAGCGTTTATGGTGATTCTTTTAGCCTTTGCTTAGATGGATTATCTAGAGTATTAGATAGATGTGTTAATACAAACCTTGTATTGAAGTTCAAAAAATGTCACTTTATGGTAAAACAAGGGATTGTATTAGGACATGTGGTATCCAATAATGGCATTTCTGTAGACCCAGCAAAGGTGAATGTTATTTCTAGTCTACCTTACCCCTCTTCTGTGAGGGAAGTCTGTTTGTTCCTTGGCCATGCAGGTTTTTACAGGAGATTTATTAAGGACTTTAGTAAGGTCGCACTTCCCTTATCCAGATTACTGCAGAAGGATATTGAGTTCGAGTTCAGTGAGGATTGCAAACAAGCGTTTGATAAGCTGAAGACTGCTCTGACTCAAGCTCCAATTGTGAGAGGACCAGACTGGAGCCAGCCGTTTGAAATCATGTGTGATGCTTCCAATCATGCAGTAGGAGCAGCGCTGGCTCAGTATGAAAGTAAGGATCCTTTCGTTATTGCTTATGCGTCTAAGACTTTAGACACTGCCCAGTCCAATTATACTACTACTGAGAAAGAGCTTCTTGCTATTGTTTTTGCTCCGGATAAATTTCGGGCTTATTTACTTGGTACTAGAGTAGTAGTGTATTTGGACCATGCAGCTTTAAAGTATCTATTAGCTAAAGAGGAGTCCAAACCAAGACTTATACGTTGGATACTGCTGTTACAAGAATTTGATTTAGAAATAAAGGATATGAGTGGTAATCAAAATTTAGTGGCAGATCACCTGAGTCGCCTTGAGCATATTAAGGATGATTCTACTCCTATAGATGATAATTTTCCTTTTGATAACCTGCAAGCAGTATCTGAGGTAGTCCCTTGGTATGCACCTGTTGCTAATTATTTAGTTAGCCGCACATTTCCTCCAAATTTTTCTAAGCATCAAAGAGACAAGCTGAAAAGCGAGTCTAAATATTATATATGGGATGACCCATATTTATGGAAATATGGTGCTGATCAAGTAATTAGACGTTGTGTACCTCAATCAGAATTCCAGTCCATTTTAGAGGCTTGTCACTCATCTGAGAGTGGAGGACATTTTGGCCCTCAAAGAACAGCTAGAAAGATCTTAGACTGTGGATTCTGGTGGCCTACTCTTTTTAGAGACGCTGCCGAGTTTTGTAAATCTTGTCTCCCATGCCAGAAATTTGGTAATATATCCGGGAGGGATGAGATACCTCAACAAATTATGCTTTTCTGTGAAATTTTTGATGTTTGGGGCATTGACTTCATGGGTCCATTTCCAAATTCTAATGGATATTTTTATATATTGTTAGCTGTGGATTATGTTTCCAAATGGGTGGAAGCAATTCCTACCCGCACTGATGATGCTAACACTGTTGTTTCCTTTGTGAGAAACCATATTATATGTCGCTTCGGATCACCACGAGCAATCGTGAGCAATCAAGGCACCCATTTTTGTAACAGGAGACTGACATGATTAATGAAGAAGCATGGGATAATTCATAAAGTTGCAACAGCTTACCATCCCCAAACTAATGGGCAAGCCGAGGTGTCAAACAGAGAAATTAAGTGTATCTTGCAAAAGACAGTAAAGCCTCATAGAAAAGACTGGAGCACCAGGCTACAAGATGCACTCTGGGCATATAGAATAGCATACAAGACACCCATTGGGATGAGCCCTTTCCGCTTGGTTTATGGAAAAGCTTGTCATCTCCCAGTTGAAGTAGAACACAGAGCTTTTTGGGCAGTTAAGGAGTGCAACACGGGAATTGAAAAAGCCGGAGCTGAAAGGAAGTTGCAACTGCAGGAACTGGAGAGCCTTCGCCTAGAAGCTTATGAAAACTCCAGAATATACAAGGAAAAGATGAAGGCTGTACATGATCAAAACATCAAGAAGAAGGAGTTCCAACCTGGGGATTTAGTCCTCCTTTACAAATCTCGACTAAGGCTCATGCCAGGCAAGTTGAGATCACGATGGGAAGGTCCATACAGAGTAGAGAAGGCCGAACCGTACGGAGTTTATCACCTAAGCCATCCTTCAAGCTCTAAACTTATTAAGGTTAATGGACAACGCCTGAAGCTATACCATGGCGAGAAGGTACAGAGAAACAAGGAGCTTAAGATCTTCCTCTTGGAAGATCCCCACATAGCAGAATATTGAGCTAGTGGAGCGTCCAACTTACGGACGTTAAAGCAAAGTGCTAGGTGGGAGACAACCCACCAA
>NC_029791.2:90627339-90673056 GCF_000816755.2 Arachis ipaensis
AAAAATGAACAGAAAGTTACGCTGGAGTGTGGCTGGAGGCGTGCCAATGGCACAAATCAACCCACGCGACCGCGTCGCTGATGCGTTCACGTCGCATGGGAATCATGGCCTCCCACGCGACTGCATGCCCCACGCGGCCGCGTGCCCTGAGTTTTCGACGTAAAAGGGTGAACAATGAAATATTGTGCGAGAGTGATGCTGGATTGGTGCTGGAGGCACAATCCTTATCACGCGACCGCGTCGCCGACGCGGCCGCGTCATCCATTTTCAGACGCACACTCACGCGATCGCGTGACCCACGCGATCGCGCCACCCTAATTTTGGCAACTAAATTAATTTGAACAGAGAGTTGTGCTGGTGCGAGGCTGCACTCGCGCCATAAGCATAATATGGGTCACGCAACCGCGTAACCGACGCGATCGCGTCACCTTACTTGAAGCGCATTCATGCAAACGCGTGCCTCACGCGGCCGCGTTGCGTGCGCCGCACAGCTCAACCAAAAATTACCACATATCTTATCTTTCTCTCCTCCAAATCCTAGTTTTTCTTCCCCCCCCCCCCTTATTTCTTCCTTCCCCCTTCTATCTCACCTTTTACTCTCTATCTCTCTCACCTCTATTAACAAGGTTTTATTTTCTTCTTCCCTCCTTCTTTTTCCATCATTCTTATTATTTTATATGTATCTTCTTTTCTTTTCTTTTTCTTTTCACTATTCATATTTTCCTTCTTTTTTCTTTTCTTTTTTACATGGTGTCAGAAATTTTTTAGTCATCATCCCTCATTATATGCTTGTGGATTGTTGCAAATTGTTTGACAATTATTTTTATTCTATTTAAGGGATTGCTTGCATGTTCCCCTTCATATTTTCTATACCTTTTTCACCATGCATTCTATATGTTTGTGGAAAAGCTCAAATGGCATTATGTACTTCTCTATGTTGTTATACTATTCAATGCTTGCTTTTCACAACTTTCCTTTACTATTATTTTAATTGAATTTAATTGTCAATACAAATGTGATGGTTTGTTACAAAGTATTGCTTGGTCTATGCTACTCATGCCCTTTGCCAGCATGCCAATAAACACCTTGCATTCACTTGTCTTTACATGCACTAGCTATTTCCCATTGTTGGCTTTTCACATGTACTCGCGAGCATGTGATAATGTCAGTATATCTTAATGTGCATCCATCACCCTCTTTTC
This sequence comes from Arachis ipaensis, assembly GCF_000816755.2. Classification (NCBI taxonomy): domain Eukaryota; kingdom Viridiplantae; phylum Streptophyta; class Magnoliopsida; order Fabales; family Fabaceae; genus Arachis; species Arachis ipaensis. The sequence continues at coordinate 90,628,542 of NC_029791.2, forward strand.
CGTTTCCTTCCTTGCTGTATATCTTTTTGAATTTAATTTACTTTCTCTTCCCTTCTTTCAGGATGGCCACCAAGAAAGGAAAAGAGAAAGCTACTTCCAAACCACCAGTAAGAAGAGGAACTAAAAGAGCATTAGTGGCAGAGCCCTCTTCAACCGCAGTCAAGCCCTCAACAAAAAGAGTTAAGAGGATAATAAAGGTTGATAAAAAGGAGAAAGCCTTCCCAGCAAAGGACACTGCGTGATTTCCCAATCGCTACTGTGAGCAGATGTTCCCTATCCTGGCAGAAAGAAACTATAACAATGAATACCTTCTTATACTCCCGTCCAACATTGCTACCTTTGTTGAGCCGCAAATTGAATGAAGACAATGGGATTTCCTACGGAGACAGCCGAGGCAGGTCAATCTTTCTTGGGTAGTTGAGTTCTACTCTAACTTCTACATGCCAACCCTGCAGTCTGTTTATGTCCGGCAGAAGCAAGTCCCTATCACAGAAGAGGCCATTTAGTAAGCTCTGAGTCTTCCCCCTATTCCAGAAGGAATGGACGCCTTCCAAGAAGCCGCACTTAAGCGCCAGAGGTACCAATTTGACTGGGACTCTGTTCTCGAAGTTATCGCATTACCTAGCAGCCGTTGGATCTACAGATACCACCGTACCCGCCCTAAGAGAATCTTGGCTTCAGCGCTTACCTTGGAGGCTCATGTATGGGCACAGATCATGTCCCATTACAGATAAACCACTATTTTATGGTTTATATTGTGTTTAATTGTGTGGTTTTATCATGATCCTTACCCACTTATTCATTAAATTAGCATGAAATTATAATTCCTTCCTGAATTTATAACATGTTTGAAAACTGCCTCCTAGAGACTTTAATTATGTATTTTTAATTCTCCTTTATTCCATTCGATGCCGTGATCTGTGTGTTGAGTGTTTCAGACTTTATAGGGCATGAACGAGTTGGAGATTGGAAAGGAAGCTAGCAAAAATGGAAGGAACACAAGAAGTAAGGAGATAACCAGCGAGAAGTGACGCGGTCACATGGCTCACGCGACCACGCGAAGGAGAGCAAATCGCAGTGACGCGGCCGCGCGGATTGGAAAATCTCAGGCGACGCGGTAGCGTGGACGACGCGAACGCGTGGCAAGGAAAAGTGCGAATGACGCGTCCGCATGGATGACGCGATCGCATGACATGTGCGATCTGCATAATCTGCAGAATTCGCTGGGGGCGATTTTGGACCTTATTTCGACCCAGTTTTTGGCCCGGAACAGCAGACTAAAGCCAGAGAATATGCAGAAACAAAAGACAACATTTATTCTACACAGTTTATAGTTTTAGATCTAGTTTTTCCTCCTCTATGTTTTTCTCTCTAGGTTTTAGAATTTTAATTTTGGGAATTGATCTTAGCATTGGAACATTGAGAAGAGTTATTTCCTCATCAAGACCTCATCATTCTAGTTCGTTCTCTTAACTTGGTTTTATTCTTCCATGTTCTTTGCTTTGTTCAATTTTGTCATTTGAATACTTTCATGATTATTTGATACAAGGATTATTTCTTCCATTTTAATTTATTTTTCCATTCCAATAATCATGTCTTCTTTTAATTCCCTTTCATGTGTTATGGATTTATTATTTACAATGAGCGAGTAGTTCCCCCACTTGATAGGGAGTTGATTGAAAGGAACTCTTGGGTTGGAAGGATTGAAAGAAAAATTGTAATTGGGTTAAATGTTGGATTGTTATCTAATCACTAACACCAATCCCTTTGAACTAAGTGGGTTGCAACTCGTGAACAGATCTAGCATTCCAACTTGTTTGACTTTCCCTTACCTAGTAAAGGATAATTAAACAGAACAGCCATTAATTATAAATTAATCTCGAGATCGTTCCATCGATAATATAGATTCCAACTAATCAACTCCCAGTCAAGGCTTTTATTCATATTATTTAAATTTCCTCTTTTTAATTTTCCCTCTACTTAACTCAACTTCTTGGAACATCTGATTAATAAAATAGCACACTTTTCTGCAACTCATTGGGAGATGACCTGGGACTCCAACTCCCAGTAGTTTTTAATTTAAACTCTCTGTGACATATTTCTAAATTGATAGGCAGATTTTTGGTGAGTTAAGAACTATACTTGCAACGTAACTATTTTAATAATTTTTAATTCACCAACTTCTGCGCCTCATCATTTCTGCTGCCTTATTTTATTTTGCACTTTATCTTTGAGATCATTTTGGGATTACTGTATATATTTGTCATTGTAGATACCTTTATTTTGGTTGTTGCACACTTTTATTATATATATAGGTATATTGCATCTTAGTTTTTTATTGTGATTAGAAAAATATTTTGGATTGTAAAACTTAGTAGACCCTTTTTGTATAAGAAATGTGTTTTGATTGAAATAGGGGTAAACTAGAGAAATTTTTTTTTTAAATTTTCTAAATCACAACATTGCATTAGAATAAGCCTAGTCAATATGATGAAAATTTCCAAGAATTTCATTTCTAAGGCACCACCCCAATTGGTTGAAATTTTTTTTAGAACTTGCTTAAATTATACACCTTGTGGATCATGTTTTGAGCAAAGAACATAAGCATGTGAGATTTGAGCCTAATTGTGTGGCTACATCATATAGCAACTTATTTTCATTCTTGTGTGCATCATTCTCTTTCTATGATTGTAATATTTGATTTGTTTAATTCTATATGTCCATTATTCTATGTATACATGCAATTACATAATTGAGGCCATTGTTCAAATAGCTCACTTACCCAAATAGCTAACCTTTTATCTTCCATTGTTAACCAATTTTGAGCCTATGCTTAACCCAATTGCTCTTAATTATAGCACATTACAAGCCTAAGTGAAAAATAATAAATGTCTCTTGTTTGGATCTTTGATTAACTTAGGCTAGTAAGAGTGCTCATCATTAGATTTTGGGAAAGTCGGTTACATTGGGTAGAGATAAAAGTGTGTTTATGTTTTTGTTGAAAAATCTTGGAAATTAGGTATATACTCATGTTTTAATCATATGTAAACCATATGCATTGATGTTCTTGTATATATTTTAGCTTTCAAAAAAAATATTGAAATTAGAAAAAGAATTGCAATAAAAAGGGGACAAAAATGCCCCAAGGTTCAAAGTTTAATAATGATCGATGCATGTGTGTGGTGATCTAAAGGAAATGCATGAGTGTGTGAAAAAGTGAAGAATGGATAGCTAGGTTTGTTTAGAATTGTATAGGTTGTCATAGGTTAGGTGGGAAGTTTAAGTTAATCAAAGATTCAAATCTCTAGCTCACTTAACCATATGCATCCTACCTTGACCCTAGCCCCATTACAACCTATGGGAAAGCCCTCATGATATTTGTATGTATGCATAAAGTAATTGTTGATTGTTGGATGAAAAAAAAATCTTGGAAAGCATGATTAATTAGGGGAGAATTGAGTGAATCAACCCCATACACTTGAGTGCCTAGAGTGGATACATATCCGGTGAGGGTTCGATCGCTCAATTACATGTTTCCACCCATGATCATCTTTTCTTGCAAGCTTGTAAGATCTTTCAATGATTCAATCCAATTGTGGTTTCGTTGATTGCTAATGCCTTAGCCCCTGTGCTTGCATATGTATTCTTGGATATTGATTTATTTTGACTAAGCCATTGCATTCATGTAAATAGGTTACATATAGATAGATTGCAGTTAGTTAGTTTGCATTGAATAAATGTTGATACCCTTTGCTTCTTTCTTAATTTTAGCATGAGGACATGCTTGGTTTAAGTGTGGGGAGATTTGATAAACCCCGATTTCATGGTTTATCTTGTGCTTATTTTGGGGAATTTTATCACCTTTTTCCACATTTATTCAATGAAATAGCATGGTTTTGTAATTCTCCCTTGAATTGTGCTTAAGTGTAAAAACATGCTTTTTAGGCCCTTAAATTGGTGATTTTGATTCACTTTAATTCCATTCGATTCCTTGATGTGTTTGTTAAGTGATTTCAGGTTCATAAGGCAAGTATTGGACGGAAGAAATCAGGAAAAAAGCATACAAAGTGGAGAATGCATGAAGAAACAAAGATTGGTGATGCATCAATGGGCGTGCAAGCATACAAGGCACGCACGCGCAGAAGTGATTTCACATAAGGACGCGCACGCGCGAAAGTGGTATTACATAGAGACACGCACGCGTACATGCCGCGTCCGCACGGATGAAGAAATATGCAAATCAACGCGCACGCGCACATGGCGCGTACGCGCCGATACTCTCACGTAACCCACTTAAAGGCAAAACGCTGCGGGCGATTTCTGAGCTGCCCAGGCCCAAATCCAACTTGTTTCTAAGTGTATTTCATGCAGAATTGAAGTTCAAGCAAAGGGGGAGCAATTAGTTTAGCCAACATGAGCCTTTAGATAGTTTTCTAGAGAGAGAAGCTCCCTCTTCTGTCTAGAATTAGGTTAGGGTTAGATTAAATTGTTGTAGATCCATGTTTAATTCCTTTCTTTCATCTTGCTTCTTTTATAATTTCTCACGTCTATGACTTGATCTCTTTAGTTGTAATGTTAATTTCTCATTTCGCTCTCTTTTTTTATTATAACTCATGATGGATTTGGTTTACAATTAATGCAAATTAATGTTGATGTTTCTTTCATGTTGATTTTGCTTGCTATTGTTAAGTTCTTGTTTATGGTAGTCATGGTTTTCCTTAATTTTAGCAATTTATGATGTTTACTTTTATTGCACATTAGGTGTTTGATATAATGCCTCCTATAATTTTTGAGTAGTTCTATTGACCTTTGGCTTAAGCTAATGGGATTGAGTGATCTTGAGTCCTTGGGTTTTGTTGAATTAGCAATTTTAGAACCCTTGTGGATCAATTTGATAACCATTGACTCTAACCTACTACTAAGTCAATTAGTAGCTAGGTTGGGACTTATGGATTGATGTTGATCAAGCCATTTGACGTACTCCAAGCCTAGGAGTAGATATTATGTACTTAAGGCTTTAGAGAATAGACCTAATGAGCTCAGTTCCGCATGATTACCAATGCTTGAATTGTTGACAAGGATAGTGATCTCAATTACCTAAGTCTTAGCCAAGAGTCATTTACCTTGCTTCATTTAATTGCTTGTTTGAATTATTTTCCTTGCCATTTATATTATTGCCCTCTTATCAATCAAACCCCCTTTTTACCCCTTCATAGCTAATAATTGACCACTTCATTGCTATTCTCGTGAGACGATCCGAAGTCTAAATACTTTGGTTAATTCTTATTTGGGGTTTGTACATGTGACAACTCAAATTTTTTATTTGAGAATTGTTTGTTTGTTTGGAGCTATGCTTACAACGAAGTTATTATTTCTACTAGAGAAATTCTAGACCGACACGGCAAATTCTCATCAATTAGGGCTCGCACGTGATTTTTAAGTGAAGACGTGCCCAGCAAATTCACAGAAGCTGTAGGGTCCAGTTGGAACTGATTATGGCGCCAAAACCCATAAGAAGACCAAGGGATGAGGGGATTCTGATTGATTCACTCTTTTTTAGATATTTTCTAGTTAGTTTTTGGAAGTTACATTTTGTAAAGAGAGAAACTCTAGCTTCTCTGTAGGGTTTTGCTTCTCAAATTAGAATTTTTCTTGCATCCATTGGTGAGATCTATTGTCAATTGAATTCTACATTACTACAAGTTGTAGATCTAGATTCTCCTACTCTCAATTTAGTTCTTGTTGTTCAAGTTACTTGTGGATCTTAGCTTTTGGATGTTGTTACTTCTATTTCCATTAATACATTGAGGTAATTTCATGTTCCTAGTTGTCAATTGTTGATTGTTGTTAATATCTTGTAGGGTATATCTTTGATTGCAAGTTTACTCTCAATTTTACAATGCCTTTCTTTCTTGCTCTCCAAGTGTTTGAGAAAATGCCAACTTTATCTATGGAGTAGATTTTTCATACTTGGCTTAGGGATTGAGATATTGGAGACACTTGAATTATCAATGTCCTTTGTTGATTATCAATTGGAGATTGCTAATTGGTTTGAATGTCACTAAAGTTAGACTTCCCTATGGTTAGACTAGGACTTGTGAACTCAAATTGATTACTTTCACTTGACTTTCCTTAATACTAGAGGTTAACTAAGTGAAGCAATAACTAATTGTGATCACAATTAATAGAGATGATGATGATGGGAAGTCCAATCCTCACTTCTAGCCAAGGCCTTTATATTGCTTGATTCTCATTCACATTATTGGCTTGTTCCTCTCTTGTATGAAACTCCAAACAGCACTACACTTTCTAACCAACAACGTACATCTTAGAGCACTCCTAGGGAGAACGATTCGGGAGTCATACTCTCGGTTATTGATTTTAGATTGTTTGATGTGGAATTACGTGTCAGTTTAGACTATACTACGATTAGATTTATTGATAAATTCTACACCGGTATAAAATCATTCATCAGTCACCGCTTGGAGCAAAGGTCTAATGGCAAATAACTTGGGCACAACCACAGTTGCCTACACTCTAACTGAAGGCCAGTCAAACAACAGGCCTCCCTTCTTCAACGGGAAGAACTATACCTACTGGAAAGAGAGGAAGCGAATCTTCATCCAATCCATTGATTACAACATATTGAAGATCGTTGTAAGCAGCCCCAAAATTCCAACAAAAACAAGTGCTGATGGAATGGTGACTCCAAAAGAAGAAACTGAATGGAATGCAGATGATAAGAAGAAAGTGGAGCTGAACGTTAAAGCCATCAACCTTCTACACTGTGCTATTAGTTTTGAAGAGTATCGAAAGGTGTCAAGATACAAGATAGCCAAAGAAATTTTGGAGAAACTCCAGGTTACACACAAAGGCACCAAGCAAGTAAAAGAAACAAGGATTGATATACTGTGAAAAAAATACGAGATGTTTAATATAAAGGATGGAGAAAGTATTGATGAAATGTTTGAGAGATTCTCAATCATAATCAACAGCCTCGATGCTATGGGTACAACCTACTCGGAACAAACCCAAGTGAGAAAAATCCTTAGAAGCCTCACAAAGGAATGGGAAACAAAGGCCACTGTCCTAGCTGAGAGTAATAACCTAAGTCCCATAACCTATGATGAGCTGAGAATGAAACTCCTTCCCTATGAAACCACAAACACAAACCCAGACTCAAAGAAAAAGGGAATAGCCCTTAAGTCAAGAGTTGAATCAAAAGAAAGTGTGTCCAGTGGCAGTTTTTCAGATGATGAACTTGTGTTTTTTGCTAGGAGACTTAGAAGGCTAATGAGGAACAAAGGCAAGTACAAGGGTTCAAGCTTAAAGGAGTACAAGAAAGACATGAGTAAAGTGATTTGCCACTATTACAAGGAGGCTGGGCATCTCAAGTACAATTGTCCGAAACTAAAAAAGGAGGATAAAGGAAAGAAAGAAAAGAAAAGAGTGCTCATAGCATCTTGGGAGGATCTTGAGAACGACTTGGATGAGAAAGAAGACTCCGAATGCGAAGCTCAAATCTGTTACATGGCTGGTGAAGATCAACTTGATGAGGTAAATTACTATGACTTGTCCATTGATGACCTACGTGTTATCATAGATGATCTCACTTTAAATTCTGAAAAATTGTTGATCAAATACAATAAGTGCAAATCTGAAAAAGAAATGCTGAAAGATGAAAATGATTTTTTGAAAGAAAAGGTGAAGGAAACTAAATGTGCTTTGGGTATTATTGAAGAAAATAGATTTCTAAAATCTGAACTTGAAAACTAAAAGGAAAGCACATTGTGGATTCTTCTCAAGAGCTCATTGCTGAAAACAAAAGATTAAATGAAATGATCAAGAGATTGAATAGTAATTTAGCAAAGTTTGCTCATGGTTCAAGAAACTTGGACAAACTACTTGCAAATTAAAGATCGACGTTTGAAAAATCTGGTTTAGGATATGTGACAAAAAATGATGCAGTTTTTAATAACTCCACAAAATCCATGGCCTCTTCCTCAAAAACAATATCAATTATCAACAAATCTAGTTTGGGACTTCTTCCCACCAATGAAGAGATATTTGAAAATTCTTGTTTTGGGGAAATTGAATCATCTTCAAGAACTGATCCGATACCAAACATGGCGGGTCTGGGCTATATTTCAACCAATGAGGTTACCTTCAAAAATCCATCTTTTCAAAAAAGAATCTCATCTTCAAAAGGCCTAAATACTTTCAAAAATTATGGTTTGAATGCCTTTACAAAAAGGAACATTAACAACAAAAATAACTGTGTTAAAAGAAATGCACATCTTCTAAAAATAAAAAAAACTCAAGTCCTTAATCATTTTTAGCATCGAAATTCAAATCAATTTCAGCAACATGCATCAAGAAATAGTTGCTTTAATTGTAAGAAAACTGGTTACTCTTACTTACAATGCTTCATTGAAAAAAAAGTAGGAAACCAAACTTACAATGTTGTTTGTGACTTTAATGCACTTGGGCAACCAAGGTGGATTAACTTCAAAGGATCCAAATTAATTTGGATACCTAAGGTTGATTGAAATCATATACAAATTTGCCTAGCATCAAAGAAAAAGAAAGATATGTGGTACTTGGATAGTGGGTGCTCTAGGCACATGACTGGAAGGTCCACTTTCTTCATCAAATTAAACAACTATGATGGAGGTTTTGTGACCTTTGGAGATGATGGAAAAGGTAAAATTGTTACTGTTTGAAAAGTAGGTAATGATCACTCTACTTTCATTAGTGATGTCTTTTTGGTTAATGGTTTAAGGCATAATCTTTTGAGTATAAGTCAATTGTGTGACCTGGGCTAATTGGTGACTTTCAAAAGATTGGAGTACTGTGTTGTGAATGGAAAGACCAATGATGTAATGTTTATTGCTAAGTATTGTGATAATGTGTATGGACTTACACTTGATGAACTAAAGGATCAAAATGTAGCTTGTTTTCACTCTAAAGGATTTGAAAATTGGCTATGGCATAAGAGATTGGGCCATGCTAGCATGTTTCAAATAAACAAGCTTGTTAAGAAAGAATTAGCAAGAGGTCTTCCTTTGATAAAATTCGACAAAGACATCACTTGTGATGCTTGTCAAATGGAAAAACAAACAAAGAATTCATTTAAATCAAAGGAAGACATCTCCACTAATAGACCATTGGAATTGATACATATTGATTTATTTGGTCCAACAAGAACTCAGAGCTTAGGTGGTAAACATGTTGGTTTAGTAATAGTGGATGACTACATTAGATTTGGTTGGGTTTTATTTCTTGCACACAAAAATGAAGCCTTTTTGGCTTTTGAAACTTTTAGCAAGAAAGTTCAAAATGAAAAGGATTTAAAGATCTCCTCAATAAGAAGTGATCATGGAATTGAATTTTAAAATCAATTATTTGAATCTTTTTGTGAGGAATTTAGGATATCACACAAATTCTTTTATCCAAGGACACCACAAAAAACTAGTGTTGTGGAAAGAAGAAATAGAAGTATTGAAGAAATGACAAGAGCCATGCTTTGTGAAAGTAATGTTCCAAAATTCCTTTGGACTAAAGCAGTTAACACAACTTGCCACATTTTGAATACAACCATCATAAGGAAATTTTTGAAGAAAACACATTATGAACTTTGGAAAGGTCACCCACCAAACTTAAATTACTTGCATATCTTTGGATGCAAATGTTTTGTTCAAAATAACAAAGATAATTTGGAAAATTTTGATCCAAAGGCATATGAGTGTTAATCATCAAGATGCTAGAATAATTGAGGAGTCCATACATGTTACATTTTGTGACACTAAATTGGTTCGAAGAATTTTGGAAGATTGTGATGCAGGTAACCAGGGTCAAAAGGATGATGAAAAAGGCCAAAATCATGAGAGTAAAAATTCTGAACAAAATGAATCTGAAACTGCAGTTGCAGAAAATCCTGTAGGAGACAATTTTGTTTTGTCTCATGAATCTGGTGATCATCCTGAAACCAAAAGTTCATTGAATCCCTCAGTAATCGATTCTGTTACTAAGTCCACAAGACCTCGTAAGTGGAGATTCCTCAAGAACTATCCTTACGAATTCGTCATTGGGGATGTTTCACAAGGTGTCAAAACTCATTCCTCCACTAGAAAAGAAAATGAAGAAACAAACATTGCTTTTCTCTCTCAAATGGAGCCTCAAAACATCAAGGAAGCTCTTGATGACCATCCTGGGTAAAAGCAATGGAGGAAGAGCTTCATGAGTTTGAAAAGAACAAAGTTTGGATATTAGTTCCAAAGCCATGTGACAAGAAAGTGACAGGCACCAAGTGGATATTTCGGAACAAGTTGGGTGAGGATGGAAGCATTGCTAGAAATAAAGCAAGATTGGTGGCACAAGGATACAGCCAAGAAGAGGGAATAGATTTTGATGAATCCTTTGCTTATGTCGCCCAAATGGAAGCCATAAGACTTCTTCTTGTTTATGCTGCTTATTGTGGTTTCAAATTTTATAAAATGGATGTGAATGTGTATTCTTAAATGCTGTGATAGATAGAGAAGTGTATGTGGCATAGCCACCTGGTTTTGAAAATAAGGAATTTCCTAACCATGTTTTCGAACTTTCTAAAGCTCTCTATGGATTAAGACAAGCTCCTAGGGCGTGGTATGAGAGACTTAGTTTTTTTCTTTTGAAAAATGGCTTTCAAAGAGGCACCACAGACACTACTCTATTTATTAAGAATTCAAATGATTCTTTCATTCTAGTCCAAATTTGTGTTGGTGACATTATTTTTGGATCAGTAAATGAATCCCTTTGTACTGAATTTGGAAAACTCATGACAAGTAAATTTGACATGAGTATGATGGGTGAACTTAATTTTTTCCTTGGGCTTCAAATTAAGCAAACGGAAAATGGTATTTTCATTAATCAAGAAAAGTATGCCAAGGAACTAGTTATGAAATTTGGTATGGAAAATGCTAAACCCATGGGAACTCCCATGCACCCTAATTCAAAATTAGAAAAGGGTGAAGCTGAGAAAGATGTAGATGAGACTAAGTATAGTGGAATGATTGGCTCTCTTTTGTACTTAACTTCCTCTAGATCTGATATTGTGCAAAGTGTTGGAATGTGTTTTAGATTCCAATCTAAACCTAAAGAGTCACATCTTTCAGCAGTTAAGAGGATCATTAGATATGTTCATTGCACATCCAATTTTAGCTTATGGTACCCTAAGATTGATGATTTTTTTGCAGTTGGTTACTGTGATGCAGATTTTACTGGAGATAAAGTGGATAGAAGGAGTACATCAGGCATATGCTGCTTTCTTGGGAAGTCCCTAAACGTTTGGTCAAGCAAGAAGCAGTCCACAGTAGCCTTATCCACTGCAGAGGTTGAGTATATAGCTACTTCCTCTTGTTGTTCTCAGCTTATTTGGTTGAAAACGCAACTTGCTGATTATAAATTAAATGCTGAAAATATTCCTTTGTTATGTGATAATATGAGTGCCATTAATATTTCTAAAAATCCAGTCTTGCACTCTAGAACTAAACTTATTGAAGTGATATTTCACTCAATAAGGGAACATGTTCAGAAGGGGAATATTAGCATTCAATTTCTTAAATCAGAGGACCAATTAGCAGATATTTTCACCAAACCTCTAGCTGAAGACAGATTTTGCATGCTTAGGACTAATCTAGGAATTATTAGTCATGATTCATTTTTTGCGCATTGCTGATGGGTTTGTTGAAGTTTTTGTCTCACATGAAGGTATGAGACAATTTTGGGCAAATGAAGAATTGTCTCTTTGAACTTCGTTTTCTGGGCTCTAAGGCACGTGCTGAATCATCTGGACCAATCTCAAAATTCAGATTCTGTGTGGTCTAATATGTTTCCTTAAACACAACCATCTTTGGGCCCAATGAGTGTTACATGTGGTGGTCCAATATGTTTCTTTAAACCCATGTGATTTTTTATGTGTTTTGTCTTTTAGTTAAAAGGTTTCATGTAAATAATGTTTTTAATTTTTTATTTTTTTAAAATCACTATTTCTTTTCTTGATGTCAAGTATTTTCAAGGTCAAATCATAGGTGATGCAGTTGCATATTTCAAGAAACCTTTTTCTTGAAGTAGTTACCAACGTCGGGCTTCTCTCTTCATAACTCCCTCATCCGCAATTTACATTTCTTGCACTTTAAGTTTCTGTCATTTAATTTCTTGTCCTTTAAGTTTCAGCAATTTACTTTCCCGCTCTCTTTAATTTCATGCAATTTACATTCTGCAAATCACAAATCACCCAACCAACACTTGATTCGCTTGACTAAATCAACCACTAAACTAAAATTGCTCAATCCTTCAATCCCTGTGGGATCGACCTCACTTCCGTGAGTTTTTATTACTTGATACGACCCGGTACACTTGCCGGTTAGTTTTGGGTGTTTTGGTAGAAATTCGTTTCTCATCAAAATATCTCATCAGTGATGCAGTTGCATATTTCAAGAAACCTTTTTCTTGAAGTAGTTACCAACCGTCGGGCTTCTCTCTTCATAACTCCCTCATCCATCTCTTCAGTTTCTCCCGACTACCATTAGTGCTCCTCATTCAAAACCAAGGTTCAACCAATAAGGAAGAAAACCATTCTGCAAAAGCCTCCCAATGAAAAAGTTCTCAAGCTTCCAACGAAATTAAAACCCTCTACACGCTCCCAAGACCAAACCTTTACATTGTCACCTTCTCCTCCTACCTCACCGCCTCACATAGATCCTATGGCTCGCATGTAAGAACCAGCTAAACCATTTTAATAAAACTAATAATTTTAAGTGCCCAAGATAGATTAAAAATTTAGAAATTTTAATTTGAAAATAAAAAGGTAAAATTTGATTTCAGTAAATTTTTCTGAGTCAGAAAATGTATTTTCTGACAAAAATCGAGAAGAACCGCGAACCGGTAGTCGAACCGGTCAAACCGGATTAAGTCTGTCTGATACTGTGTTTTGAGAAAAATAAGATTTTGAAAAATTGATTTATTGTTTTGAAAAGAAAAAAATAATTTAGAATTGAAAATCGGGCACTAATCTTAAAGGTTTTGGCCCAAAGTGAGCCAAACGGACCAAAAACACTTAGCGGGTTGGACCGAGCCCAAGTCCAACATATAAATGCCCTAACTAAGAGGCATTTGGACTCAATTTTCAGAAATGAAAGAGAGAGAGGGGCGGTAAGAAGAGAGGAAGAAGGAGAGTATTATTCACCTCCATCTTCCGGGAGCCATATCTTGACCTACAAAACTCCGATTGACGAGCCGTTTGTGACCACGCGAAGCTCTTATCGAGCTCTACATTTCTATCTAATAAAATATGGTAAGATCTCTCTTTTCATGCTCTAGTTCCCAGCCCTAAGTTTCTGCATTTTTGGGGTTTGGTTTTTGAGGAGATTTTGTGGTTTTGCTTGTTTAGGTGATCTCTAGTAGTGGGTAATTATTGGATTTTACCCGTAATCTCATTGGGTAAGGTAGGGTTTCACTAAACCCTTGTGTTCAGTTGTTTTGTGTATCTTAGATTTTGATTTGGTGATATATGTGTTGTTAGTTTGAGCTTTGGTGTTTGTTGGAGTTGGTTGAGGCTTTGGATCAAGCTTGGTGGTTTCATTTTGATGATTGGAGCGTGATGCGATAGAAATTAGCCGATTAAGAAATTAATATAGAAATAACGTTGCAAGTACAGATCCTAATCGATGAAAATCCGCTTATCAATTTAGAAGGGTTGTTACAAAATCAAAATAAAAATACTGGGAGTAGGAATCCCAGGTCGTTGAAGAACGAAACTCTCGTGATCTAAAATTTTTGCAAATAAATTCCCGTTGTAAGTATAGTTTCTAGACCGACAAGAATTCATTTCTTACAAACGTTTTGGTTGTCACAAGTAACAAACCCCTTTAAAATTGATAACCGAAGTATTTAAACCTTGGGTCGTCTTCTCAAGGAACTGCAGGAAGGTATGTTCTTATTATTGGTTATGAGTTTTGTAAATTGGGGGTTTTGAAAGTAAGGAACAAGTAATTTAAATGACAAATAAAATAAATAAATAACTATAAAATAAACTTTTGGCAAGGTATGAAAATCCGGAAGTCCTATCCTAGTTACTACTATGAGAATGGAAGTTAATCCCACTTAGTTAACCCTTATGAAAGCAAGGGAAAGTCAAGTGAACTAATTAGTCAGATTCCCAAGTCCTAGCCAACTCCTAAGGAAAGACTAGAGTTAGTGGAATACCAGTCAATTTAGCCGACATAACAACCAATCACGGATAGTTGATAACTCAAGAGCTTCTAGTTAATCAATTAAAGCAAATAATATAAAAAGATAAATAAGAATCTTAGATCTGAAATACCTCAATTGCATTAATAAGATAAAATCAATCTAAACATAAAGAATGCATAAGCCAATCTGGCAACATAAGTAATTAAAAGATAGCATTAAAATATCTTAAAGTAAAAGAGAAATATAAAGTAAAAGGAATATTGAACCTGATGAAGAGTTGAAATTCTAAATCCTTTAAGAGGAATCCTAATCCTAAAACCTAAGAGAGAGGAGAGAACCTCTCTCTCTCTAAAAACTACATCTAAACTATGAAAAGTGAATAATTGGAGACTTGTTAATGAATGGATGCATTCCCCCACGTTATAACCTCTAATCTGTGCCTTCTGGACTTGGATCTGGGCCAAAAAGGGTTTCAGAAATCGCTGGGAGCGTTTTCTGTAATTTCTGGTGCGTGGCGTCTGTCACGTGTCCGCGTGGGTCACGCAGTCACGTCATCTGGAGTTTTCTTTATCACGCGTTCGCTTCGGTCACGCGTACGCGTCATCTGTGTTCTGGTCATGGCGCGCGTCTGCATTAGTCACGCGTTCCTGTCGCTGCCTTTTCGCGCTGGGCATGCGACCGCGTCGTCCATGCGTTCGCGTCGCTGCCAGTTTCTTCAAAAACTCCATTTTGTGCTTTCCTTCCATTTTTGTATGTTTCCTTTCTATCCTTTAAGTCATTCCTGCCTTAGAAGATCTGAAAACACTTAACACACATATCAAGGCATTGAATGGTAATAAGAGAAGATTAAACATATAAAAATTAAGGCCGAATAAGCATGTTTTCAATTATAGCACAAAATCAGGAAGAAAACATAAACTCATGCAAATCATATGAATAAGTGTATGAAAGATTGATAAAATCCACTCAATTGAGCACAAGATAAACCACAAAATAGTGGTTTATCAACCTCCCCACACTTAAACATTAGCATGTCCTCATGCTAAGCTCAAGAGAAGCTATAAAGAAGTGAAGAGGAATGATAGAGAGTATGCAATGCAACCTATCTATGTGAATGCAACTGCATACAAAATGTTTCTACCTACTTGGTTAAAAGTAAATAAGTTTTCTATGACAAAAATAATGTATATATATATAAGGCTAAGTGAGCTAACAAAGTGAATCTTTGATTAGTCTATGATCTCACCTAACATATACATACTTTATATAATTTAAAATGCTTTACCTAGCTACCCAAATTTTTTTCACTTTTGTATTACATGCTCATGTATCAAACTTATTTTTGAATTTTGTCCCATGTGCATTGATTCTTTTTATTTTGTATTTGGGGTAATATTATTTTTCTCTCTTTTTTTTTCTTCTTTTTTTTGGTATCCCCTTATTTAATTACTTAATATAATTTTTTTTTTCAATGCATATGGTAATTTAATTATTTTGATTTCACATGAGCATGCTTCCCAAATTTTCAAATAACTTATTCAATTTAATTCTCCTTTTTTTTCTATCATCCCATGTTCCCATAAAATTTCCCATACTTAAATTATACACAATATCTATCTTAAGCTAACCAAGGATTCAACTTGGGATTTTTATTTTGTTTTTCTATTTAAGGCTAGTAATGTGGTTATAAAATAGAATAAATGGGGAAGAGAAGAGGGAAAAGAAGAAAAGATTGAAAGAAGCTTTTCCCATTAAGAAGCTTTTCCTCTCCCTTCGTGGTGGCCATCCTGAAAGAAGAGGGAAAAGAAGAAATGTAACCTAAAATAAAGATAGAAAATAAATAAAATATGGGTGTTAATTCCAGATAATAAGGGTCTCAATTACATGGTAGCTACAACATGCAAGTGAAAAAGAATAGTAGAAGTACATGGCAAATCAAGAGTGCAAAAATTTGTAACAATGGGGAAGAGAGTGGGTAAGGAAAGATAATATAAAATCATGTTAATACAAAAGTAATACAGGTATAAAAGATTGGCATTGATTTAAATAATATTACCTAGCCAGAATAACACAAGTCACTAAGCACCCAAAATAATTCAAGAGAAGATGCAACAGTTAAATAAGAAAATTTTAACACCAAAGAAAAAAATAATTAATTTAGAAAAGAAAATAAAAATATGCACAAAATTAAGATGCAGTGAATGAAATATGCAAATAAATTAAGTAAAATAAAATAAAAGATAGGAGGAATGAGAAGGGAAAGAAGGGAAGAATAAGTAAGTAAGAAAGGAGGGAGGAAAAATTAGGATTGGGGAAGAAAAGATAAGATTTTTGGCGCTGATCTGATTGTGCGGCGCAGGCGACGCGGACGCGTGGGTTACGCGTTCGCGCAGATAGCCCTTCTATGAAGTGGCGCGGACGCGTGGGTCACGCGTTCGCATGGAGTGATTTGTGCCATTAGTGCGAGGGCAGGCTCGCGGTCGCGCAACTCTCTGTTTTAAATGCATTTGCCAAAAATATGGGTGACGCGATCACGTGAATGGCTACACTTCCAAAGGGACGCGGACGTGGACGCGTGGATGACGCGTTCGCATGGTGGGGCTTGTGCTGCTAGCACTATTCCAGCCCCACTCCATCATAAATCTCTGCCATGCACCCCTTTTACTTCGATTTGTTGGAGCACGTGTTCGCGTGGGTGACGCGGATGCGTGGGAGGCTATTTTTTTAAATGACGTGACCGCGTGGGTCACGCGGACACGTGGGCATGTTTGTGCCTAAAGCGCGCCTCCAGCCACGCTTTTGCGTGACTTTCTGTTTACTTTCTTTTCTTCACAACGCACTGGTGACGCGGACGCGTCAGCGACACTATCCCATCGCGTGCGTGCTTTTCTGTCTTTCTTTTTTGATGCAGTATGCAGAATACAAAATGATATGGATGTTATGAGTAATTCCAGGTTCAATGAAATAAAATAAAATAAACTCAAAAACGAAATAAAATTAAAATTGGAAAAGGAACGATCATACCATGGTGGGTTGTCTCCCACCTAGCACTTTTAGTTAAAGTCCTTAAGTTGGATATTTGGTGAGCTCTCTGTTATGGTGGCTTGTGCTTGAACTCGTCTTGAAACTTCCACCAATGCTTGGACTTCAAATAAGCTCTATCAATACCAAGTAAATTCCTCAAGCTTTGATGGAGTTCTTCACAAGCTTTGAGCTCCCAAAATTGATCCTCATATATTCCTGGATCCCAAATCTTGTTTCTACACCCGTCTTCAAGTTGATTATCATGATTCCATCTGGGTGGTAGGCAATCTGAATTCTCACTAAAGCGGCCAAATAGCTTCCTAGACCCATTCAGTTGAGCTTTACACCAACCCTTGTATTTAAACTTTGAGCACACAACCATGTTGAACCTTGCTTGACAAATCCAACCACTAACCATATTCCTCTTACTCTTAATGCCTCAAATAGCTCTAAGCTGACCATCTATTTCAAGTAAAGCATATTCAAGTGAGCTAATTAAGCTTAGAGATGAAAGATTTACCCACTTGAATGAAGGGATGGATGGTGATGGCTTTGGGGAAGAGGTCTGCAGCAACCTTGGCAAGGTGATTTCCAGCTTCGTTCCCTTGGGCTCTTCTTTGACAACTTTCACCTCTTTGCAAGCTTTTCCAATTTCAACCTCTTCCTCTTGGTAGATTTCTTTCAATTCAGTCTCTTCTTCATTACTTACCAAGGGCATAGGAGGTTGTGCTTCTTCTTCTTGAATCTCCATCTCAAGTCCAATGGGAGAGGATTCAACTGTAGATAAGAATTCATTAATGATTGAATCCATCTCTTGATCATCCCCTTCAAAGTCTTCAACCATGATATGCTTTGGAGGTTTTACACCCTCCTCAACATCAATTTCAAACTTCTTAGAAGGGGGTTCTATGACTTGAGTTTCCCATGGAGGTTCCGTATCTCCCAAGTCTTCAACTACTTCTTTCTCTTCAACAATCACGGCTTCCTCCAACTGTTCTAATACAAAGTCGTGTTGCTCACTATCCACCGGAGTTTCTAGTGTCTCCTTCATGCTACGTTCTTCATTAGATTGCCCACATGAAGCCATGGGGGTTCCTTGAGTGTCCGAACATCGGGAAGGTAGTCTATTTATCGCTTGATTCAGTTGGTGAAGTGTGGCATGAAATTTTTCAAATGTTTCCTTGAGTTGCTCCCTTGATTCTTGGGGTGATGGATATGAACATGGTGCATAGGGAGGTGGTGGTTCTTGGGAGTAATTGGGTTGGAATTGGGGTGGATAAGGGTTAGGGTCATATGGAGGTGAATGGTGGTAGTTGGCTTGTAAGTGTGGTGGTTCAAAGCTGCATTGAGGAGGTGGTTTATAGGTATATGGCGGGGCTTGTTGGTAATTACAAGTGGTTCCACCATATCTATCATCTTGGTATGCACCTCGGAATGGTTTCTGACTATAGTAATTTGGTGGGTGATGGTTATCACAAAAGGGCCCACCATAACTATTGTCTTGACATGCATTGTTGAATGGTCGTCGTCCATGGTAGTTTGGAGGGTGTTGTTGCCCAAAGGGTTGATCAGATCCTCGAGGCTCCTTCCATCTCTGATTGTTTTGATCTTGATGCATGTTCTTGTTATAACTTCCATTCCTTTCAACATTATTAGAACCAAACTCAAAGCGAGAGGGGTGAGAATTCATAGTAACTAATAAAAATTAAAAATGAAAATAAAAACAAATATAAATTAAAAGGTTATTGAAATTTAAATTTTGAATTTGAAAATTAAATTTTTGAAATTTGAATTTTGAAATTTGAAATTTGAAATTTGAAATTTAAATATTGAATTTTGAAATTTGATTTTTGAAATAATATAAGATAAGATTTTGAAAAAGATATGATTTTTTTGAAAAAAAATTGAATTTTGAAATTTAAAACTAAGATAAGATAAGATAAAAAAATAATTTTTTTTTAAATAAAAACAAATAAACAAGCAAAAAGCAAATATTTACAATAACCAATAATATGGCACACGTTTGCAATTCCATGGCAACGGCGCCATTTTGAAGAACGAAACTCTCGCGATCTAGAATTTTTGCCAATAAATTCCCGTTGTAAGTATAGTTTCTAGACCGACAAGAATTCCTTTCTTACAAACGTTTTAGTTGTCACAAGTAACAAACCCCTTTAAAATTGATAACCGAAGTATTTAAACCTCGGGTCGTCTTCTCAAGGAACTGCAGGAAGGTATGTTCTTATTATTGGTTATGAGTTTTGTAAATTGGGGGTTTTGAAAGTAAAGAACAAGTAATTTAAATGACAAATAAAATAAATAAATAACTATAAAATAAACTTTTGGCAAGGTATGAAAATTCGGAAGTCCTATCCTAGTTACTCCTATGAGAATGGAAGTTAATCCCACTTAGTTAACCCTTATGAAAGCAAGGGAAAGTCAAGTGAACTAATTAGTCAGAATCCCAAGTCCTAGCCAACTCCTAAGGAAAGACTAGAGTTAGTGGAATACCAATCAATTTAGCCGACATAACAACCAATCACGGATAGTTGATAACTCAAGAGCTTCCAGTTAATCAATTAAAGCCAATAATATAAAAAGATAAATAAGAATATTAGATCTGAAATACCTCAATTGCATTAATAAGAGAAAATCAATCTAAACATAAAGAATGCATAAGCCAATCTGGCAACATAAGTAATTAAAAGATAGCATTAAAATATCTGAAAGTAAAAGAGAAATATAAAGTAAAAGGAATATTGAACCGGATGAAGAGTTGAAATTCTAAATCCTTTAAGAGGAATCCTAATCCTAAAACCTAAGAGAGATGAGAGAACCTCTCTCCCTCTAAAAACTACATCTAAACTATAAAAAATGAATAATTGGAGACTTGTTAATGAATGGATGCATTCCCCCACTTTATAACCTCTAATCTGTGCCTTCTGGACTTGGATCTGGGCCAAAAAGGGTTTCAGAAATCGCTGGGAGCGTTTTCTGTAATTTCTGGTGCGTGGCGTCTGTCACGCGTCCGCGTGGGTCATGCGGTCGCGACATCTAGAGTTTTCCTTATCACGCGTTCTCTTTGGTCACGCATACGCGTCATTTGTGTTCTGCTCATGGCGTGTGTCCACGTCAGTCACACGTTCGTGTCGCTGCTTTTTCGTGGTGGGCATGCGACCGCGTCGTCCATGCGTTTGCGTCGCTGTCAGTTTCTTCAAAAACTCCATTTTGTGCTTTCCTTCCATTTTTGTATGTTTCCTTTCTATCCTTTAAGTCATTCCTGCCTTAGAAGATCTGAAAACACTTAACACACATATCAAGGCATTGAATGGTAATAAGAGAGGATTAAAAATATCAAAATTAAGACCAAGAAAGCATGTTTTCAATCATAGCACAAAATCAGGAAGGAAAACGTAAACTCATGAAAATCATATGAATAAGTGTATGAAAGATTGATAAAATCCACTCAATTGAGCACAAGATAAACCATAAAATAGTGGTTTATCAGTCGTCTCCCAACGAGTTGACAAAAGAGTGCTATCTTATCAGTCAGGAATTTTCTGAGAAATTTTAAGAGTTGGAGAACAGAAGAATAAATGAATGTAAATTAAAGCAATGTAAATTAAAAGAGATTTATGTATTCAGAATAAAAAGCCTTGACCGGGGGAAGATTAATTGGAAGTTCTATCCTTATTGGATTTTCCCAAGTGGAATAGCAAGAGGTTGTTGTTTTCACTTAGTTAACCCTTACTAAATAAAGGAAAATCAAGTGATTGAGCTAACTCTTATTCGCATGTCCTAATCCTCTCCTTATGGAAGGATTAGCGTTAGTAAATAGAGAGTTTGCCAACAACTTCCAATTGAACTAATCACTTGAGCATTTCAACTCAAGGGTTTCCTTTTAATCAACCCTCAAGTCAAGTTGGGAGTCTACTCCATTGACATGAATACAACGTTCACAGGCATATAAGAGGAATAAGAAGAAGACATAATAAATTAAATAAAATAATAACTGAAAATTAATTAAAGGTAAAAGTAATTCTTTTCATTAATAAATCCCAAAATGCAACATCCTCATCTGAACAGGGTTAATGAGCAATTAAAAGATTAAAGGAATAAGAAAGTAAACTACAATAGTAGTAACTTCAACGGAGGTAGTAACTCTTCTCAATATCCAAAGCAAAAGCATCAAAAGCATAAAAAAATAGAAATCTATGAATGTGAAGAAAACCTAGAGGAAGTGTGATTTTTCTCTAAGATTCCAATCTAAAATCTAAAAACTATGTGAATGAGAATGTGTGTTGAGTCTCGGCTCGTCCCCTAGCTCTAGTATGTGTTTCTGGGCCGAAAACTGGGTCCAAACTTGGCCCAAAATCGCCCCCAGCATTTTCTGTGATTTCTGCAGATAGCGCATGTCATGCGTACGCATCACTGGTCAGCTTTGCGTTTCACGTGTCCGCGTCAGGCACGCGCACGCATCGCCGTGCGAACTCCGATTCACGCATACGTGTCACTCCTCGCTGGTTATCTCCTTTATTTCTTGTGCTCTTTCCATTTTTGCAAGCTTTCTTTCCATCCTTTAATTTTAGTATATTTTTATTAGTTTTTAAATAAAAATCACATTTCTGGACTTTACTATGAGTTCGTGTGCTTTTCTGTGATTTCAGGTAATCTCTGGCTGAAATTGAGGGACTTGAGCAAAAATCAGATTCAGAGGTTGAAGAAGGACTGCAGATGCTGTTGGATTATGACCTCCCTACACTCAAAGTAGATTTTCTGAGCTAAAGAACTCCAAATGGCGCGCTCTCAGTTGCGTTGGAAAGTAGACATCCAGGGCTTTCCATCAATATATAATAGTCTATACTTTGCCCGAGTTTAGACGATGCAAACTGGCGTTCAACGCCAGCTTCCTGCCCTATTCTGGATTTAAACGCCAGAAACAGGTTGCAAAGTGGAGTTAAACGCCAGAAATAGGTTACAAACTGGTGTTCAACTCCATGAGAAGCCTCTGCCCTCTACACGTGTAAAGCTCAATGCTCAGCCCAAGCACACACCAAGTGGGCCCCGGAAGTGGATTTCTGCATCATTTACTCATTTCTGTAAACCCTAGTAACTAGTTTAGTATAAATAGGACTTTTTACTATTGTATTTACATCTTCGGATCATCTTTGATCAGATTTATGCTATCTTGGACCTTTATGGGGGCTGGTCATTCGGCCATGCCTAGACCTTGTTCTTATGTATATTCAACGGTAGAGTTTCTATGCACCATAGATTAAGGTGTGGAGCTCTGCCGTTCCTCATGAATTAATGCAAAGTAATATTGTTTTTCTATTCAATTCAAGCTTATTCCTATTCTAAGATATTCATTCGCACCCAAGAACATGATGAATGTGATGATTATGTGACGCTCATCACCATTCTCACCTATGAACGCGTGCCTGACAACCACTTCCGTTCTACATGAAGACGAGACAGAATGAGTATCTCTTAGATATCTAATACAGGGGACCGAGTCCGAAATATTAGAGTCTTCGTGGTATAAGTTAGAACCCATGGATGGCCATTCCTAAGGTCCGAAAAGTCTAAACCTTGTCTGTGGTATTCCGAGTAGGATCTGGGAAGGGATGGCTGTGACGAGCTTCAAACTCGCGAGTGCTGGGTGTAGTGACAAACACAAAAGGATAGTAAATCCTATTCCAGTATGATCGAGAACCGACAGATGATTAGCCATAAAGTGACAGTGCATTGGACCATTTTCACAGAGAGGACGGGATGTAGCCATTGACAACGGTGATGCCCAACATATAGCTTGCCATGGAAAGGAGTAGGAATGATTGGATGAAGATAGCAGGAAAGCAGAGGTTCAGGAGGAACGAAAGCATCTCTATACGGTTATCTGAAATTCTCACCAACGAATTACCTAAGTATCTCTATCTTTATTTTATGTTTAATTATGTTTTAATTATCAATTCTCTATAACCATTTAAATCCGCCTAACTGAGATTTACAAGGTGACCATAGCTTGCTTCAAGCCGACAATCTCCGTGGGATCGACCCTCACTCAAGTAAGGTTTATTACTTGGACGACCCAGTGACTTGCTGGTTAGTTGTGCGAAGTTGTGACAAAGTGTGAATTACTTTCCGAGCACCAAGTTTCTAGCGCCGTTGTTAAGGATCACAATTTCGTGCACCAAGTTTTTGGCGCCGTTGCCGGGGAAGGAAACGAAAAAATAATTTCGCATTTGTTTCCGGCAACAACAGTGCCAAGTTTGGTCCGGTAACAACACCAAGTTTTTGGTGCCGTTGCCAGGGATTGTTTGAGTTTGGACAACTGACGGTTCATCTTGTTGCTCAGATTAGGTAATTTTATTTTAATTTTAAGCTTTTTGTTTTTATTATTCTTATTTTCAAAAAAAATTTCAAAAAAATAAATTATTCTATGTTCTTCAGAATTTTTAAGAAGGAATTCTGGAATCTCATGAAATAGGTTGAAGTCTGGCTGGTTGTAAAGCAGTGTCTAAATTCTTTTGGACTGAGGCTTCTTCTTCACATGCTTGAACTATGTATGCTGAAGCTTGGCTGGCCATTGGCCATGTCTAGTGTTTTGGACCGGAGCTTTCACTGAAAGCTTGGCTGGCTAGTGAGCCATGTCTAATTCCTGGACCGAAACTTTAGACTAACATTGCATGATTCCTGGAATTCTCATTAAAAATTTTGAAATCCTTATTTTTCTTTTTCCAAATAATTTTCAAAAAATACCAAAGAATTAAATAAAATCATAAAACCAAAAATAATTTTGTGTTTCTTATTTGAGTCTAGTGTCAAATTGTATGTTTGGTGTCAATTGCATGCTTATTTCTTTCTTGCATTTTTCGAAAATTCATGCATTGCATTCTTCATGATCTTCATGTTGTTCTTGGTAAGTCTTCTTGTTTGATCTTTGCATTTTCATGTTTTGTGTCTTTTCTTGTTTCTCATATGCATTTTTGCATTCTTAGTGTCTATACATGAAAAATTTTTAAGTTTAGTGTCTTGCATGTTTTTCTCTTCTTAAAAATTTTCAAAAATAAGTCTTGATGTTCATCTTGATCTTCAAAGTGTTCTTGGTGTTCATCTTGACATTCATAGTGTTCTTGCATGCATCATTTGTTTTGATCCAAAATTTTCATGCATTGAGTCTTTTTGATGTTTTTCTCTTTCTTCATTAAAAATTCAAAAAATAAAAAAAAATATCTTTCCCTTTTTCTTCTCATAAAATTCGAAAATTTGAGTTGACTTTTTCAAAAAATTTTAACATCTAGTTGTTTCTTATGAGTCAAATCAAATTTTCAATTTAAAAATCTTATCTTTTTCAAATCTTTTTCAAAAATCAAATCTTTTTCATTTTTCTTTCATAATTTTTGAAAATTTCAAATTGATTTTCAAAAATCTTTTTGTTATTTTTATTTCATAATTTTAAAATCTTTACAAACAATTAATGTGATTGATTCAAAAATTTTTTAAGTTTGTTACTTGCCTATTAAGAAAAGTTCAATCTTTAAATTTTAAATCATATCTTTTTGTTTCTTTTTAGTCAAGTAATCAACTTTAATTTTCAAATTCAAAACTTTTTAAATTTCTTTTTTAAATCTTTTTAAAAATAAGTTTCAATCACATATTTTTCAAAATCAATTTCAAAAATCTTTTCTAACTTATTTTCTAACTTCTTATCTTTTCAAAAATTGATTTTCAAATCTTTTTCAATTAACTACTTGACTTTTTGTTTGATTTTAAAAGTTTACTATTTCAATCATGTCTTTTTCAAAACTACCTAATTAATTCTCCCTCTAATTTTTGAAAATAACCTTCCTCTTTTTCAAAATTCCTTTTTAATTAACCAATTGTTTTAAATTCTAATTTAATTTAATTTTAATTTTCTTTTTTTGTTTTATTTTATTTTCAAATTCTAACTTTAATTTTAAATTAAAATAAAAATATTTTTCTTTTCTTTTCAATTATTTTTCAAAAATTCTACTCTCTTACCTCCTTCTAATTATTTATTTATCTACTAACATTTCTCTTCTTTTTATCTAAGCCCATGTTTAATCTCATCATTCTCCTATTAAAGGAGTCTGGGTCATCTTGCAGTTGAGGCAGCTTAAAGATCTCCCTTATTTTATCAGGGTGGGTGTGAACAATCTTCCCTCTGACCAAAGTTCTATAGTCAAAGAATGCGGTTCCAGCTATCCTCTGCCTGTCCGTCTGCCATAGATTGGCATAGAATTCCTGAACCATATTTTTTCCCACCTTTGTTTCAGGATTAGCTAGGACTTCCCAGCTCCTGTTTCGAATTTGCTCTTGGATCTCCAGATATTCATCTTCTTTCAGATCGAATTTAACTTCCGGGATCACTGACCTTAGACTTCTTATTTTGTAAAAATGGTCTGAATGTTCTTTGGTTATGAACTTCCCTTGATTCCAAAGTGGTTTTGGAATATTCTCTTTCTTGCCGAAGAGGATTAAGGAAAAGGGTTTATAAATTAAGATACATTTGATATCTTTTGAAAAAGGATTTGAAAAATTAGGATTTGTAACATGTTTGTGAAAGAAATTATGAATTGAAACATAAAAAATGGAAAAAATTTGAATTGAAAACAAAACTGCCTACTCCCCACAATCCTGGCGTTAAATGCCCAACTGCTGCATGTTTTGGGCGTTTAACGCCCAGTTGCTGCTTGGTTTGGGCGTTTAATGCCCAGCTCTTGCTTCTAGCTGGCGTTAAACGCCAGAAACCCCTTTGTCACTGGGCATTTTTCTGAACGCCCAGGATGCTATAAATCTGGTGTTAAACTCCCAGAAATTGCTTCTTTCTGGCGTTTAAAGCCCAGATGGCTATCTTTACTGGCGTTAAACGCCCAGTAGATGCTCCTTTTGGGTGTTTAACGCCCAGTTGTGTTTCTTACTGGCGTTTTCTTGCCAGTAAGCTCTTTTTTCCTGTTTTGTGCTCTGAATTCTTCTGTAATCCTGTGGACTTATGCAATTGATTCTTTACCTTGTTAATATTAAGCTCATATAAACAAAATAAGGAATAAAATAAAATATAATAACAGAAAAAGTTTTGCTAATGGCTGGGTTGCCTCCCAGCAAGCGCTTCTTTATTATCTTTAGCTGGACCTTGCTGAGCTTTTAATCTAGCCTCAGCCTTGAGCACTCTTGCTCAACATTGCCTTCAAGATAGTACTTGATTCTTTGTCCATTAACAATGAACTTCTTATCAAAATCAATGTCTTGAAGCTCCACATAACCATATGGTGATACACTTGTAATCACATATGGTTCCCTCCACCGAGATTTCAGTTTCCCGGGGAATAGCCTAAGCCTAGAGTTAAATAACAGAACCTTTTGTCCTGGTTCAAAGACTCTAGATGACAGCTTTCCGTCATGCCACCTTTTGGATAAAGCTTGGCATTTTCGAAAGCAGTGAGTCTGAATTCCTCTAGCTCATTCAGCTAGAGCAATCTTTTTTCTCCAGCTAATTTGGCATCAAAGTTTAGGAATCTGGTTGCCCAGTAGGCCTTATGTTCCAGTTCCACGGGCAGATGACAGGCCTTACCATACACAAGTTGGTATGGAGAGGTCCCTATAGGAGTCTTGAATGCTGTTCTGTAAGCCCATAGAGCATCATCCAAGCTTCTTGCCCAATCTTTTCTACGGGTACTAACAGTCCGTTCCAGGATTCTTTTTAGTTCTCTGTTAGAAACTTTAGCTTGCCCATTTGTCTGTGGATGATATGGAGTCACCACCTTGTGGCGAATCCCATACCGGACCATGGCAGAGTAAAGCTGTTTGTTGCAGAAGTGAGTGCCCCCATCACTGATTAGTACTCTAGGGACACCAAACCTGCTGAAGATATGTTTCTAGAGGAACTTCAGCACTGTTTTAGTATCATTGGTGGGTGTGGCAACGGCCTCTACCCATTTTGATACATAGTCGACTGCCACCAGAATATAAGTGTGTGAGTATAATGGTGGGAAAGGTCCCATGAAGTCAATTCCCCATACATCAAACAACTCAACTCCAAGATTCCCTATTGAGGCATGGCGTAACCATGAGGCAGATTACCAGCTCTTTGGCAACTGTCATAGTTACGTACAAACTCTCGGGAATCCCTATAGAGTGTAGGCCAGTAGAAGCCACATTGGAGGACCTTGGTGGCTGTTCGCTCACCTCCAAAATGGCCTCCATATTGTGATCCATGGCAATGCCATAAGATCCCCTGTGCTTCTTCTCTAGGCACACACCTACGGTTTATTCCGTCTGCACATCTCTTAAAGAGATAGGGTTCATTCCACAAGTAGTACTTTGCATCAGTAATTAATTTTTTCTTTTGTTGCCTGCTGTACTCCTTGGGTATGAACGTTGCAGCTTTATAGTTTGCAATATCTGCAAACTATGGTGTTTCCTGAATGGCAAACAAATGCTCATCTGGAAAGGTCTCAGAGATCTCAATAGAGGGGGGAACTCCCCTTCTACTGGTTCTATCCAGGACAGATGATCAGCCACTTGGTTCTCTGTCCCTTTTCTGTCTCTTATTTCTATATCAAACTCTTGCAGAAGCAACACCCATCTTATGAGCCTGGGTTTTAAATCCTATTTTGTGAGTAGATATTTAAGAGCAGCATGGTCAGTGTACACAATCACTTTTGATCCTACTAAGTATGATCTAAACTTGTCAATGGCATAAACCACTGCAAGCAATTTTTTTTCTGTGGTTGTGTAATTTTTCTGGACATCATTTAAAACACGACTAGCATAATAAATGACATGCAGAAGCTTGTCATGCCTCTACCCTAGTACTGCACCAATGGCATGGTCACTGGCATCACACATTAGTTCAAATGGTAATGTCCAGTCTGGTGCAGAAATAACTGGTGCTGTGACCAGCTTAGCTTCCAGAGTCTCAAACGCCTGTAGACACTCTGTGTCAAACACAAATGGTGTGTCAGCAGCTAGCAGATTGCTCAGGGGTTTTGTAATTTTTGAAAAATCCTTTATAAACCTCCTGTAAAATCCTGCATGCCCCAGAAAGCTTCTGATTGCCTTAACATTAGCAAGTGGTGGTAATTTTTCAATCACTTCCACTTTACCTTGATCCACCTCTATCCACTTGTTTGAAATTTTATGCCCAAGGACAATTCCTTCAGTCACCATAAAGTGACATTTTTCCCAGTTTAAAACTAGGTTGGTCTCTTGGTATCTTTTCAGAACAAGTGCTAAATGGTCAAGGCAGGAGCTGAATGAGTCTCTAAATACTGAAAAGTCATCCATGAAGACTTCCAGAAATTTCTCTACCATATCAGAGAAGATAGAGAGCATGCACCTCTGAAAGGTTGCAGGTGCATTACACAGACCAAAAGGTATTCTTCTGTAAGCAAATACTCCAGAAGGACATGTGAATGCTGTTTTCTCTTGGTCCTGAGGATCTACTGCAATTTGATTGTAACCTGAATAGCCATCCAAAAAGCAGTAATATTCATGACCTGCTAGTCTCTCTAGCATCTGGTCTATGAATGGTAAAGGAAAATGATCCTTTCTGGTGGCTGTGTTGAGCCTTCTATAGTCAATACACATGCGCCACCCTGTAACTGTTCTTGTAGGAACCAGTTCATTTTTTTCATTATGAACCACTGTCATGCCTCCCTTATTGGAAATAACTTGAACAGGGCTTACCCAGGGGCTATCAGAAATAGGATAAATAATCCCAACCTCCAGTAATTTGGTGATCTCTTTCTGCACTACTTCCTTCATGGCTGGATTTAGCCGCCTCTGTGGTTGAACCACTGGCTTAGCATCATCCTCCAATAGGATTTTGTGCATGCATCTAGCTAGGCTTATGCCCTTAAGGTCACTTATGGACTACCCAAGAGCTGTCTTGTGTGTTCTTAGCACTTGAATAAGTGCTTCCTCTTCCTGTGAACTTAAAGCAGAGCTTATGATCACTGGAAAGGTGTCACCTTCTCCCAGAAATGCATATTTCAGGGATGGTGGTAATGGCTTGAGCTCGGGTTTAGGAGGTTTCTCCTCTTCCTGAGGAAGTCTCAGAGGCTCTTTCAATTCCTTTGAACCCTGCAAATCAGGCTAAACATCATTAAAGATATCTTCCAGCTCTGATTCGAGACTCTTAGCCATGTTGACCTCCTCTACCAAAGAGTCAATGAGATCAACTTTCATGCAGTCTTTTGGTGTGTCTGGATGCTGCATGGCTTTGACAGCATTCAACTTAAACTCATCCTCATTGACTCTCAGGGTTACTTCCCCCTTTTGGACATCAATGAGAGTTCGTCCAGTTGCTAGGAAAGGTCATCCTAGAATGAGAGTAGCACTTTTGTGCTCCTCCATTTCCAGCACCAAAAAGTCAGTGGGAAAGGCGAATGGCCCAACGCTGACAATCATGTCCTCAATCACGCCTGATGGGTATTTAATGGAGCCATCAGCAAGTTGGAGACATATCCAGGTTGGTTTAACTTCTTCAGTTAAACCTAGCTTTCTGATAGTGGATGCAGGTATTAGGTTGATGCTTTCCCCAAGATCACATAAAGTTGTCTTGGTGCAATTACCCTCTAATATGCATGGTATTAGAAAGCTTCCGGGATCTTTAAGCTTTTTCTGGAAAGCTTTTTAGAATGACTGCACTGCATTCTTCAGTGAGGAGAACTCTTTCAGTTTCTCTCCAATCCTTCTTATGACTCAAGATCTCCTTCATGAACTTGGCATAAGAAGGTATTTGCTCAAGTGCCTCTGCAAACGGAATCTTTATTTCAAGAGTCCTGAGATAATCTGCAAAGCGAGCAAATTGCTTATCCTGCTCCTCCTGGCGGCATTTTTGAGGATAAGGTATCCTGGCTTTATATTCCTCAACCTTAGTTGCTGCAGGTTTATTTTCTGCAGAGGTAGTTGGAGAAGCCTTTTTAGAGGGGTTGTTACCAGCACTTGTGTGTGTCTGATCCCTCACTGGCATTTGAATGCCAGGGTTAGAAGCTGGAGTGGCGTTGGATGCTAACTCCTTACTTGTTCTTGGCGTTTGAACGCCAGAACTGAGCTTTCATTTGGCGTTTGACGCCAAATCCTTGCCTGTTTCTACCGTTTGAACTCCAGAGTTATTCCTCTCTGGGCTCTTACTATCCTCAGAGGGATTTTGGATAGTAGGTTGCTCATTTCTTGGCTTCCTGCTGCCTTGAAGTGAGGTATTTAATGTTTTTCCACTTCTTAATTGAATTGCTTGGCACTCTTCCGTTATTTATTTTGATAACTGCTGTTCTGTTTGCTTCAAATGTACTTCCATATTCAGATTAGCTATTCTTGTGTCTTGTAGTATCTCCTTGAATTCGGCCAGCTATTTTGTTAGAAAGTCTAATTGCTGATTGAATTCAGTAATTTATTCCGCAGGATTGAGTTCAGTAGTTACTGTTTTAGCCTCTTCTTTCATGGAAGATTCACTGCTTAGGTATAGATGCTGATTTCTGGCAACTATATCAATAAGCTCTTGAACCTCTTCAATTGTCTTTCTCATGTGTATAGATTCACCAGCTGAGTGATCTAGAGAAATTTGAGCTTTCTCTGTAAGCCCATAATAGAAGATGTCTAACTGCACCCATTCTGAAAACATTTCAGAGGGGAATTTTCTTAGCATCTCTCTATATCTCTCACAGGCATCATAAAGAGATTCATTATCTCCTTGTTTAAAGCCTTGGATGTCCAGCCTTAGCTGTGTCATCCGTTTTGGAGGGAAGTATTGATTCAGGAATTTTTCTGACAGCTGTTTCCATGTCCTTATGCTAGCCTTAGGTTGGTTATTTAACCACCTATTAGCTTGGTCTTTTACAGCAAATGGAAACAGTAATAATCTGTAGACATCCTGATCTAGTTCCTTATCATGTACTGTGTCAGCAATTTGTAAAAACTGTGCCAGAAACTTTGTAGGTTCTTCTTGTGGAAGACCGGAATACTGGCAACTTTGCTGCACCATGATAATAAGCTGAGGGTTCAACTCAAAGCTACTGACTCCGATGGAGGGTATACAGATACTACTCCCATATGAAGCAGTAGTGGGGTTAGCATAGGACCCCAGAGTCCTTCTGGATTGTTCATTTCCACTTAGGTCCATGATGGAGAAAGGGAGATGATGTGAAATAGAGATTGAAATAGTATTAGAAAAAAATTATTTTATTTATTTATTTCGAAAATAAAATAAATTAAAAATAAAATAAATGAAAAATGGGTGGAGATTTTCGAAAAATGAAGAGAGAAAAAGAAAAAAAAATGGTTAGGGGGTTTTGAAAAAGATATGATTGAAAGGATTTGATTGGAAAAGATATGATTTGAAAAAGATATGATTTTTTTAAAATTGATGACTGATTTAATGCTAAATTTTTGAAAAGTATGAGTGGAATGAGGAAAAGATATTATTTTTTTTATTTTTGAATTTTAAATGAGGAAAGAGAAAAACAATAAAAAGACACAAGACTTTAAAAATTTTTAGATCTAATGCTCCTTGTTTTCGAAAATTTTGGAGGGAAAACACCAAGGAACACCAAACTTAAAGATTTTAAGATCAAGACACAAGGAAAACTCAGGAACACCTTGAAGACTCACAAGAACAACAAGAACATGAAGAAAGAACACCAAACTTAAAATTTTTAGAAAATCACAATAAAATTTTTGAAAACTAAAGAAAAGCTAACAAGAAAACACCAAACTTAAAGTTTGGCACAAGATTTAATCAAAGAAAATTTATTTTTTTAGAAAAGTTTTAAAAAGAAGATAGCCAATTACCAAGAACATAGGCACAACGCTCTAGCCAATTGAGCCAAAAATTTAACGTGTTTTAATATTGTATTTAATAAATAAAATTTTCTTTGGAAACTGATATTTTGAAAAAGCACAAGAAAAACAAGAAAAGACACAGAACAAGAAAAACTAAAGATCAAACAAGGAAAATAAACAAGAACAACTTGAAGATGAAGAAAGAACAAAAAACACAAATTTCAAAAATTTAAAAGAAAATAAAAACATGCAATTGACACCAAACTTAAAATATGAAACTAAACTCAAACAGAAAAACTCACTTATTAATTTATAAAAATTGTCAAAAAAAAATTAAAAAGAGAAAATAAGGATTTTTAAAATTTTAACCACAAAAACAATAATAGAAGACTCTAAACCAAAAAGAAAAATTTTTTCTAATCTAAGCAACAAAATAAACCGTCAGTTGTCCAAACTCGAATAATCCCCGGCAACGGCGCCAAAAACTTGGTGCACGAATTGTAAATCACACTTTCCACAACTCGTACCACTAACCAGCAAGTGCACTGGGTCGTCCAAGTAATACCTTACGTGAGTAAGGGTCGAATCCCACGGAGATTGTTGGCTTGAAGCAATCTATGGTTATTTTGTAATTCTTAGTTAAGATATCAATTATAATTGTTAGTTTGGATTGTGAAAAATAAAAGAGCATGAATTAGATACTTGTTATGCAGTAATGGAGAATATGTTGAGTTTTGGAGATGCTTTGTCTTCTGAATCTCTGCTTTCTCCCTGTCTTCTTCTTCACGCACGCAAGGTTCTTCCTATGGCAAGCTGTGTGTTGGTGGATCACCGTTGTCAATGGCTACCATCCGTCCTCTCAGTGAAAATGGTCCAGGTGCACTGTCACCGCATGGCTAATCATCTGTCGGTTCTCACTCATGCTGGAATAGGATCCATTGATCCTTTTGCGTCTGTCACTACGCCCAACCCTTGTGAGTTTGAATCTCGTCACAGTCATTCAATCCTTGAATCCTATTTGGAATACCACAGACAAGGTTTAGACTTTCCGGATTCTCAAGAATGGTGCCAATGGATTCTAGCTTATACCACGAAGATTCTGATTAAGGAATCCAAGAGATACTCATTCAATTGAAGGTAGAACGGAGGTAGTTGTCAGGCACGCGTTCATAGGTAGAGAATGGTGATGAGTGTCACAGATCATCACATCCATCATATTGAAGTGCGAATGAACATCTTAGATAGAAATAAGCGTGTTTGAATAGAAAACAGAAATAATTGCATTAATTCATTGAGACACAACAGAGCTCCTCACCCCCAACAATGGAGTTTAGAGACTCATGCCATCAAAGAGTACAAAGTTCAGATCTAAAATGTCATGAGGTGCAAAGTAAACCTCTAAAAGTTGTTTAAATACTAAACTAGTAACCTAGGTTTACAGAAAATGAATAAACTAAGATAGATGGTGCAGAAATCCACTTCTGGGACCCACTTGGTGTGTGCTGGGGCTGAGACTTAAGCTTTACACGTGCTAGGCCGTTTCTGGAGTTAAACGCCAGGTTGTAACCTGTTTCTGGCGTTTAACTCCAATTTGTAACCTGTTTCTGGCGTTTAACACCAGACTGCAACATGGAACTAGCGTTGGACGCCAGTTTACATCATCTATCCTTGAGCAAAGTATGGACTATTATATATTGCTGGAAATCCCTGGATGTCTACTCTCTAACGCAATTGAGAGCGCGCCAATTGGACTTTTGTATCTCCAGAAAATCCATTCCGAGTGTAGAGAGGTCAGAATCCAACAGCATCAGCAGTCCTTTTTCAGCCTGAATCAGATTTTTGCTCAGCTCCCTCACTTTCAGCCAGAAAATACCTGAAATGTCAGAAAAACACAAAAACTCATAGTAAAGTCCAGAAATATGAATTTTACCTAGAAACTAATGAAAATATACTAAAAACTAACTAAAGCATACTAAAAACTACATGAAATTAACCCCAAAAAGTGTATAAAATATCCGCTCATCACAAGTTTACTCTCAATTTTACAATGCCTTTCTTTCTTGCTCTCCAAGTGTTTGAGAAAATGCCAACTTTAACTATGGAGTAGATTTTTCATACTTGGCTTAGGGGTTGAGATATTGGAGATACTTGAATTATCAATGTCCTTTGTAGATTATCAATTGAAGATTGCTAATTGGTTTGAATGTCACTAAAGCTAGACTTCCCTCGGGTTAGACTAGGACTTGTGAACTCAAATTGATTACTTTCACTTGACTTTCCTTAATACTAGAGGTTAACTAAGTGAAGCAATAAGTAATTGTGATCACAATTGATAGAGATGATGATGATGGGAAGTCCAATCCTCACTTCTAGCCAAGGCCTTTATATTGCTTGATTCTCATTCATACTATTGGCTTGTTCCTCTCTTGTATGAAATTCCAAACACCACTACACTTTCTAACCAACAATGTACATGTTGGAGCACTCCTAGGGAGAACGACTCAAGAGTCATACTCTCGGTTATTGATTTTAAATTGTTTGATGTGGAATTGCGTGTCGATTTAGATTATACTACGATTGGATTTATTGATAAATTCTACACCAGCATAAAATCACTCATCAAAATGGCGCCGTTGCCGGGGAGTGCACATGAGTGCCATGATTGTTGGTTAGTGTAGATATGTGAATATGTACATACTTGCATTTTGCTTGATTGTTTGTGTTAGTTAGAATTACTCTTTGTTTAGTACACTTCATTGTCATGAGCTCACTATCTCTTCCCTTGAATGACGCATTCTTTACCCGATCCGAGCTTAGCTAGATTTGATCTGGAAATAGAAAGAACTTTACTTCATCTTAGACAAGCTCGGAGATGGTTAGCCTTTGGAGGTGGTGAAAAGGTTTCTGCCAATTCACCTACCATATCCGAAGTTGATTCTGAATCGTCATTCGAAGAAGGCACTGTTTACTCTTCCATAGATACCACTAATAACTCTTCTATTGATCTAGGTACGGACACCATGGCCGCCCCAAGGCTAGTCACTCTCAACGAAGCCAGTGCTCCGGATTTTGTTCTTCAACCTACTCACATTCGTCATCCAGACTTGAATACTAATTTTGAGCTTAAAACCTCTTTAATCAATCTTCTTCCCAAGTATCAAGAACTTCCCGCCCAAGATCTTATTAGACACCTTAAGGACTTCCAAGGTGTATGCTCCACTACTAGGCAGGAAAGCTCTAGTGAAGTTGCGATTTGGTTGTTTGCTTTTCCTTTCTCCCGTGAAAGGAGAGCTAAGGAGTGGTTCTACTCTTTGCCTAGTGAGATTGTTGGTGATTGGGACTTGCTTAGAAGAGAGTTGTTAGACAAATTCTTTCCTACGGCGGTGACTGATAAGTTGTGGAAAGAAATTTCATGCATTGTCCAAGGTGAATTGGAAACACTACATGAATATTCGGAGCGGTTCCGAAAGCTTCTTGACTCATGCCCCAACCATATGATTGACACTCTTGTGTTAATTAGCTATTTTTGTCAAGGAATGAAACCACAAGACAAGATCCTCCTAGATGCTTCAAGCAATGGTTCTTTGACAAAATATAGGACGGCGGAGGAGGCATGGCAATTGATCTCGGATTTGGCCGAGTCCCCCTTGCATGCTAGACAAAGAAGCAATCACCCTAGAGTCGTTAATGAAGTTTCTTCTAGCGATGAGACCGCCACTCTTACCAAAACCTTGTGCGAGATGACAAGCATTCTAAAGAAACTCTAAATAAATCAACAACAACCTCCATTTCATCAATAACAACCTCTACCATCTCCTCAACACCAACAAAGTCAACAATTGGTCCCCCAAAGAGTATGCAGTATTTGTTCTTGCTACTCCCACTACACGGATGAATGCCCAAGTCTCCAAGAATATAATACCTTGGCAGCTACCCATAATTTTTATGACCGCCCTAGTCAAGGATACTATTCACAAAGGGGCAATTTCAACCAAGGGTACACCCAACAAGGAGGCAATTACAACCAAGGGAGCAACAACTTTAATCAAGGTTGGAGAGATAATTCCAACCAAGGTTTGCAGGACAATTATCAATAAGGGGGTAGGGACAATGGAGGAACCTAAAGATGGAACACCAAAAATTCACAAAACCGATACTCACAAAACCCTCTACATCAACAACCAAACCAAGGAAGAAACTACCAAACCTACCTACTGATGTGTGAGCATCTTTCCTATTTTTTCTTAGTGAATTTGCATTCAATTTGTTGAGTTTAATCAAAAATTAATTATCTTTTAACCACTATGAATGCTACTTTGAGTCGTGTGCAATTCTGTTTATTTTAGGTAGCATTTGGTTGGATTTGATGGAGTTTCCATAGAAAAAGAGAAGAAGGCTATATAGGGCAGGAATGGCTTAGAGGATAGAGAGGAAGCTTGCACAAATGGAAAGAGCGACGCGTGCGCGTGATTTGGAGATTTGCACAGCGATGCGTGTGCATACCTGACGCGTACGCATGACTGACGCGTACGCGTGACATGCGCCACGTGCAGAAAACGAAGAAAACGCTGATTATTTAATTAATTCTGATTTAAACTTTATTTTTATTTTAAAATAGGAAAAGATATTATTTTAGTTTTATAAAATATATTTTAAATTAATTAGGATTAGATATAAAAGAGGAAAGAAACTTCTCTTCTGGGGATCCCAACATTATTCCACCTCAGCCCAATTTACAGTTTACGAGAATCCTAGTTTTCACTCTTTTCCATGAGCAACTAAACCTCCACCATTAAGGTTAGGAGCTTTGTCTATTTGTATGGATTGATTATATTGTTTTTGTATTTTAATTCATGTACTGATTTATAATTTAAGAATTGTTTTCAGTCTTTATCTTATGAATTTGGGTGGAACGGCAGTATGACCCTCTTTCTAATTGAGTTCTTGTATAACTTTGAAAAGCTCTTTACTTGAACAACAGCTTGAAAATAATTTCTCCTAAATTCTAATTATCTAGACTTAACTGGATACGTGACATATAATCCTCTTATATTTGGATAATTAGGATTTTTGTGGCATAATAACTAGAATTAAACTTCACCCCCTAATTAGAATTAATTGACCAAGTAATTGGCGATTGATGAAAGTTAGAGGAGACTAGAAAGGTCTAAGGAATTAGGGTCTAGTCATATATAGTTTGCCATGAATTAAATCTTGCTTGATTAAAATAAATTAATAAGAAAAGTCAATCCGGAAAATAGATAACTCTTAAGCCTTAACTGCCTTCTCCATATTATTTTTCCAACATATTTACTTGCCTGTCTTCTGATTTTGTGAATTTACTGTTTAATGCTTTTGAACTCTCAAACACTATTTTCTGCTTGTCTAACTATGTAAATTAATCAACCATTGTTGCTTAGTCCCTCAATCCTCGTGGGATAGACCCTCACTCACCTGAGGTATTGATGACAACTCATCTTAGGCTAGTTTCACAAGCCTATTTCATTAGCTTTTATTTGGTTTTTATGCATTGTTAGGCAACAAATAAGTGTTTGAGTGATAATTTCATGCTTGTCTTGATTCAATCAAACATTGCTAATTTTATGCATTTTCATTAGATTTCTTGCAAGATTTAGTTAATAATATGAATGATGCAAGATTTGATGATTATGCCAAGGCTTTAATGTATCTGTTTGGTTGATGATAGGTGAAAAGATGAAGGAAAAGAAGTAGAAGGAACAAAATAAGCTCAAAGGAAGAATTTTGGACATACTTTTGAAGTTTGAGCAAGTTTGGAGCCTTAGGCCACGCTTTTAAAAGCATGGCCCATGATTTACCAAGGAAGAAGCACTCTCAGGCCAAGAACGCGACGTTCACAAGTGATGCACATGCGTACAAGGCGCTTACGCGCAAATGATGATTTTGCAAACCACGAGTATGCATACATGGCGCGTCCGCGTGCATCGAGGAACAGCGTTCACCCACAACGAATACTACGTTCAGTCTGAGTGAACGCCTATGATAATTTCAGAGTGGGATTTGAATTTAGTCATCGACGAGCATGCATACATGCCGCGCACGCCTCGATGTAATGATAGTCGTGGATTGGCGCACACGCGTACAAGACACTGGAGCGCAGAAGTGACATTTTGCCATCCATGCGCATGCGCACAAGGCGCGCAAGCGTGGGAGGAGCGTTCGTTGCACGAACACTACGTTCGTTTTGTGAACGTTGCAAGGGACGCGTTCTCACAAGTGACGCGTACGCATCGATGAGCCAAAACACCAGGGACGCGCAAGCGTACAGCACGCATACACGTGGGTGCCTGAACACTCCGTTCTCTAAATGAACGCTACACTCTCCTAAAAGCTGCATTTCTGGCTCAATTAATTCCAATTCAAGCCCATTGAAGCTACAAAGCAAGCAGAGCCCATTGAACATCACTCAAAGGCACAAGGATCATCTAGAATAGGAATTTTGCATTTAATTGTAATTTGTTTTCAATTTCAATTTCATTTTTATTTTGTAAAGCCTATATAAAGCATCAGTTTTATTGTAAAAGACACATCACACAGTAGGAGTAGGATTGGAATAGGAAGCTCAGGCTGGAGGATTACAGACTCCAGATCTCTCTTGGAGGATTAGAGACTCCAGAGAGCTTAGTATAATTGATACACTTTTACATTTCAGTTATATTAAATTCAGTTTATGCAATTTCATCTTCTGCAACTCTGCTACAATTTCCTTTTCTATAATTTTAACATTCTATTCCTCTGTAATTTACATTTGAGTTTGCTGTGAGCTTGATTTACATTTCCTTAAAATTTACATCTTCTGTAATTGTTCTGAATTCTGATCTACGGCTTCATTTAATTTCCCAGCACCCAATTCCCTTTACATTTTCTGCAATCTACATTTCTTTCTCTTTAAGGTTCTGTCAATTTACTTCTTGCAAGTTAGATCTGATGCAATTTACTTTCCTTGTCATTTAAGCTTCACTGCAATTTACATTCTTCACTTTATATTTCTTGCAATTTACATTCAGTTGTCAAATTTTCACCAAATTCATCACTGTCTGCTTGACTAAACTAATCACCTACTAAAGTTGCTTGATCCATCAATCCCTGTGGGATTGACCTCACTCCTATGAGTTATTACTACTTGATGCGACCTGGTACACTTGCCGGTGAGTTTTGTGTGGAAATCTAATTTTCACCCATCAAGTATTTGGCACAGTTGCTGGGGATTGATATAGATCGACAGTGATTAAGTGGGTGAGAAGTATAGATTAAGCATTTTTCTTGGTTTTTGTTCTTTTAATTTTCTGTTTTCTGCTGAAACCAAGGTGTTTGTGTTATTGCCTCACTAAGAAATTCTTCTCTGTGACATGAATTTCAATTTTCATTGGTGTTGCGTTTTACAAAATTCAAATGGAGTTTAACTCACCTTAATATCAAACAAATTTTATGGGATATTACCCACCATCACCAATTGACTATTCTAATGGTGGCTGGGAGTATCACCAAGAAAATACAAATTCTGAGCACTCCAATCAATGGAGATATGCTTCAGAACCACAAGATGAGCAAGAGAATCATATGGGATATTTCCCACCACCACAAAATGATTCAAGTCATTATTCTAATGGTGGCTGGGAGTATCACTAAAAATTAACACATTCTGAGCAACCCAATCAATGGGGATATGCCTCAGAAAATGATCAAGACAATTTCATGAAATATTGCCCACCACCACAAGATGATTCATGTCTTTATACTAATGGTGGGTGGGAGTATCAACAAGGAATGAAAGAGTATGAACACCTCCTAGAGCCACAAGATGACTCGTACTGCTATAACAACCACTCATATTGTGACTGGGAGGGGCAAAATCAAAGGGGTCTTGATGATCCATACTTTGTTCATCAAGAGACATCTTCACTGGAGTGCACTTTCAATAAATTCATGCAAGATTGTCCCCCAATGCCACAAGATGATCCATACTGTGATGAATTCCACAATTCTTCAAGTTGTGATTGGGAGGATCAAAATCAGAGAGCATTCAATGTGTCATACTCTATTAATCAAGAGCCATCATCACTTGAGCAAACCTTCAATGTATTCATGGAAATTTGTCAAACCTCACCTCCCAGTTTTTCATCTAAAAATTCTTCATCACTTAACTATCCCTTGACACAAAATCTCTTCCAAAACTCACAGTCCACACAAACTTCCATGAACCAAAGTGAAAGAGAGAAACTCTCGCGCGATCTAGAATTTTCACAAATAAATTCCCGTTGTAAGTATAGCTTCTAGACCGACAAGAATTCCTTTCCTACAAAAGTTTTGTTTGTCACTTAAGCAAACCCGACCGAGTATTTAAACCTCGGGTTGTCTTCTCAAGAAATTGTAGGGAGGTATGATTTATTATTAGCTATGGAAAAGGTAGAATTTTGTTTTGGGTTTTTAAAATAAGGAACAAGTAATGTAAAATAACAAGTCGTTAAAATAATAACTAATAAAGCTCTTGGCAAGGTATGAGAATTGGAAGTCCTATCCTAGTTATCCTTATCGATGGTGATGAGAATTGAGTTTTAATCCCACTTAGTTAACCTTTACTAAAGCAAAGGAAAGTCAAGTGGACTAATTAGTTTGATCCTCAAGTCCTAGTCGATCCCTGTGGGAAGACTAGCTTTAGAGTGATCAGGATCAATTAGTAATCTGCCAATTTCAACCACTGCTGAGTTTGACAACTCAAGTGTTACCAATTACTTAACCAAAGCCAAAAGGAAGAAAATATCTAAATTAAATTGAAAATATCATAAATAGAATAAAGCAATCATAAATCTGAAATACCTCAAATTACGTTTAAACATAAATTCAAATCTAACATGGAAAGGTTTATAAGCTAAATTGAAAAGATAATTATCAATTAAAGTAATAAAATAAAAGTAGAAAAATAAATTAAAGGAACATTGAACCTGTGATGAAGAAGAAATAATCCTAAATCCTAAGAGAGAGGAGAGAGCCTCTCTCTCTCTCTAAAATTACATCTAAAAAATGAAAAGTGAATAATGGAAGACATCCCGTTGAATGGATGGATTTCCCCACTTTATAGCTTCTAATATGTGTTTTCTGGGCCAAAAACTGGGTTAAAAACAGCCCAGAAATTGCCCCCAGCGTATTCTGGTACGTACAGGTCGCGGGAAAATGACGCGGAAGCGTCGTCCACGCGTTTGTGTGGATTGCGTTTCTGCGAGGTCATGCGTCCGCGTGATCCACGTGTTCATATCACCTGGCTTCAGGGTAGCTGTGGCAAATTATATATCGTTGCAAAGCCCTGGATGTTAGCTTTCCAATGCAACTAGAACCGCATCATTTAGACCTCTGTAGCTCAAGTTATGACCATTTGAGTGCGAAGAGGTCAGGCTGGACATCTTAGCAATTTCTTCAACATCTTGTATTCCTTCCACTTTTGCATGCTTCCTTTCCATCCTCTGAGTCATTCTTACCCTGTAATCTCTGAAATCACTTAACACACATATCAAGGCATCGAATGGTAATAAGAGAGGATTAATATTAGCAAATATAAGTCCAAAGAAGCATGTTTTCAATCATAGCACAAAATTAGGAAGGAGAATGTAAAACATGCATTTTGTATGAACAAGTGTATTAAAGATTGATAAAATTCACTCAATTGAGCACAAGATAAACCATAAAATAGTAGTTTATCACAAAGCCTTTCAAAGATTGAGACAATGTGATAAACCCATATTTTATGATATATTTTGTGCTTAATTTGAGTGATTTATTCAATCCTTCACCCACTTATTCATATTAATTGCATGGTTTTACTTTCCCTTCCTTATTATGTGATGTATGTGAAAAACATGTTTCCTATGCTTTAATATTAATTATCTTAATTACCTTTATTTCCATTCGATGCCGTGATTAGTGTGTTGAGTAGTTTCAGATCTTCTAAGGTAGGAATGACTTAAAGGATGGAAAGGAAACATACAAAAATGGAAGGAAAGCACAAAACGGAGCTTCTGAAGAAACTGGCATCCACGCGATCGCATGAACGAAGCGATCGCGTGCCAAGCGCAAATCAGCAGCGACGCGGCCGCATGACTGAAGCGACTGCGCGCCTTAAGCAGAACGCACATGACGCGGTCGCATGACTGACGCGACCGCGTGGCAAGGAAACGCTCCGAATGACGCTCATAGAAAATTTTGAAGCCTTTTTTGGCCCAAATCCAAGTCCAGAAGGCATAGACCAGAGGTTACAAAGTGAGGGAACGCATACATTCAGGGAGAGCTCGCCAATTTTCACTTTCCATGATTTAGATTTAGTTTGAGAGAGGTTCTCTCCTCTCTCTTTTAGGATTAGGATTAGGATTTAGGACTTCTCTTAGTTTGTAAGAGTGACTCTCAATCCAGGTTTAATATTTACTTTAATGCTTTTATTCGTACCTATAAATGTTGCCAACTTGACTTATGAACCCTTTCCATGTTATGATTTGAATTAATGATTATTTGAGGTATTTCAGTTATTGATTGCTTTCTCCTTAATTTGTGTTACCATTGCTTTCCATCTAAGGACATTTTTATTCCAACAATTTTACTTTTTCCCTTTTGGTCTTGGTTAAGAAATCAGTAACTCAACATTATTAAACTCAGGATAATTGATAATCGTTATCTTGCTAATTGAACTGAACTTCAATAATCCCAACTTTTTCTTAGGAAATAAATAGGATTCGAAGGTCAAACTAATTAGTCCCTTGACTTTCCTTTACTTTAGTAAAGGTTAACTGATACATGCGAAATTGTTACTCTGAGGTTGTAAAATTTGTTGTTCGTTCTCTCCCTGGAAATGGCGCCAATAACTGGTGCACAATACCATGGTCCAAACATAACTTCACAACTTTGCACAACTAACCAGCAAGTGCACTGGGTCGTCCAAGTAATAAAACCTTACTTGAGTAAGGGTCGATCCCACGGAGATTGTCGGCTTGAAGCAAGCTATGGTCACCTTGTAAATATCAGTCAGGCGGATATCAAATGGTTATAGTATTTTCGAATAATAATAATAAATAAATAGAAAATAAAGACAGAAATACTTATGTATATCATTGGTGAGAATTTCAGATAAGCGTATAGAGATGCTTTCGTTCCTCTGACTCTCTGCTTTCCTGCTGTCTTCATCCAATCAGTCTTACTCCTTTCCATGGCAAGCTTTCTGTAAGGGCATCACCGTTGTCAATGGCTACATCCCATCCTCTTGTGAAAAAGGTCCAAATGCTCTGTCACGGCACGGCTAATCATCTGAGGTTCTCGATCATACTGGAATAGGATTCACCCTCCTTTTTCATCTGTCACTACGCCCAGCACTCGCGAGTTTGAAGTTCGTCACAGCCATCCCTTCCCAGATCCTACTCGGAATACCACAGACAAGGTTTAGACTTTCCGGATCTCAGGAATGGTCATCCATGGGTTCTAACTTATACCACGAAGATACTAATAACTCAGACTCGGTCCCCTGTATTAGATATCTAAGAGATACTCATTCTAGCTTGGTTGCATGTAGAACGGAAGTGTTTGTCAGGCACGCGTTCATAAGTGAGAATGATGATGAGCGTCACATAATCATCACATTCATCACGTTCTTGGGTGCAAATGGATATCTTAGAAGCGGAATAAGTTGAATTGAATAGAAAATAGTAGTACTTTGCATTAATTCATGAGGAAAAACAGAGCTCCACACCTTAATCTATGGAGTGTAGAAACTCTACCGTTGAAAATACATAAGTGAAAGGTTCAGGCATGGCCAAGAGGCTAGCCCCCAAAACGTGATCACAGGATTAAAAATACAATCCAGGATGATCCGAAGATGGTTCCAAAGATGTCTAATACAATAGTAAAAAGTCCTATTTATACTAAACTAGTTAATAGGGTTTACAGAAGTAAGTAATCGATGCATAAATCCACTTCCGAGGCCCACCTGGTGTGTGCTTGGGCTGAGCTTGAAGTTTACACGTGCAGAGGCTTCTTCTGGAGTTGAACGCCAAGTTGTAACGTGTTTTTGGCGTTCAACTCTGGTTCGTGAAGTGTTTCTGGCGTTTAACTCCAGACTACAGCGTAGAACTGGCATTCAACGCCCTTTTGCGTCATGTAAACTCGGCCAAAGTATGAACTATTATATATTTCTGGAAAGCTCTGGATGTGTACTTTCCAACGCAATTAAAAGCGCACCATTTTGAGTTCTGTAGCTCCAGAAAATCTACTTTGAGTGCAGGGAGGTCAGAATCCAACAGCATCAGCGGTCCTTCTTCAACCTCTGAATCTGAT
Source organism: Arachis ipaensis (assembly GCF_000816755.2). NCBI lineage: Eukaryota > Viridiplantae > Streptophyta > Magnoliopsida > Fabales > Fabaceae > Arachis > Arachis ipaensis. The sequence continues at coordinate 90,672,951 of NC_029791.2, forward strand.
TTTTGCTCAAGTCCCTCAATTTCAGCCAGAAAATACCTGATATCACAGAAAAACACACAAAATCATCTTAAAGTCCAGAAATGTGAATTTAACATAAAAACAAATG
>NC_029791.2:90673155-90688517 GCF_000816755.2 Arachis ipaensis
TGGCCTTAAGCACTTTGTTTTCCAGTATTACCACCGGATACATAAATGCCACAGACACATAACTGGGTGAACCTTTTCAGATTGTGACTCAGCTTTGCTAAAGTCCCCAATTAGAGGTGTCCAGGGTTCTTAAGCACACTCTTCTTTTGCTTTGGACCTTGACTTTAACCGCTCAGTCTCAAGTTTTCACATGACACCTTCATGCCACAAGCACATGGTTAGGGACAGCTTGTTTTAGCCGCTTAGGCAAGGATTTTATTCCTTTAGGCCCTCTTATCCACTGATGCTCAAAGCCTTGGGATCCTTTTTATTTACCCTTGCCTTTTGGTTTTAAGGGTTATTGGCTTTTTGCTCTTGCCTTTTGGTTTTAAGAGCTTTTGGCTTTTTCTGCTTGCTTTTTCTCTCTTTTTTTTCTATTTTTTTTGCTATTTTTTTCTTTTTTTTTTCTTCTACAAGCTTTGTTCTTTGCTGCTTTTTCTTGCTTCAAGAATCATTTTTATGATTTTTTAGATTATCAAATAACATGTCTCTTTGTCATCATTCTTTCAAGAGCCAACATATTTAACATTCATAAACAACAACTTCAAAAGACATATGCACTGTTCAAGCATTCATTCAGAAAACAAGAAGTATTGTCACCACATCAATATAATTAAACTAAGTTCAAGGATAAATTCGAAACTCATGTACTTCTTGTTCTTTTGAATTTAAGCATTTTTCATTTAAGAGAGGTGATGGATTCATAGGACATTGATATCTTAAAGACAAAGTTACTAAATACATTGATATCTTAAAGACATTGATCATGTAGTAAGACACAAACTTAGATAAGCATTTAACATAGAAAGCGAAAAATAGAGAATGTAAGAACAAGAAATGAGTCCACCTTAGTGATGGTGGCGTTTCCTTCTTGAGGAACCAATGATGTCCTTGAGCTCTTCTATGTCTCTTCCTTGTCTTTGTTGCTCCTCCCTCATTGCTCTTTGATCTTCTCTAATTTCATGAAGGATGATGGAGTGCTCTTGATGTTCCACCCTTAGTTGTCCCATGTTGGAACTTAATTCTCCTAGAGAGGTGTTGATTTGCTCCCAAAAATTCTGTGGAGGAAAGTGCATCCCTTGAGGTATCTCAGGGATTTCTTGATGGTGAGCTTCCTCATGTGTTTCTTGAGCTCCATGAATAGGCTCTCTTGTTTGCTCCATCATTTTCTAAGTGATGGGCTTGTGAGATGAATCTTTCCATCTCTCATGGCTTAGAGGTGGAAGCAATTGCCTTCCCTTTTCTCTTTCTTGAGGTTTCTCTGGCCTTAGGTGCCATTAATGGTAATGGAAAAACAAAAAGCTTATGCTTTTACCACACCAAACTTAGAATATTGCTCGCCCTCGAGCAAGAAAAGAAAGAATAAATGAAGAAGAAGAAGAAAATATGGAGGAGAGGAGGGAGAGGTGTATTCGGCCAAGAAGGGGAAGAGAGGGTTGTGTTGTGTGAAAATGAAGAAGAGTGGAGGGCTTTATATAGGGAAGGGAGGGGGGGTTAATTTCGGCCATATAGGGTGGGTTTGGGTGGGAAATTGATTTTGAATTTTGAAGGTAGGTGGAGTTTATGAGGTAGGTTTATAGGGAAGAGTGGATGGATGTGAGTGGTGAAGTGGTGATAGGGAAGAGAGATTGAGGTGATTGGTGAAGAGTTATGGGGAAGAGTGTTTATTGGGAAGAGAGGATGAACATTGAGAAGAGGGAAGATAGTGAGTGGAGGTAGGTGGGGATCCTGTGGGGTCCACAGATGCTGAGTTGATCCTGTGGGGTCCACAGATCCTGAGGTGTCAAGGAATTGCATCCCTACACCAATTAGGCATGTAAAATGCCTTTGCATGCAATTCTGGCATTTAAACTCCGAATTGATGCTTGTTCTGGGCGTTTAGCGCCCAGATGCAGCAAATTTCTGGCGTTGAACGCCAGCCAGATGATTGTTTCTGGCGTTCAGCGCCAGCTCTTCCTCAGTGTGCATTTCTGACATCTGAATGCCAGGATGCTGCTTGTTTCTAGCGTTCAACGCCAGATCCATGCTCTGTTCTGGCGTTGAACGCCAGCCAGATGCTTCTTACTGGCGTTTAAACGCCAGTAAGTCCTTCCTCCAGGGTGTGATTTTTCTTCTGCTGTTTTTGATTCTGTTTTTGATTTTTCTATTTATTTTGTGACTCCACATGATCATGAACCTAATAAAACATGAAATAACAATAAAAATAAAGTTAGATGGATTCATCCTCATCCTTCCCAGTATCTAGGATTATGAAATCAGCAGGGATGTAAAGGCCTTCAACCTTTACTAATATGTCCTCTACTTGTCCATAAGCCTGTTTTCTGGAATTGTCTGCCATCTCTAATGAGATTTTAGCAGCTTGTACCTCAAAGATTTCTAGTCTCTCCATTACAGAGAGTGGCATGAGGTTTATTCCTGACCCCAGGTCACATAGAGCCTTCTCAAAGTTTATGGTGCCTATGGTACAAGGTATTAGGAACTTTCCAGGATCCTGTTTCTTTTGAGGCAATATCAGTTGATCCAATGCTTTTAGTTCATTGGTGAACAGGGGAGGTTCATCTCCCCAAGTCTCATTACCAAATAAATTGGCATTCAGCTTCATGATTGCACCAAGGAACTTGGTAACTTGTTCTTCAGTGACATCCTCATTCTCTTCAGAAGAATAATACTCATCAGAACTCATGAATAGCATAAGGAGATTAATGAAATCTCTATGGTCTCTAGATGAGTCTCAGATTCCTTTGGTTCCTCAGGGGGAAACTCCTTATTGATCACTGGACGTCCCAGGAGGTCTTCCTTACTGGGATTCACGTCCTCCCCTTCCTCTTTGGATTCGGCCATGATGGTTATATCAATGGCCTTGCACTCTCCTTTTCGATTTTCTTCTGTATTGCTTGGGAGAGTACTAGGAGGGATTTCAGTGATCCTTTTACTCAGCTGGCCTACTTGTGCTTCCAAATTTCTAATGGAGGACCTTGTTTCATTCATGAAACTCACAGTGGCCTTAGATAGATCAGAGACTAAGTTTGCTAAATTAGAGGTATTTTGTTCAGAGTTCTCTGTTTGTTGCTGAGTGGATGATGGAAAAGGCTTGCTATTGCTAAACCTGCTTCTTCCACCATTATTAAAGCCTTGTTGAGGCTTTTGTTGATCTTTCCATGAGAGATTTGGGTGATTTCTCCATGAGGGATTATAGGTAATTCCATATGGTTCACCCATGTAATTCACCTCTGCTATTGTAGGGTTTTCAGGATCATAAGCTTCTTCTTCAGAAGATGCCTCTTCAGTACTGTTCGATGCAGCTTGCATTCCATTCAGACTCTGAGAAATCATATTGACTTGCTGAGTCAATATTTTGTTCTGAGCCAATATGGCATTCAGAGTATCAATTTCAAGAACTCCCTTCTTCTGAGGCGTCCCATTACTCACAGGATTCCTCTCAGAAGTGTACATGAACTGGTTATTAGCAACCATGTCAATGAGTTCTTGAGCTTCTGCAGGCGTTTTCTTTAGGTGAATGGGTCCACCTGTAGAAGTATCCTATGACATCTTAGCTAATTCAGATAGACCATCATAGAATATATCCAGGATGGTCCATTCTGAAATCATGTCAGAAGGACACTTTTTGGTCAGTTCCTTGTATCTCTCCCAAGCTTTATAGAGGGATTTACCTTCTTTCTGTCTGAAGGTTTGAACATCCACTCTAAGCTTACTCAGCTTTTGAGGAGGAAAGAACTTGGCTAAGAAAGCCTTGACCAGCTTATCCCAAGAGTTTAGGCTATCTTTAGGTTGAGAATCCAACCATATTCTAGCTCTGTCTCTTACAGCAAAAGGGAAAAGCATGAGCCTGTAGACTTCAGGATCTACTCCATTAGTCTTAACAATATCACAGATCTACAAGAATTCAGTTAAGAACTGAAAAGGATCTTCAGATGGAAGTCCATGAAACTTGCAGTTTTGTTGCATCAGAGAAACTAATTAAGGTTTCAGCTCAAAATTATTTGCTCCAATGGTAGGGATGGAGATGCTTCTTCCATGTAAATTGGAATTAGGTGCAGTAAAGTCATCAAGCATCCTCCTTGCATTATTATTATTTTCGGCTGCCATATCCTCTTCTTGTTTGAAAATTTCTGTAAGGTTATCTCTGGATTATTGTATTTTAGCTTCTCTTAGTTTCCTCTTCAGAGTCCTTTCAGGTTCAGGGTCTGCTTCAACAAGAATATTCTTGTCTTTGCTCCTGCTCATATGAAAAAGAGGGAACAGAAAAATAATAATAATAGGGATCCTTTTTGCCCAAGTATAGAGGTTCCCCTATGTGAGTAGAAGAAGAAAAGAATGTAGTATGAAGAAGGGAAGAAGGGAAAATTCGAACACAAATGGAAGAGGGGTTTGAATTTTGGGTGAAGAGAAGTGTTAGTAGATGAATAAATAAATAGAAGGAGATGAGAAAGAAAGAGGATTTTCAAAAATTATTTTTGAAAAATGGTTAGTGATTTTCGAAAATTAAAAGAAGAAATAAGTTAAAATTAAAATTTGAAACAATTAGTTAATTAAAAAGAATTTTTGAAAAAGAGGGAGGGATTTTCGAAAATCAGAGAGAGAGAGTTAGTTAGGTAGTTTTGAAAGAGATAAGAAACAAACAAAAAGTTAGTTAGTTAGTTGAAACAAATTTGAAAATCAATTTTGAAAAGATGAGAAGACAAGAAGTTAGAGAAGATATTTTAAAATCAAATTTTTGGAAAAGATATGTTTTAAAAAGATATGATAGAAAAGATATGATTAAAATTAGTTTTGAAAAAGATTTGATTTTTTTTTAAATCACAATTAATGACTTGATTCACAAGAAATCACAAGATATGATTCTAGAACTTAAAGTTTGAATCTTTCTTAACAAGCAAGTAACAAACTTGAAATTTTTGAATCAAAACATTAATTGTTGATGATATTTTCGAAAATTATGAGATAAAATTAAGAAAAAGATTTTTGAAAAATATTTTTAAAAATTTTCGAAAATGAATGAGAAAAATGAAAAAGATTTGATTTTTGAAAAAGATTTTGAAAATATAAGATTTTTAAATTGAAAATTTGATTTGACTCATAAGAAACAACTAAATTTTAAAAAGTTTTGAAAAAGTCAATCCAAATTTTCGAAAATTATGAGAGAAAAAAGGAAAGATATTTTTTTTTATTTTTGAATTTTTAATGATGAAAGAGAAAAACATGAAAAATGTGCAATGCATGAAAGTTATGGATCAAAACAATGAATGCATGCAAGAATGCTATGAATGTCAAGATGAACACCAAGAACACTTTGAAGATCATGATGAACATGAAGAACATATTTTTGAAAAATTTTCAATGCAAAGAAAACATGCAAGACACCAAACCTAGAAATCTTTCATGTTCAGACACTATGAATGCAAAAATGCACATGAAAAACAAGAAAAGACACAAAACAAGAAAATATGAAGATCAAACAAGAAGACTGGCCAGGAACAACTTGAAGATCATGAAGAACACTATGAATGCATGAATGCATGAATTTTCGAAAAATGCAGAGAATTTTTAGAAAATATGCAATTGACACCAAACTTGAAATTGACTCAAGACTCAAACAAGAAACACAAAATATTTATGATTTTTATGATTTTATGATTTTTTTTTTGGATTTTTTGAAAATTAATGTGAAAAAGAAAAATAAGGATTCCAAAATTTTTAATGTGAATTCCAGGAATCTTGCATTCTTAGTCTAAAGCTCCAATCTGAGGGTTAGACATGGCTTAATAGCCAGTCAAGCTTTAGCATGTAAATCAGGTGGATCAGGAACAGCAGCAGGTGGATTAGCAACAACTAGCTTGCTCTTGATAATGTTGGGTTGGAAGCCCCAGTCCAAATGAATTTAGACATGACTTTACAACCAGTCAGGCTTCAACATGCTTCATGAAACACTAGAATTCATTCTTAAAAAATTTTAGAATAATTTTCGAAAATAGATGAGAAATTTTTGAAAGACTTTTGAAAAATTTTTTTTTGAATATCAAACAAAAAGAAAATTACCTAATCTGAGCAACAAGATGAACCGTCAGTTGTCCAAACTCGAACAATCCTCGGCAACGGCGCCAAAAACTTGATACATGCGAAATTGTTACTCTGAGGTTGTAAAATTTGTTGTTCGTTCTCTCCCTGGCAATGGCGCCAATAACTGGTGCACAATACCATGGTCCAAACATAACTTCACAACTTCGCACAACTAACCAGCAAGTGCACTGGGTCGTCCAAGTAATAAAACCTTATGTGAGTAAGGGTCGATCCCATGGAGATTGTTGGCTTGAAGCAAGCTATGGTCACCTTGTAAATACCAGTCAGGCGGATATCAAATGGTTATAGTATTTTCGAATAATAATAATAAATAAATAGAAAATAAAGATAGAAATACTTATGTATATCATTGGTGAGAATTTCAGATAAGCGTATAGAGATGCTTTCGTTCCTCTGACTCTCTGCTTTCCTGCTGTCTTCATCCAATCAGTCTTACTCCTTTCCATGGCAAGCTTTCTGTAAGGGCATCACCGTTGTCAATGGCTACATCCCATCCTCTTGTGAAAAAGGTCCAAATGCTCTGTCACGGCACGGCTAATCATCTGAGGTTCTCGATCATACTGGAATAGGATTCACCCTCCTTTTGCGTCTGTCACTACGCCCAGCACTCGCGAGTTTGAAGTTCGTCACAGCCATCCCTTCCCAGATCCTACTCGGAATACCACAGACAAGGTTTAGAGTTTCCCGATCTCAGGAATGGTCATCCATGGGTTCTAACTTATACCACGAAGATACTAATAACTCGGACTCGGTCCCCTGTATTAGACATCTAAGAGATACTCATTCTAGTTTGGTTGCATGTAGAACGGAAGTGTTTGTCAGGCACGCGTTCATAAGTTAGAATGATGATGAGCGTCACATAATCATCACATTCATCATGTTCTTGGGTGCGAATGGATTTCTTAGAAGCGGAATAAATTGAATTGAATAGAAAACAGTAGTACTTTGCATTAATTCATGAGGAACAACAGAGCTCCACACCTTAATCTATGGAGTATAGAAACTCTACCGTTGAATGCGTCTGTCACTACGCCCAAGGCATGGCCGAGAGGCCAGCCCCCAAAACGTGATCACAGGATTAAAAATACAATCCAGGATGATCCGAAGATGGTTCCAAAGATGTCTAATACAATAGTAAAAAGTCCTATTTATACTAAACTAGTTACTAGGGTTTACAGAAGTAAGTAATTGATGCATAAATCCACTTCTGGGGCCCATTTGTTGTGTGCTTGGGCTGAGCCTGAATTTTACACGTGCAGAGGCTTCTTCTGGAGTTGAACGCCAAGTTGTAACGTGTTTTTGGCGTTCAACTCTGGTTCGTGACGTGTTTCTGGCGTTTAACTCCAGACTGCAGCGTAGAACTGGCGTTCAATGCCCTTTTGCGTCATCTAAACTCGGCCAAAGTATGGACTATTATATATTGCTGGAAAGCTCGGGATGTCTACCTTCCAACGCAATTGGAATCGCGCCATTTTGAGTTCTGTAGCTCCAGAAAATCCACTTTGAGTGCAGGGAGGTCAGAATCCAACAACATCAGTGGTCCTTCTTCAACCTCTGAATCTGATTTTTGCTCAAGTCCCTCAATTTCAGCCAGAAAATACCTGAAATCACAGAAAAACACAGAAACTCATAGTAAAGTCCAGAAATGTGAATTTAACATAAAAACTAATGAAAACATACCTAAAAGTAACTACATCATACTAAAAACATACTAAAAACAATGCAAAAAAGCGTATAAATTATCCGCTCATCATTAACTAAGTGGAATTTAGATTCAACTTTCATTATTGTTGAGAGAGATAACTAAGTTGGACTTCCAATTTCTCTTACCTTGCCAAAAGATTGCTTTACAGTATTTATTTATTTTAATTGCCATTTAAATTATTTGTCATATCCACTCTTCACTCTCAACCCCGATTTTACAACCTCCATAACCAATAATAAGAACATACTTCCCTGCAGTTCCTTGAGAAGACGACCCGAGGTTTGAATACTCGGTTAATAATTTTTAAGGGGTTTATTACTTGTGACAACCAAAACGTTTGTACGAAGAGATTTTTGTTGGTTTAGAGACTATATCTACAACGCGACTGTTTTTTATGAACTTCTTTACTGGCGAAAATCCTAACGTCACCATGCTTGAAAGAGATGAGGGGGAGGCACAGATATCCTGGAACGAACAAGAGAACTCCTTCAAAAACATGGAAGTGCTGGTAAACCAAATGTTAAGTGCAAGGGAGGAGGTGGAAGAGCAAAGTGAAGAAGCTCTTAAACTAAGTAAAACCCCACCTCCTGATTTCTCATGTCATAATTTTCCATTACTTGAATATACCTCAACACAAAACTCCTTCCATGTCCCTCAAAACAACTTCACCATAACACATCCATGTCCATAAAATCACTCTCAGCCTGCATCTCTTGAGCCAGCAGTTAAAGATTCCCTTCAAAAGTCTAGAGAATTATTGGAAAGACAAGAACAACTCCTGGAAGAATAAACACAATTCTGGACAGAGCAAGAATTCCTCTTCAAGAAAATAGAGGGGCATTTAGAGCAAAGAAGGACATGTTCAGGATTGACAAATGGTAAGGGTGAAGAACAATCTATGAGTGAAGAAGAGGAGGAAGAGATCCCTGTATCGAGTGAAACTTCAAGGGAGAATGAGGTGGTGGAGGTATATGAGCCAAGGATTCCATATCCACAGAGGCAAATTGAAGTGGCAAAGGAACATGAAGATTCCCTTCCAAATGACTTAATGGAAAATCATGAAGAAGAAATGAAGGAAGATAATCAAGGAAGTCCACACTTAATTGAAGCAGGAAGTTGCATAGAAGAAGGGCTCATGGAACTACCAATGCAAGAAGCTCTTGATAAAGAGAACACTCCCAACCAACACACAACCACCAAGTCCTGATATCCAAGTTGTGAAGGCAACTAACAACAACACCAAAGAGAGGATTGTAACCAAGCTACCATTGAGCATATCAAGGAAGAAGGAGAGGTTAATCACAAGCAATCCAACCCCTGGACCACCAGCAAGAAAGCTAAATCAAGCAATTAACAAAAGGAAGCATGCTGGGAAGAGGCCAAGAAGGGGGTACTGACTGACTCCTCTCTACCTTTGAGGTCATTTTTCTTGACAAACTGGAAGAAGAGGAAGAAAGTCAACAGCTACAGGTCAGTAGTTTTTCCTTTCTTAGTTATTTCAATAAAGGAGTTGAGTAGATCTTTCTGTATTGCAAAGAGTTAAGTTTGGTGTTGCACACCAAAATAATTAAGGGGTGAATGTTGGATGCTATGTTTGGTGTTCCACCAAAAAAAAATTTTAAGGACACATTTCACCCTCAGCATGACTAGTATCAGCTCCAAACAATCAGAAAAACTACTTAATAATTGTTATATTTCTAGTTCATAGTTGTTTTCTAGTTCATAGTTTACTTTCCTGATAAAAAGTACTTGATGTTTCATGCATGTATTCATTCTGCTGCATATAGAAGTAGGCAAGAAACTAAGTTTAGTGTGATATGAACTTGAATTGCATTTCATGAGACTTGACAAATGAAAAAGGTCCAAAATAAAAGAAAGAAAATGCAAGAGAAAGAAACAAAAAGAAATAAACAAGGCTGGCCACCAATGGTTGGAAATTTGGATAAATGCTTGTGATGTTCTTGTACAAAGATAAGCTTGGATAACTAGGTTCTAAGGGGTGCTTCATCACCCGACAACTTGGGTTAACTAACCTGCCAACCGAAAGTCCACCATCAAGAGCTACTTTGAAACAAAGTATTTAGTAACCCAAAGAGGTGCTGGGCATCAATTTCCAAAGAACAAATCAAGCTAAATGCCTATGATGTGTGTCTGCTAAGGAGAGGCTTGAGCAAGTAAGCCCATAGGGGTGTTTCAACACTTAGCATCTTGAACCAACTGGGGTGGGAATGCTGGCTGAAAGCTTACTCTAAAAAGCTGCCTTACCACATAGCATTAAGTCTCAGCAAGCAATAAATCTCAGCCAAGAAAGAGAAAAAGAAAAACTAAGGACCAAGCAATAACAAGTATCATTTTTTTATGTAATTCAAGTAAGGATCCAGAGGAGTGTTGATGTCTCAGTCACAGAATAAAAATCTATAAGATACCATGCATGAAAACCCCATTAATCAGTATTCAATGTCTTCCAATAAAGGGCTTAGACACTTCTCTGCTTCCATTAATTTTCCTTATGCTTTACTGCTTGCTTGGGGACAAGCAAGATTTAAGTTTGGGGTTGTGATGACAAGTCATCTTAGGCTAGTTTCACAAGCCTATTTCATTAGTTTTTATTTGTTTTTTATGCATTTTTAGGCAACAAATAAGTGTTTGAGTGATAATTTTATGCTTATCTTGATTCAATCAAACATTTCTAATTTTATGCATTTTTATTAGATTTCTTGCAAGATTTAGTTGATAATATGAATGATGCAAGATTTGATGATTATGCCAAGGCTTTGATGTATCTGTTTGGTTGATGGTAGGTGAAAAGATGAAGGAAAAGAAGCAGAAGGCACAAAATAAGCTCAAAGGAATAATTTTAGACATATTTTTGAAGTTTGAGCACGTTTGGAGCCTTAGGCCACGCTTTTAAAAGCGTGGCCCATGATTTACCAAGGAAGAAGCGCTCTCAGGCCAAGAACGCTACGTTCACAAGTGACGCGCATGCGTACAAGGCGCTTACGCGCAAATGATGATTTTCCAAACCACGAGTACGCATACATGGCGCGTCCGCGTGCATCGAGGAACAGCGTTGATAAACCCATATTTCATGAGTTATTTTGTGCTTAGTTTGAGTGATTTATTCAATCCTTCACCCACTTATTCATATTAATTGCATGGTTTTACTTTCCCTTCCTTATTATGTGATGTATGTGAAAAACATGTTTCCTAAGCTTTAATATTAATTATTTTAATTACCTTTATTTCCATTCGATGCCGTGATTAGTGTGTTGAGTAGTTTCAGATTTTCTAAGGCAGAATGACTTAAAGGATGGAAAAAGAAACATACAAAAATGGAAGGAAAGCACAAAACGGAGCTTCTGAAGAAACTGGCATATTCGCGATCGAATGGACGAAGCGATCGCGTGCCAAGCGCGAATCAGCAGCGACGCGGCCGCATGACTGACGCGACCGCGCACCTTAAGCAGAATGCACATGACGCGGTCGCATGACTGACGCGACCGCGTGGCAAGAAAATGCTCTGAATGACGCGACCGCGTGACCAACGCGGACGCGTGACAGAGGCCACGCACCAGAAATTGCAGAAAATGCTCATTGCGAATTCTGAAGCCCTTTTTGGCCCAAATCCAAGTCCAGAAGGCATAGACCAGAGGTTATGAAGTGGGGGAATGCATCCATTCAGGGAGAGCTCGCCAATTTTCACTTTCCATGATTTAGATTTAGTTTGAGAGAGGTTCTCTCCTTTCTCTCTTAGGATTAGGATTTAGGATTTAGGACTTCTCTTAGTTTGTAAGAGTGACTCTCGATCCAGGTTTAATATTTACTTTAATGCTTTTATTCGTACCTATAAATGTTGCCAACTTGACTTATGAATCCTTTCCATGTTATGATTTGAATTAATGATTATTTGAGGTATTTCAGTTATTGATTGATTTCTCCTTAATTTGTGTTACCATTGTTTCCAATCTGAAGATATTCTATTCCAGCAATTTACTTTTTCCCTTTTGGTCTTGGTTAAGAAATCAGTAACTCAACATTATTAAACTCAGCATAATTGATAATCGTTATCTTGCTAATTGAACTGAACTTCAATAATCCCAACTTTTTCTTAGGAAATAAATAGGATTCGAAGGTCAAACTAATTAGTCCCTTGACTTTCCTTTGCTTTAGTAAAAGTTAACTAAGTGGAATTTAGATTCAACTTTCATTATTGTTGAGAGAGATAACTAAGTTGGACTTCCAATTTCTCTTACCTTGCCAAAAGTTGCTTTACATTATTTATTTATTTTAATTTCCATTCACTTTACTTGTCATTCAATTCACTTGCTTCTCACCTTCTAAGCCCCGATTACAACCTTTATAGCCAATAATAAGAACATACTTCCTTGCAGTTCCTTGAGAAGACGACCCGAGGTTTGAATACTCGGTTAACAATTTTTAAGGGGTTTGTTACTTATGACAACCAAAACATTTGTATGAAAGGACTTTTGAAGGTTTAGTAACTATACTTGCAACGAGAATTTATCCGCAAATTTCTAGACCACGCAAAAGTCCTCTCATCAAAATGGCGCCGTTACCGGGGAACTGCTAACGTGTGCCTTATTATTGGTTATTGTAAATATTTTTCTTTTGCTTGTTTCTTTATTTTTGTTTTCCCTTTTTATCTTTATTTGTTACCATGAACTCTCACCCCTCTCGCTTTGAGTTTGGTTCTAACTTTGTTGAAGGAAATAGAAGTTACAGCTGGAATATGCATCAAGGTTAGACCAATCAAGGATGGATGGAGCCAAGAGGATCTAATCAACCCTTTAAGCAGCAACACCCTCCGAGATATCCTGGACACAGACCATTCTACCGTGCATACCCAGCTGAAAGATATGGTGGACAACCTTGTAACTACCAACAAGCCCCACCCCGTGCATATAAACCATCCTTTCAACATAACCTCGAACCACTACACTCACAAGATTCTCTTCACCATTCGCCACCATATGATTCTTCCTTACTCCAGTACCAATCCAATCACTCCCAACCACCACCACATTTCTATGTATCATGCCCAAGTCCGGCAACCCGAGAAGCAGAGGTTCGCCTAACGGAAACAGTAAATAAATTTCAAACAACCATTCGACAACTAGAGCAAGTAGTAATTCAATGGGTTTCTAGGTGCTCAAATACACAAGGATCAGCCACAGCCCATCTGAACAGTCTAACAAAGAACGTAGCATGAAGGAAATACCAGAAACTCCAGTGGACAAGACAGAGAATGAATTCGTACTAGAACAAGTAGAAGAAGCTGTCATTGTTCAAGAAGAAGAGTTGGTTGAAGATCTAGGAGATGCTGAACCTCCATGGGAATCCAGAACTGAGAAGAACCCTATTAAGGACGCTACAGTTGAGGCTAAGGAGGATATTGTACAACCTCCAAGGCAAGTTGTTTATGACGAATCAGACGGAATAACCCAGGACACAAATTCCCTTGATGATGATAGTCACAAGTCAAATTCTCTTAGTAATGAACTTACATCCGCAAGTGAATTCTCTGAGATCGAAGAATCTTCCCCAAGTGAATATGAAGATGATGCGGAGGTAGATTTCTCTCAACCTCCAATCTATGACTCAAGTGATGAGGAAGACATAGAAGACTTTGACCAGGGTAATACTACATTTGAAGACTCTTACAAGGAAGTGGAGAAATTCACAGAAGAACCCAAGGGAGTAGAACTTACAGAACCACCAGAAACACCTATCCCAAGGCCATTACCACCTAATACAAGCTTCAAGTGGGTATAATCCTTAACTTTTAACTTTGCTTATTCACTTGAATATGGTTTGCTTGAAACAGATGGCCAGCTTAGAGCTCTTTGCGGCTTTAAGAGTAAAAGGAAAATGGCTCGTACCCAGAGCTGGTGCACAAGGTACAATAAGGTTCCACGCTTCACCTCGAAGTACACGGATTGGTATCATGCTCAATTGCATGGATCACGGAGAACGTTTGGTCACCATGGTGAGATTCTACTCTTTAAACCGCCCAGATGGAAATATGTAGATCAAGACAGAGGTGGATTTAATAGCAAAGCTTGGGATCCTGGAATCTATTCTGACATTCGTCACCCCGGGAGCCTAAAAATTTGTTTGAAGCTGCTCAGAAGCTTTACATGCCTAGTATGGGACCCCGGAGGCTATTGGCATTCCAAGCACTGGTGGAGATTTCTGAATGAATTTAAACACAAGCCACCATAACAGGAAGCCCTTCCAATGTCCAACTTAAGGACTTTAACCAAAAGTGCTAGGTGGGAGACAACCCACCATGGTATGGTCGTTCCTTTTGCAATTTTAATTTTATTTCATTTTGTTTGTTTTTTGAATTTTATTTTTATTTTATTAAACCGGAAATCATGCATAGCATTCACATTAAGCATTTCATCCTGCATTCGTTTCAAAAAAAAAAAGGGGGGGGATGCATGATGCTACCGCATGCCCCATGCGATCGCGTCATACTGCGAATACACTACCGACACAATCGTGTCATCCATGCGGTCACGTGCCGGCGGCAAAAATCCAACGTCCAGAGAGTTAGGCTGGAATCGTGCGGCCCTTGTGCGTTTTGCACAAATTGGCCCACGCGATCGCATGCCCTATGCGATCGCGTCACTTGCACAAAACCAATCCCACGCGACCACGTGAGCGACGCGATCGCGTCGCATGGATTGCACAACACCCTAGGATGAGACAGAGAGTTGCGCTGAAATGGTGCTGGAGTCGTGCGTTTAGCACAATGTCCAGCGACGCGATCGCGCAATCCACGCGATCGCGTCATCCCCTCTTCCATCCTTTTCATGCGATCGCGCGACCCACGCGATCGCGTCACCCCTTCTCCTACCCCTCTCATGCGATCGCGCGACCTACGCGATCGCGTCACTCCCATTTTCACCCCAACCACGCGACCGCGTGCCCCACACAGCTGCGTGGATTCGAAATTATAACCCCCCCAGCCACGCGAACCCTACCAGTCGCGCAGCCCCCACCCCAACCCTCTTCTCCCTCTCTGCCCCTCTTCTCTCAACCACCACCCAGCCACCATTGCCGCCGCCCCGACCACCACCTAGTCGCCGCCGCCGCCACCGACCCCCTTCCTCCCTCCCCTTCTTTCTTTCTCCTTCTTCCTCTTTCTCCCTCCTTCTCCGCCACTGCCCTCCGCCACTGCCCACCTCACACCGCCGCACCCAACCCAGCCGCGCCCCCTCCGCCACCCACACGCAACCCCCCTCCCTTCCTCTATCAATTACCCTAAACCCTATCCCCATTACCCCCTTCTCCACTGCCCCCCTCAGCCGCCACCGCGCCGCCATCCCCTCCACCGCACCGGACGCCGTCGCAGCCACCACCCAGCCGCTTTCTTACCCCGTTCTACTCCTCACGCTTACCAGGTTCCGATGAACGCCGCCTTCCTATCCTTCGCAGTTATTTTACAATTTTTTCTGTTTCTGTTCATAATTAGGATAGATAGATATGCATG
>NC_029791.2:90690516-90695451 GCF_000816755.2 Arachis ipaensis
CCACGCTTCACCTCGAAGTACACGGATTGGTATCATGCTCAATTGCATGGATCACGGAGAACGTTTGGTCACCATGGTGAGATTCTACTCTTTAAACCGCCCAGATGGAAATATGTAGATCAAGACAGAGGTGGATTTAATAGCAAAGCTTGGGATCCTGGAATCTATTCTGACATTCGTCACCCCGGGAGCCTAAAAATTTGTTTGAAGCTGCTCAGAAGCTTTACATGCCTAGTATGGGACCCCGGAGGCTATTGGCATTCCAAGCACTGGTGGAGATTTCTGAATGAATTTAAACACAAGCCACCATAACAGGAAGCCCTTCCAATGTCCAACTTAAGGACTTTAACCAAAAGTGCTAGGTGGGAGACAACCCACCATGGTATGGTCGTTCCTTTTGCAATTTTAATTTTATTTCATTTTGTTTGTTTTTTGAATTTTATTTTTATTTTATTAAACCGGAAATCATGCATAGCATTCACATTAAGCATTTCATCCTGCATTCGTTTCAAAAAAAAAAAGGGGGGGGATGCATGATGCTACCGCATGCCCCATGCGATCGCGTCATACTGCGAATACACTACCGACACAATCGTGTCATCCATGCGGTCACGTGCCGGCGTCAAAAATCCAACGTCCAGAGAGTTAGGCTGGAATCGTGCGGCCCTTGTGCGTTTTGCACAAATTGGCCCACGCGATCGCATGCCCTATGCGATCGCGTCACTTGCACAAAACCAATCCCACGCGACCACGTGAGCGACGCGATCGCGTCGCATGGATTGCACAACACCCTAGGATGAGACAGAGAGTTGCGCTGAAATGGTGCTGGAGTCGTGCGTTTAGCACAATGTCCAGCGACGCGATCGCGCAATCCACGCGATCGCGTCATCCCCTCTTCCATCCTTTTCATGCGATCGCGCGACCCACGCGATCGCGTCACCCCTTCTCCTACCCCTCTCATGCGATCGCGCGACCTACGCGATCGCGTCACTCCCATTTTCACCCCAACCACGCGACCGCGTGCCCCACACAGCTGCGTGGATTCGAAATTATAACCCCCCCAGCCACGCGAACCCTACCAGTCGCGCAGCCCACCCCCCAACCCTCTTCTCCCTCTCTGCCCCTCTTCTCTCAACCACCACCCAGCCACCATTGCCGCCGTCCCGACCACCACCTAGTCGCCGCCGCCGCCCAGACGCCGCCGCCACTGACCCCCTTCCTCCGTCCCCTTCTTTCTTTCTCCTTCTTCCTCTTTCTCTCTTCTCCCCTCTCCGCCACTGCCCTCCGCGACCACCACCCACCACCGCCGGCCATCCAGCCGTGCCCCTCCGCCACCCACCAGCAACCCCCCTTCCTTCCTCTATCAGTTACCCTAAACCCTATCCACATTACCCCCTTCGCCACTGCCCCCTCAGCCGCCACCGCGCCGCCGCAGCCACCACCCAGCCGCTTTTTTACCCCTTTCTACTCCTCACGCCTACCAGGTTCCGATGAACGCCGCCTTCCTGTCCTTCGCAGTTATTTTCCATTTTTTCTGTTTCTGTTTATAATTAGGATAGATAGATTTGCATGCTGTAGTGGATTTTTAGGTTGTTAGGTAGCTTAGGCTGTGGTTAGTGGATTTAGGTCTGTTTACTTGTACTGTTCATGGTTTTGTTTTATCATAACTGTAATTCTGCTATTCCTGTGACCTTGTTCATATGCTGTGATTTCCTGTATTTGCTGCTTGTTACTCTGAATTTTCATGTTTCTATTAATTATAGATAACTGCAGCAAGTTTTTAATTCATATGAACTGCCTTGTTTGCTGTTTATTTTCTGGGACAATCCAATTTTAGCGGGAATACTGCCCAAATTTTTTGTGAATTATTTTCATTCATGTTTTGGTTTGGCAATCTAAACTCTGTTGTCCTCTGCCTTACCCAAACCATTTCATGAATGCAATGGCAGACTTTCTTATCCTCTTTGATTTCCTGGTTTATAAACTGCATCTGTGATATTCTGATTCCAGTTCTTGCTTTCTTTATATCTATTAGAATCAACATCACCCTGTTTTCCTTGTTCGGTTGTGAGTTAATTCTAGCAATAATTGTGAATCCTTGTTATATGGAATATTTTCTTTATGCCACTTACCTTAAAACCACATTTTATTGACTCACTAATTTTAATTTACTAACTTCTTTTTCAAATTCTAACCATACTAACCTTTCAAAGTCTCTTTTCTGATTTTTCACTTTCCTCTAACTTTCTAACCATGGCATAATGACTATTTTTCTATTTACCTTGGATTCTGATAAATTTTGGATTGTAAATTCTTCCTTTCAAACTTTTAAACTACTATACAATCCTTAATACACCATTACTTAACTCATTTACCTATTTCCAATTCTCTTTCGCCGCTTTGATTTTTCTTTGTTTATTTGCCTATTTGCTTCCCTATTTTTATCCATATCCTGGTTTTCCATTTTTCAGGACTGCCTCACAGAGGAAAGGTAAAGGCAAGGCTACTGGCAAGCGCAAGAGAGGAGATTCCTCCCAGTCCATCATTACCCTCATACATGATTCCTCATGGCGGGAGAAGAACTTTACACAGCAGGAAAAAGCTGACCAGCTGCTCCCTACAAATGATCCAAAAAAATTTGCAAACCGATACTGTGAGCTGAAGTACCCGGCTTTTGCAAACTCCAGGAATCTATACCTGGAGAGAACTCTGAAGATTCCAGAAGCACTCCAACAGTACACCACTGAGCAAATCAAGCAGAGAGGCTGGTTCTTTCTGGAGAGAACACTGACAGAGGTCAATACATCTTGGGTCCGGGAATTCTATTGCAACTACTACATTACCACCCTAGATGCAGTGAACCTGAGAAGAAAACAAATTCTTGTCACTGAGGAGGCCTTAGAGGACATTCTCCAGCTCCCAGCCAAGTCCGATCAGCCTGATGGTTATTCAAAGGCTGAGGAGGACATGCGCCAGATGCAGTTTGATTGGGATGCTGTAAAGGCACGGATAGCTCTGGACCCGACTGTTCCTTGGGAGATGGGTCAGGACACTGTAACAACCCTGATTTTCGAGTACATGAGATCTTTTCTGAAAGTACGGATTTCTCCGGAAGATCAGTAAAGGGAACACCTCTGTTATATCATCAAGCATCTCAATCCTCATTATCATTATGTCATCCTTAAGCTAGAACCTCCTCTGAGGCAAGCTCAATAATGCAATCGGGAAGAACCTAGTTTTTGAACCGTATCGGTTGGCAGTTTTGATTCTGATTTTCATAAATAATCTCTGTTTGATGAACCGGACTCGATTCATGAGAGAAGAGATATAATATTATAATATTATTATTATATTAGTATTAGAGCATGCTTGAATGATATTATAAGGTTACCTGGTTTGTTTTAGTTAAAAATAGGAAATCGGTTTAACCGGGTTCACAGTTTAATGGTGCAGCTTAGCACCAGCACTCTCTGATGGCTTTAGCAATGCTAAGGCCTCATTATACATGTTCTATTATCATAATAAATATGTTACTAGTGTCATTTATTCTAGTAGCTCAGAAAATAATTTTTAGAGATGTTTTTACGAGTGTTCTGATACACCTAGTTTTAGTAGTTGTACACCAGAGATATTTTAATATTATTTTAATCCACCTCCAAGCCAACTAATCACAACTCACCTTACACCCCCAAGACCTCCAAGGCTGTCTCATTTCATCATTTTGGCCAAAATTGAAAGGAGAGAAAAGAGAGAAAACTTCATGAACACTTAATCTTCAAAGCTTGATTTCTTCGGAACCAAAACTCAAATCAAAACTCGGATTTCACCAAAATGATCCTCTCTTCTTCCTCTACTTAACCATGTAACTTATCAAGGATGGAAATAACGTGAGATGGCTGTCTCCCTCCCATTTCAATTCGGTTTTCAAGGAAAAGCATGCAAAACATGTGTTTTCTTGATGTTCTTCCTTAGGAAAAATAGAAAAGAAATAGAAACGGAGTGATAGTACAATAATGGTGAGGGATTCACAAAATACTTCCATTAATACTCTAAGACGGGAATTTCAACAGAAAGATTTCGAAAATGTCTTTTGACGGAAAAAGCGTAATAAAATAATAAAAATAATTTTATAATAAAAATTAATTTATAATAATAAATTATAAAATAATAATAAATAATAAAATTATGATTTAAAAGCTTTTAATTGAATGAAAATGAAAATTGGAAATTTTAAGTGAAAAATGGTGGGCATTGAAAATTATAAAGATGAAAATGGTGGGATCGAAGGTCTTTAATGGTATATTGGGGAGTTTGTGGTTTAATTAATGAAGGAACGGGAAAATACTTAGTTTTTCCACAAGAAGTAATAAGAAGTGGTGTGAGTTTCACAAGAAGTATTTAAGAAGTCTAAGAAAGAGACAAAAATGGGTAAAAAGTCAGAAAAGTCGTTGACTAAAAATGGTTTTAAGTTTTATTTAAGGGTCGGTGATTTTGGGGTAGAAAAGATGTACTAAAATTGTGTTTAACTTGGAGTTAAATTCGAGATCCCAAGTAAAAAGGTCGTCGGTATTTCTTGTATTAAAGTTTCAACTTATAGTAGTTTAAAGTAGTTTAAAAGTGGTTTTAAAGTTGTTCTTAGTGAGTACATTTAGTAGTTAAAGTTCGTGTCGGTTTGGTATAGTATTAGTGTGTTGAGTTTGTGTTAGTTACTTCTAATTTAAGCAGTTAGGGATGGACCAAAACGACGAGGATTAAGCCAATTTGAAAATCCACCAGGAATTCGTAAAAAAGGAGGATTTAGTGTAGTTCTTGTTGAAATTTAGGTTTTTGAGAGTTTACTGGTTTAGAGTGAGTCATACAATCCTTCTCTATAGAGTGGAATCTGATCGACCTTTAAGTGCAAAGAACCGGGAGTTCAGTTCAATTCGTACTAAG
>NC_029791.2:90695821-90710526 GCF_000816755.2 Arachis ipaensis
CATGCAAAACATGTGTTTTCTTGATGTTCTTCCTTAGGAATCATGCTTAACTTGACTTGAGGGCCAAGAAACGTGAATTTCCAGCTAGTCTAAGGTGAGATATCTCTTCCTAACATACTGAGTGAGATTTGGTCATTTGAGAGTTTTTGGATTTAAAGTTGTTCTTGATGTGATTTAGGAGGAAAAAATGCTTAAGGACCACCTAAAAGTTTAACCGAATTAGGAGCAGCAAAACCAGGTAGGGATTGACGAATTTAATCTTCATTGATTGTGTTTGAGTTGTGTGATTATGATATGGTTTGGCTGTGCTTGAAATTGATGATTTACATGAGTGATTCTTGTTGAAATTTTGGTGAAAATTTGATGAAATTTGATGATATTCAACTTTGAAATTATGTTCTTTATGGCTGCTGGAAAAATGAACCCTAGAGCTTAAATTGAGGTTCAATTTGTGTTAAAATCATGTAGAAAAGATGGGGTTTTAGTGGCTGGGAATTTATTTTGAATTTTGGTAAAAATCAGTTGCTGAAAAGACTGAAAAATGGGTAAAAACAGAGAAAGAATCTGAAGAATTTATGAAGAACACTTTGAGTGTGGTGAAGAATAATGAAGAACACCTTTTTGATTCATAAAAGGGCAAGGAAGTAATTAATTTGGTGTTTGAGGGGTTATATGGTAATTTCTGGAAGCTAGGGTGGTAAAAGTAGAAATATTAAAAGTTACGGGTGGTAAAAAGTGAATTTTAAAGGTTAAAAGTAAAAGTAAGTTAATTTTCGAAAATTTAGTATTAAAATAATAAATAATAATAAAATATTAAATAATAATATTTAATTAAAAATAATATTTTAATAAAAATAATAAAATAATGCGAAAAAGGCAGTTTTCTGTAAAAGCTTTAGAAAGACAACTTTAAGGGCAGAATCTCATAATTACCTTCATAAAACACTTAGGGAGTGGTAATAACATGATAGTGAGGCAAAGATAAAGAAAAGATAAAAAGTTAAAGGAAAGATAAAAACCAAAGAAAAGTCTGTAAAGTTTTAATAACAGAAAAACAGACAGAGATTAGTGAACGAACTAAGGCAATATAGTTAGTCCTTGAGTTGTGACTAGGGTTATGTATTATATGAAAAGTTAAACTGTTTAAGTATAGACTTAATGAACCTATACTTGGGACAGGCATACTATTCATACCGAAATTTACATAAGCTTTAAATGCATACGTTAAGCAGAGAAATCAGAGCAGAGTAAAGAAACACAGAGAACAGAGTAACCAGAGAAAAGTAAAGAGATACAGAGAAAAGAGTAATCAAAGCAGAGTAGAAAGACAAAGCGAAAAGATTAATATGATAAAGTGAAATGGTTTGAGCCAAGATATTGTGAAAGTGAAAGATGTAAAGTTTGTATAGTATGATTGAATAGAGAAAGAAAGAAGTACTGCATAAGAATGTGAAAGTGATGATGAATAATGAGAATGATATTGAATGATGATAATGAGAAAAGAGTAATATAACAAAGAGAATAGAGGAGAAGAGTATAAAAATAAAGAGTTAAGCCTTGTGGCATGATATTCTATTACATGTTCATCCGATGCTTTTCATTGGCCCTAGAGGTCCTGTAGGCCCAAGTTCACCTACAGTAAGTTGTTATTCCTGTAGGCCGAAGTTCACCTACAGAGAGCTGTGATACCTGTAAGCCGAAGTTCACTTACAGGGGCGCTATTTCTGTAAGCCGAAGTTCACTTACAGAGGTGCTATTTCTGTAGGCCGAAGTTCACCGACAGAAAGTTGTTGTTGTTAAACCATTTCTGTAAGCTGAAGTTCACTTATAGAGGTGTTATTTCTGTAGGCCGAAGTTCACCTACAGAAAGTTGTTGTGTTGTGTTTAGACTATTCTTGTAAGCCAAAGTTCACTTATAGGAGTGCTATTTCTAGAGGCCGAAGTTCACCTACATAAAATAAGCCATATCTAGGACTAGTTCCTAAGTAATGTCAGGCTGCAGGGTATAAACCGACATGTGAGCTCATGGCCTGCATAGGACAGACATGCATCATACTTGGTTGCGCACTTTAACCTAAATACTATGTACGAGACTCCTGTTGTGTGGCTACTTGATGAGGTACCAGAGAGACGCCATATGGCAACGTCTGCTCATGCAGAGGAATAGCAGATGATGTTCTATCTTTTGATGACGTTCCACCTGACTTGAGTTGTGAAGACCTAGAACGTACTTTCCCTCGCTTTAGTAGTTTAGAGGGACTAGGTGAGTATAGAGTCTAGGCTAGCCTGGGCGCCAGCTTAGGGACTTCTTGAACAGGTCAGGGCCTAGGATATTGTATGTATATATATGTATACAGTTATTATCTAGCTATATCTAGGGGTGTTCTAACTAAAAGTCTATACTCTAATAAAGCCTGAATCACTGAATGTTGTTGACTACCTGTGATATATTTATGTGTGGTTGTTTATAACTGTTTTATCTGTTATCAGTTCTGAATTGATTATGAATGATTCTGTTTATTAATTCAAACGTTTTCAAAAAAAAAAGTACCTCGCAAACTAACTACGCTTTTAACAACGAATCAGGCTCATATAATAAACAATAGATAATAATTAGGATGACAAATTGGTAGCACTCAGTTTCCGGTATGTCCTAGGCGTACTGAAAATTGGGTCGTTACAATTTGGTATCAGAGCAGTTCGTTCCCAGTAGAGCCTGGGGAGTGGACTGACTATGCTTCCTTGCATACTCTGCTTGTGTGTCTCATGCTGTTAGGGTATCTTCAAGATACATTTGGCATGAATGTCTATGAGTGCTCAGTTTGGGAATGTTCGTGCCTAACTTGAAATATTTAGACTGATCACCTTAATATTGATTGTTTGGTACAGATAAGACCTCAATGACTATCAATAGGCATGGTTTAATCGAGTTTCGAACGACAAATTCGTGTGAGGCACAACTATTCTTATAGCTGTTATGATCTCCATGGCCATGACTATGTGATATTTAGATGCTATAAGGAACGAACTGATATCTTCGTCAGGATGACTTGAAGGAAATAGACTGCTTGAAGATGGATTCTTGCATGCGGCTGAAATTTTGAGGACAAAATTTTCTTTTAGGAGGGTAGAATGTAACAACCCTGATTTTCGAGTACATGAGATCTTTTCTGAAAGTACGGATTTCTCCAGAAGATCAGTAAAGGGAACACCTCTGTTATATCATCAAGCATCTCAATCCTTATTATCATTATGTCATCCTTAAGCTAGAACCTCCTCTAAGGCAAGCTCGATAATGCAATCGGGAAGAACCTAGTTTTTGAACCGTATCGGTTGGCAGTTTTGATTCTGATTTTCGTAAATAGTCTCTGTTTGATGAACCGGACTCGATTCATGAGAGAAGAGATATAATATTATAATATTATTATTATATTAGTATTAGAACATGCTTGAATGATATTATAAGGTTACCTGGTCTGTTTTAGTTAAAAATAGGAAATCGGTTTAACCGGGTTCATAGTTTACTAGTGCAGCTTAGCACCAGCACTCTCTGATGACTTTAGCAATGCTAAGGCCTCATTATACATGTTCTATTCTCATAATAAATATGTTACTAGTGTCATTTATGCTAGTAGCTCAGAAAATAATTTTTAGAGATGTTTTTACGAGTGTTCTGATACACCTTGTTTTAGTAGTTGTACACCAGAGATATTTTAATATTATTTTAATCCACCTCCAAGCCAACCAATCACAACTCACCTTACACCCCCAAGACCTCCAAGGCTGTCTCATTTCATCATTTTGGCCGAAATTGAAAGGAGAGAAAAGAGAGAAAACTTCATGAACACTTAATCTTCAAAGCTTGAATTCTTCTGAACCAAAACTCAAATCAAAACTCGGATTTCATTAAAATTATCCTCTCTTCTTCCTCTACATAACCATGTAAATTATCAAGGATGGAAATAAGGTGAGATGGCTGTCTCCCTCCTATTTCAATTCGGTTTTCAAGGAAAACCATGCGAAACATGTGTTTTCTTGATGTTCTTCCTTAGGAATCATGCTTAACTTGACTTGAGGGCCAAGAAACGTGAATTTCCAGCAAGTCTAAGGTGAGATATCTCTTCCTAACATACTGAGTGAGATTTGGTCAATTGAGAGTTTTTGGATTTAAAGTTGTTCTTGATGTGATTTAGGAGGAAAAAGTGCTTAAGGACCACCTGAAAGTTTAACCGAATTAGGAGCAGCAAAACCAGGTAGGGATTGAAGAATTTAATCTTGATCGATTGTGTTTGAGTTGTGTGATTATGATATGGTTTGGCTGTGCTTGAAATTGATGATTTACATGAGTGATTCTTGTTGAAATTTTGGTGAAATTTGATGAAATTTGATGATATTCAACTTTGAAATTATGTTCTTTATGGCTGCTGGCAAAACGAACCCTAGAGCTTAAATTGAGGTTCAATTTGTGTTAAAATAATGTAGAAAAAGATGGGGTTTTAGTGGCTGGGAATTTATTTTGAATTTTGGTAAAAATCAGTTGCTGAAAAGACTGAAAAACGGGTAAAAACAAAGAAAGAATCTGAAGAATTTACGAAGAACACGAAGAACACTTAAGGTTAAAAGTAAAAGTAAGTTAATTTTCGAAAATTTAGTATTAAAATAATAAATAATAATAAAATATTAAATAATAATATTTAATTAAAAATAATATTTTAATAAAAATAATAAAATAATGCGAAAAAGGTAGTTTTCTGTAAAAGTTTTAGAAAGACAACTTTAAGGGCAGAATCTCATAATTACCTTCATAAAACACTTAGGGAGTGGTAATAACATGATAGTGAGGCAAAGATAAAGAAAAGATAAAAAGTTAAAGAAAAGATAAAAACCAAAGTAAAGTCTGTAAAGTTTTAATAACAGAAAAACAGACAGAGATTAGTGAACGAACTAAGGCAATATAGTTAGTCCTTGAGTTGTGACTAGGGTTAGGTATTATATGAAAAGTTAAACTGTTTCAGTATAGACTTAATGAACCTATACTTGGGACAGGCATACTATTCATACCGAAATTTACATAAGCTTTAAATGCATACGTTAAGCAGAGAAATCAGAGCAGAGTAAAGAAACATAGAGAACAGAGTAACCAGAGAAAAGTAAAGAGATATAGAGAAAAGAGTAATCAAAGCAGAGTAGAAACACAAAGCAAAAAGATTAATATGATAAAGAGAAATGGTTTGAGCCAAGATATTGTGAAAGTGAAAGATGTAAAGTTTGTATAGTATGATTGAATAGAGAAAGAAAGAAGTACTGCATAAGAATGTGAAAGTGATGATGAATAATGAGAATGATATTGAATGATGATAATGAGAAAAGAGTAATATAACAAAGAGAATAGAGGAGAAGAGTATAAAAATAAAGAGTTAAGCCTTGTGGCATGATATTCTATTACATGTTCATCTGATGCTTTTCTATTGGCCCTAGAGGTCCTGTAGGCCCAAGTTCACCTACAGTAAGTTGTTATTCCTGTAGGCCAAAGTTCACCTGCAGTGAATATCAATTGTGTATCTCAGGGTGTTGCTCTTGTAGGCCGAAGTTCACTTACAGAGAGTTGTGATACTTGTAAGCTGAAGTTCACTTACAGGGGCGCTATTTCTGTAAGCCGAAGTTCACTTACAGAGGTGCTATTTCTGTAGGCCGAAGTTCACCTACAGAATGTTGTTGTGATTAAACCATTTCTGTAAGCCGAAGTTCACTTACAGAGGTGTTATTTCTGTAGGCCAAAGTTCACCTACAAAAAGTTGCTGTGTTGTGTTTAGACTATTCTTGTAAGCCGAAGTTCACTTACGGGAGTGCTATTTCTGTAGGCCGAAGTTCACCTACAGAAAATAAGCCATATCTAGGACTAGTTCCTAGCTAATGTCGAGCTGCAGGGTGTAAACCGACACGTGAGCTCATGGCCTGCATAGGACAGACATGCATCATACTTGGTTGCGCACTTTAACCTAAATACTATGTACGAGACTCCTGTTGTGTGGCTACTAGATGAGGTACCAGAGAGACGTCATATGGCAACGTCTGATCGTGCAGAGGAATAGCAGATGATGTTCTATCTTTTGATGACTTTCCACCTGACTTGAGTTGTGAAGACCTAGAACGTACTTTCCCTCGCTTTAGTAGTTTAGAGGGACTAGGTGAGTATAGAGTCTAGGATAGCCTGGGCGCCAGCTTAGGGACTTCTTGAACAGGTCAGGGCCTAGGATGTTGTATGTATATATATGTATACAGTTATTATCTAGCTATATCTAGGGGTGTTCTAACTAAAAGTCTATACTCTAATAAAGCCTGAATCACTGAATGTTGTTGACTACCTGTGATATATTTATGTGTGGTTGTTTATAACTATTTTATCTGTTATCAGTTCTGAATTGATTATGAATGATTCTGTTTATTAATTCAAATGTTTTCAAAAAAAAAAAAGTACCTCGCAAACTAACTACTCTTTTAACAACGAATCAGGCTCATATAATAAACAATAGATAATAATTAGGATGACAAATTGGTAGCACTCAGTTTCTGGTATGTCCTAGGCGTACTGAAAATTGGGTCGTTACATACACCACCATGCCTAGAGGGATCAAGAGGGCGTACTTAAATGATGAGGCTCGGTTATGGCACCAGATCTTGAGTAATTATGTGATGCCGAGTACTCACGAGACGGAGATCCCAGCTGCTATGATCACCCTCCTATGGTGTGTGCTGGAGGGTAAGGACCTTTATCTACCATGCTTTATCCGGCATTTTATGGCCAGGGTCCATGTCCGAGGCACCCTCCCTTTTCCGTACCTGGTTACACAGCTAGGCTGTCGAGCTGACGTGCCATGGGAGGATGCCGATGAGAGACCACCAGCGGTAGACTATAGGAAGATCATTCCTCACAGCAGGAACTTCCTAGCTTTGGGCTATAGACCACCACCCTTCACTGCTACTGATGAGACAGCCCCACCATCTGCTGGACCCTCTTCATCCACAGTTGCCCCTGCTGCCCCTGCTGCCACCACTGCCCCTCCACCTGCTTCTGAGCCCGTATACTGCATCGTGCACCGCCTATTCTGACAACTTGATCAGATGGAGCGCCATAACCGGCGCCGGTATGAGAGATTGGAGCGTCACAGCCAGCGACGCTATTCGCATCTGAAGCTGATGATCCGACAGGGTGGTGACATCCCCTCTGAGCCCGACACACCATCAGAGCCATCAGAGGAGGAGGAGGATGAGCACGATGAGAAGACTCACTTCCAGGAGGAGACCCATCAGCAGGCAGCCACAGAGCAGGCTGCCCCACATTAGGAGGTTATGCATCAGATAGAGGTTGCAGATCCGGAGATACCGATCCAGTCAGCACCGCCTTTACAGCAGCCAGACCCTCAGCCCACCACCACCACAGAGCCTCCAGCTACCATCCCTACTAGTGATGACACCCCTTCACACCCGGCTTGACTGAGCATCAAGGACGATGCTTCATTTTAAGTGTGGGGAGGTCGCCATCTCTGGCGTTTTATTTTTGTGAACCACTACATCTCTTTTTCTTTTATTTTGGATATTTTTCTGTATTTTTCTTTTTTTTTCTGAGTATTTATACATTACTGCTTTTATGTATTTTTACTCTATTTTTGCATTTTTCATTTTTAGTTCATATTTTTAGTTATTTAGTTTAGTTTGCAATTCTGACTTATTAGTGGATTAATTAATATAGTTTACCCTTTTTAGCATAAGATAGCATAGTTAAATTGAAAAATATAAAAAGGAAGTAAGCTATGAAATTGAACATAACAGATTTAAATCCATAAACCTTGTATATATAGCATTACATCATATAGTTAAGCTGACAACATTTCATCAAGGAGGAACATTAAAACTTTAAAGGCTACCCCTAAATAATTTTTTTTATGAGAATAATGGGAATTTTTAACTAAACCTGCATAACATATATGAAGGATATATGATGCTTGAGTTAGAGAACACACAGCCTATGAGTATTGAGCTTAATTATATGGTTGCATTCAAACCATAATTTCATTTCTGTGTGTTTCGTTTTTTTTTATTCTGATGTTCTTTACTTTGCTTTAATCTATATGTCCAATTCTAGAATATAGATACATACCAAAAGAATGATTAAGGCCATCATTTGATTTTAGCTCACTTACCCCAAAATAACCTACCTTTCACATCACCCTTGTTAGTCCCATTGAGCCTTTAAAATCCCCTTTATTCTATTTTAGTCACACTACTAGCCTTAAGCAGAAAAACAAAATAAAATCCCAAGTTGAATCCTTGGTTAGCTTAAGATAGAAAATTATGAATAGATTAAAATGTGGGAAACCTATTGGGAACATGGATGATAGAAACAAAAGGTAGAAAAGTTGAAAGAAATAAAATAATTCAGAAAATTTGGGAAGCATGCTCATGAGAAATCAATGTGATCAATTACCATGTGCATTAAAAAAAAGTTATTTTTCAGCATTTAATAAAAGGGAATACAAAAGAATTCCCCAATGCAAAATAAAAGCAATGCACATGGGATAAAAACAAAAATTGAAACATGAGCATGTGACAACAAGTGGGATAATATGGGATAATTGGTAAAGAAGCTTATTCTACTAAATATGTATGTTAGGTGAGATCTTAGTCTAATTAAGGATTCACTTATTAGCTCACTTAGCTTTATACATATATCCTTACCTTTACCTTGGCCCCATTACAACCTTAACTAAATACCTCATGACTTTTGGTATGACTGTACTCTATAATTGTTGATTGGTTAGATGAAGAACAAAGTTATAGAAAGTAAGAATAAAAAGAAAAGTAGAGTGAATAAACCCAATAAACACTGAATGACTAGAGGGTAAACACAAAATCCAGTGAGGGTTCAATAATTCATCAACATATATCTGTGCTTAATTTACTAATTGTTTTGCAAGTTTGTAAAATATTTTTTTATTTCCCATCTCATTTGCTAAAATGCTTTATTATTTAAGGGATAGCTATATATATATATGACTCCTTGAGAATGTGAATTAATTTGACTACATGTAAGCTTTATATATGAGTGGATAAATCGGAATCGCATGACTCAATTAGGTAGATGCATTTAGAATAGGTTGCATTGCATAACATTCCACCACTTTAACCTTACCTTATTCTTTACCTTGGATTTAGCATGAGGACATGCTATTGTTTAAGTGTGGGGAGGTTGATAAACCCATATTTCATGAGTTATTTTGTGCTTAGTTTGAGTGATTTATTTAATCCTTCACCCACTTATTCATATTAATTGCATGATTTTACTTTCCCTTCCTTATTATGTGATGTATGTGAAAAATATGTTTCCTAAGCTTTAATATTAATTATTTTAATTACATTTATTTCCATTCGATGCCGTGATTAGTGTATTGAGTAGTTTCAGATTTTCTAAGGCAGAATGACTTAAAGGATGGAAAAAAAACATACAAAAATGGAAGGAAAGCACAAAACGGAGCTTCTGAAGAAACTGGCATCTACGCGATCGCATGGACGAAGCGATCGCGTGCCAAGCGCGAATCAGCAGCGACGCGGCCGCATGACTGACGCGACCGCGCGCCTTAAGCAGAACGCACATGATGCGGTCGCATGACTGACGCGACCGCGTGGCAAGGAAATGCTCCGAATGACGTGACCGCGTGACCCACGCGGACGCGTGACAGAGGCCACGCACCAGAAATTGCAGAAAACGCTCATAGCGAATTCTGAAGCCCTTTTTGGCCCAAATCCAAGTCCAGAAGCCATAGACCAGAGGTTATGAAGTGGGGGAATGCATCCATTCAGGGAGAGCTCGCCAATTTTCACTTTTCATGATTTAGATTTAGTTTGAGAGAGGTTCTCTCCTCTCTCTCTTAGGATTAGGATTTAGGATTTAGGACTTAGTTTGTAAGAGTGACTCTCGATCCAGGTTTAATATTTACTTTAATGCTTTTATTCGTACCTATAAATGTTGCCAACTTGACTTATGAACCCTTTCCATGTTATGATTTGAATTAATGATTATTTGAGGTATTTCAGTTATTGATTGATTTCTCCTTAATTTGTGTTACCATTGTTTCCAATCTGAAGATATTCTATTCCAGCAATTTACTTTTTCCCTTTTGGTCTTGGTTAAGAAATCAGTAACTCAACATTATCAAACTCAACATAACTGATAATCGCTATCTTGCTAATTGAACTGAACTTCAATAATCCCAACTTTTTCTTAGGAAATAAATAGGATTCGAAGGTCAAACTAATTAGTCCCTTGACTTTCCTTTGCTTTAGTAAAGGTTAACTAAGTGGAATTTAGATTCAACTTTCATTATTGTTGAAAGAGATAACTAAGTTGGACTTCCAATTTCTCTTACCTTGCCAAAAGTTGCTTTACATTATTTATTTATTTTAATTGCCATTCACTTTACTTGTCATTCAATTCACTTGCTTCTCACCTTCTAAGCCCCGATTACAACCTTTATAGCCAATAATAAGAACATACTTCCTTGCAGTTCCTTGAGAAGACGACCCGAGGTTTGAATACTTGGTTGACAATTTTTAAGGGGTTTGTTACTTGTGACAACCAAAACATTTGTATGAAAGGACTTTTGAAGGTTTAGAAACTATACTTGCAACGAGGATTTATCCGCAAATTTATAGACCACGCAAAAGTCCTCTCATCAAGCGTTCACCCACAACGAATGCTAGGTTCAGTCTGAGTGAACTCTTGCGATAATTTCAGAGTGGGATTTTGAATTTAGTCATCGACGCGCATGCGTACATGCTGCGCACGTGTTGATGTAATGATAGTGGTGGATTGGTGCACACGCGTACAAGACGCTGGAGCGCAGAAGTGACATTTCTGGCTCAATTAAATCCAATTAAAGCCCATTGAAGCTCCAAAGCAAGCAGAGCCCATTGAACATCACTCAAAGGCACAAGGATCATCTCGAATAGGAATTTTGCATTTAATTGTAATTTGTTTTCAATTTCAATTTCATTTTCATTTTGTAAAGCCTATATAAAGACATTAGTTTCATTGTAAAAGACACATCACATAGTAGGAGTAGGATTAGAATAGGAAGCTCAGGCTAGAGAATTAGAGACTCCAGATCTCTCTTGGAGGATTAGAGACTCCAGAGAGCTTAGTATAGTTGATACACTTTTACATGTTAGTTATATTGAATATAGTTTATGTAATTTCATCTTTTGCAACTCTGCTACAATTTCCTTTGCTGCAATTTTAACATTCTGTTCCTCTGCAATTTACATTTGAATTTGCTGTGAGCTTGATTTACATTTTTTGCAAATTTACATCTTCTGCAATTGTTCTAAATTCTGATCTACAGCTTCATTTAATTTCCCATCACCCAATTCCATTTACATTTCCTGCAATCTATATTTCTTGCTCTTTAAGGTTCTGTCAATTTACTTCCTGCAAGTTAGATCTGATGCAATTTACTTTCCATGTCATTTAAGCTTCACTGCAATTTACATTCTGCACTTTATATTTCCAGCAATTTACATTCAGTTGTCCAATTTTCACCAAATTCATCACTGTCTACTCGACTAAACTGATAACCCACTAAAGTTGCTTGATCCATCAATCCCTGTGGGATCAACCTCACTCTTGTGAGTTATTACTACTTGATGCGACCCGGTACACTTGCCGGTGAGTTTTGTGTGTAAATCTAATTTTCACACATCATGTATTACTTGGTACGACCCGGTGCACTTGTCGGTTAGTTTGTGGTTATAAATTCCACACCACTTACCACCTCATAGGCAACCACCTCAACCCAACCAATCACAAGCACCTCAAATCACCTATCCTTTCCCTTCCTCCAATCAAGATGAGACACTCCGGTTCATACTCCAAGGAAAAAAAGAACTCCAAAACACACTTACATCTAGCCTTACCGGCCTTACTTCTACCCTCCAAGCCTTCATTGCTCACATGGAACCACCGTCTAACTCCACTCCTCAACCTTCAAGTTCTAGTGCCATACCCTCTCAACCTCTATCCAACCCCAAAGGTTGCATCAATGCCATAACCTTGAGGTCCGAAACTCAATTGAAAGAGAGGAGTTCAAAGGCACCTAGCCCAATGACAGTTACTCAAGAGGAGGATGTGGTTGAGATAGACGGAATTGAAGAGGAGGATGAAGCACAAGAGGTAGTTGAAGAAGAAGTCCCTCAACCAAGGAGTGAAGTCTCTAGAGATGAGCAAGTCTTGGAGGAAGTTTCTCAACCAATTCCATTTCCTACAATCGCAAGAAAGACCAAGAAGCGTGTAGAGCTTGACCCCAAAATAGTTGAGATGTTCAAAAAAGTTGAGGTAACTATCCCTCTCTTTAATGCTATCTATCAAGTGCCTAAATATGCAAAGTTTCTTAAGGATTTGTGTATGAACAAAGATAGAATCCATGAGTTAGAAACCATTCTATTGGGGAGTTATATTTCGGCCTTAATGGGAGCAATACTGGAAAAGTGTGGTGATCCGGGCCCTTGCCTAGTCTCTTGCACCATAGATGGAGTTCAATTCATTGATTGTATATTTGATCTTGGTGCATGCGTTAGAATTATGCCTCTTTCCGTTTATCATATATTGAAGCCCCCACCGCTGAAGCGGTCGGCGGCTAGGTTTGTCTTGGCGGATGTAACAACCCTAGTTTTTGAAATTCAAATAATTAGTTATGTGTGATTTATTTTATTTGTTCATAATTTTATTTTAAGAAAATAATTTTACTAAAGGTAATTAAATGGAGTTCCATGATAACTGAAGTTTAAATTAATTAGAATCCTTATATAATCTTTATTAGATATTTGGTATGATTGAAATTATAATTTTGATAATTGAAAAAAAGAAGAATTGTATAATTAATTTAAATAAATTCTATTTTGATTGAATTATGTTATTAATTTGAACTCTAATAAATTATTTTATTAGAAATGATTAGATTGATATTTATAAATACTTTAAGTATAAGTCAATTAATATTTGTGTACAATTTTTATTATAATTAGTTATTTTATAAATTGAAATTAAAGTTTTGGTAATAGAAAAATAATGAAAAGTGATATCATTTAATTTGAAGAATTAATATTTTTAGCTTAAACTACATTTTATAAAATGTGATTAATATGTTCATTTTATAATGTAAATTAGAAATAATTGATTGAACTTAGCAATATGTTGATAAATAATGTTCCTAAATATTTTTAATAGAGTATATTTGATTTTAAAATTACTCTACCCTCCAATTTTATCAAAATATCTATTCATATTTGTCCATATTCTTTTATAAAATTCCTAATTTCTTAACCTAATTCCCAAATTAAATCAGAAACCCTAATTCCCAAATTTGGAAACCTAACCCTAATTTTCCCCCTTTTCCCCAGCCCTGAAGCACGTAGCCCCCACCCCCTTTTCTTCCTAAACACAATACACACACAAAACGGAGAAAGAAACGCAGAGATGGAGAGGAAGAAGAGAAGGAGAAGGGTGTGGCACCGCTGGCTGGGTACCGCCGCCGTCCATCTCATCATTGCGCCGTGCACGTCGAGCCCGTCCCGTCGCTGACATCGCCGAAAGGAGAGCGACCACCATGAGGAGCCACTGCCGTCCTTGCTCGTCATCTCCCTTGGAGCTGTCGCCGTCGAGGACCAGCGGAGAGAGAGAACGTGCGACGTTCAGGAAGGAGGACATTAGTCAGTGACGCAAGGAGGAGTGCGACCCATTGCATGAAGTTGTTCTGTCGTGCCTTCTGTCGCCGTCTTGCCTTGGTGCCGTCGAAGGAGCCGCCGCTGGAGGAGGAGGGTTCGCTGGATTCTGCTATCACCAACATCGCGGAATACACGTAGAGTAGAGGAAGAAAGGATCTTCACCGCGCCAGGTTGTCGTGCTGTGATCAGAAGCTGTTGCCGTCAGAAAGCCCATCTGCGGTGAGAGAGAGAGTTCACGAAGGTTGGAACCATTGTCCTTTTCTCAGCCACTGTTTCTACTACTGTTTACGTTGGTTCAGCCATTACCGCCATTGGAGCTGCCAGAGCCACTTTGGTTGCTGCCTAGGAAACAAAATGAGTGTTGGAATTGCTAACGGAGCTGTTGTGTTTGGCAATTTTTGTGAGTTTCGACATTGAGGTAGGGGATTTATTTCAAAATTAACAGTTTTAACTTATGAATGCCAATGAGGTTTAGTGAGTAATTGCAAATAATTCATAATTATGATTAATTGATAGAAATAAGCTTGATTGATTTGAGATTGTGAAATTTGGATTAAGTTTGGTATTGAGATGATTTTCTAGTATTTCAACTAATTTATTGATTTTAGAGTGTGGCTGTGAATATCATTGGGTGTTCTTGTTGTGAGTGATAGATTAATTGATTAGATTAATTCTGGTTGAGGCTATGATTGATATCGATTTTCTGATTTTGATATAATTGTTGAAAATTCTAATTTTAGGTGATTATGCTAAATTGGTTGAGATGTGGTTATATTCTAATTATTGAGGATAAGTGCTTACTGTTGATTTTTAGTTATCTGATATATATGAATGGCTGTGAATTTGACTTGTGACTGGCTGAAATTCATTTTAGTGGTTATTGAAGGATTAGAACTTAAAGGATTAAACTGTCTTGAGAACCTGATTTT
>NC_029791.2:90711356-90716359 GCF_000816755.2 Arachis ipaensis
ATTTTACTAAAGGTAATTAAATGGAGTTCCATGATAACTGAAGTTTAAATTAATTAGAATCCTTATATAATCTTTATTAGATATTTGGTATGATTGAAATTATAATTTTGATAATTGAACAATAAGAAGAATTGTATAATTAATTTAAATAAATTCTATTTTGATTGAATTATGTTATTAATTTGAACTCTAATAAATTATTTTATTAGAAATGATTAGATTGATATTTATAAATACTTTAAGTATAAGTCAATTAATATTTGTGTACAATTTTTATTATAATTAGTTATTTTATAAATTGAAATTAAAGTTTTGGTAATAGAAAAATAATGAAAAGTGATATCATTTAATTTGAATAATTAATATTTTTAGTTTAAACTACATTTTATAAAATGTGATTAATATGTTCATTTTATAATGTAAATTAGAAATAATTGATTGAACTTAGCAATATGTTGATAAATAATGTTCCTAAATATTTTTAATAGAGTATATTTGATTTTAAAATTACTCTACCCTCCAATTTTATCAAAATATCTATTCATATTTGTCCATATTCTTTTATAAAATTCCTAATTTCTTAACCTAATTCCCAAATTAAATCAGAAACCCTAATTCCCAAATTTGGAAACCTAACCCTAATTTTCCCCCTTTTCCCGAGCCCTGAAGCACGTAGCCCCCACCCCATTTTCTTCCTAAACACAATACACACACAAAACAGAGAAAGAAACGCAGAGATGGAGAGGAAGAAGAGAAGGAGAAGGGCGTGGCACCGCCGGCTGGGTACCACCGCCGTCCATCTCATCATTGCGCCGTGCACGTCGAGCCCGTCCCGCCGCTGACGTCGCCGAAAGGAGAGCGACCACCATGAGGAGCCACTGCCGTCCTTTCTCGTCATCTCCCTTGGAGCCGTCGCCGTCAAGGACCAGCGGAGAGAGAGAACGTGCGACGTTCAGGAAGGAGGACATTAGTCAGTGACGCAAGGAGGAGTGCGACCCATTGCATGAAGTTGTTCTGTCGTGCCTTCTGTCGCCGTCTTGCCTTGGTTCCGTCGAAGGAGCCGCCGCTGGAGGAGGAGGGTTCGTTGGATTCTACTATCACCAACATCGCGGAATACACGCAGAGTAGAGGAAGAAAGGATATTCACCGCGCCAGGTTGTCGTGCTGTGATCAGAAGCTGTTGCCGTCAGAAAGCCCATCTGTAGTGAGAGAGAGTTCACGAAGGTTGGAACCATTGTCCTTTGCTCAGCCACTGTTTCTACTACTGTTTACGTTGGTTCAGCCATTACCGCCATTGGAGCTGCCCAGAGCCACTTTAGTTGCTGCCTAGGAAACAAAATGAGTGTTGGAATTGCTAACGGAGCTGTTGTGTTTGGCAATTTTTGTGAGTTTCGACATTGAGGTAGGGGATTTATTTCAAAATTAACAGTTTTAACTTATGAATGCCAATGAGGTTTAGTGAGTAATTGCAATTAATTCATAAATATGATTAATTGATAGGAATAAGCTTGGTTTGAGGTTGTGAAATTTGGATTAAGTTTGGTATTGAGATGATATTCTGGTGTTTCAATTAGTTTATTGAGTTTAGGTTATGGCTGTGAATGTCACTGGGATTTGTTATTATGAGTAATTAATTTGACAAGGTTAATTTTGGTTAATGCTGTGACTGATATTGGTTTTCTAATTTTGATGGATTTGTTGAAAATTCTGATCTATGTGACATTGCTGAATTAGTTGAAATGTGGCTGTGAATGGTGATTCATTTGATAATACTTGTTAAATTGAAATTTGATGAGTTAACTATTGAAAAGTTGTCGTATTGATAATTGATGAACCGAGTTGGATTTGTGTTTGGTTTGGGATTATTGTAATGATGGTTTGAGTTGTGGCTATATTTTGATTATTAAGAATAAGCGTTTGTTGTTGATTTTAGTAATCTAATCTGTCAGAATGGCTGTGAAATTGACTTGTGACTGGTTGGAATTGGTTTTGATGCTTGTTAATGTTGATTCGTGATTAATTAGAGTTATGTTTGAGAATTGCTAAAAGATTGAAGTTTGATTACCGAATTATTCTCTTGAAATATGACTATTAAAATAAAATAGTTACTTTGTTAACAATTAAATGACTTTAAATTATGGAAGGCTGATTTTTGGGATTACTGGTTGACTGAGTTTAATTTTGAAAGGATTCTATGATATGTTAAAAATAGTTATAAATTGATGAGATGGAAGTGGGATAGACGGATTATGTGGAAATTACGGATTATGATTTAATTGTTGATTATTGCGAATTATGAATTTCTGATTGATTAAGAATCTCCTATTGTGATAATTGATGAGAAATGTTTGATGAGATGTTGAAAAGAGGGAACCTGTAAGGGTGGTTAGGTTCGAATTTTAGGGGAGGTGCTGTCAAAATTTTATAAAATCTGAGGTTTTGTCTGAGATGTTGTTTTAAAAGAGTAGGATTTGGAAAATTATATTATTTGGTATTTATTTACTAAGAAAAGAAATAAATTATGTTTTTTAGTTTTATTCATTGAAAAAAATATTATGTTTAAGCTGGATTTATTACGAAAAAGATTCCGTTTTGAGTTGATTTATCAAGAATAGAAAGAATTATGTTTTTAGTTTAATTTAATATGAAAAGAGTTATGTTTTAGGTTTGAAATAAAGGATTATCTTTTTAGAAGTTTGGTGAAATAATAATATTTGAATTTGAATAGTAAAGAGAGATAATTTTAGAATATTTGGGAAGTTAGTAAACTTGAGAAAGAGTTTTATTTGATTACTTCTAATGAGAGGTTATGTTTTGAAAGGTGTTTAATGAAATTAAAATAAATGATTTTCTTGAGTCTTTTGATAGAGAACTAAACTGAAAAATAGTTTTAAAATTGGCTTAACTAAAGATTGCCAAAGCAGAGATTATGA
The DNA here is from genome assembly GCF_000816755.2 of Arachis ipaensis. Taxonomy (NCBI): domain Eukaryota; kingdom Viridiplantae; phylum Streptophyta; class Magnoliopsida; order Fabales; family Fabaceae; genus Arachis; species Arachis ipaensis. The sequence continues at coordinate 90,714,290 of NC_029791.2, forward strand.
ACTGAATTCATGATTAAGATTTTTATGAACGAATGCTTGAGAAAGTTAAGAAAGGTTTTAGAAAATGTGTTAAGGATTTAAAGGAAAAAAAAGAGAATGGAGAATTGATATACGGAGTGTTGAGATTTAGAAAGAATAGTAAATAAATGATAAAAGGCTGGAAAACCCCACGAACTGTTAGTTGTTTAACTACGGGGAAGACCCACGAGTTGATGATTTGTTAAATTCGGGAAGTACCCACGAACTGAATGATCATTGATCTCGGGAAAACCTATAAATTTTCATTTGTTTTAAATGCTGGAAAACCCACGAATTGATAATCATTGATTACGGGAATAACCCACTAACTGTTATATGTTGATCTCGGGTATAACCCACGAACTGAGGATCATGTTTGTTGTTGTATGTTGATCTCGGGGAAACCCACGAACTGAGGATCGTTGTTTTGTTTGTGAATTGATCTCGGGGACGCCCATGAACAGAGGATCACTGTTTCCCCTTGTGCGTATATTATGGGGTCGGGCTTTGCGCCGACTATCGGTAGTCACGAAGTAGTGGTATTCTTGCCACCGACACATATGCACTAAGGATTGGCTTGATTCTCAAGTCCTAGTCAACTCCTGTGGAGAGACTAGCCTTAGAGCAATCCTAGCTCAAGCAGAATCTGTGAATTCAATCACTTGCTGAGTTTGATAACTCAAATATTACCAATCACTTGACCAAAGTCAAAAGGGAGAAAAAAATATCTAAATTAAATTGAAAGCAATCTTAAACAGAGCAAAGCAATCATAAATCTGAAATACCTCAAATAACATTAATTAGGAAAATTATATGTAACATGGAAGAGTTCATAAATTAAATTGGAAAAATAAATAAAAATAAAGAACCTGGGATTGAGAGCCACTCCTAAAACTAAGAGAAATCCTAAATCCTAATCCTAAGAGAGAGGAGAGAACCTCTTTCTCTAAAAACTACATCTACTTCTAAAATTGTGAATATGAGAGCATGATTATGAATGGATGCATTTCCCCACTTTATAGCCTCTAATATGTGTTTTCTGGGCCGCAAACTGGGTCGGAAACAGCCCAGAATTCGCTGGTTGCGAATTCAAACATGCTGATTTTCGTCAGTGCGACGCAGCCGCATGGGTCACGCGGTCGCGTCACCTAGCCTCAGGGAAACTATGCAATATTATATATGAAATCAAAGCCCCGGATGTTAGATTTCCAACGCAACTAGAACCGCATCGTTTGGACCTCTGAAGCTAAAGTTATAGTCGTTTGAGTGCGAAAAGGTCAGGTTGGACAGCTTAGCAATTTCTCCAGCTTCTTGTATTCCTTCCACTTTTGCATGCTTCCTTTCCATCTTCTGAGCCATTCCTGCCCTGTAATCTCTGAAATCACTTAACACACATATCAAGGCATCTAATGGTGATAAGAGAGGATTAATATTAGAAATTATAAGTCCAAAGAAGCATGTTTTCAATCAAAGCACATAATTAGGAAGGCAAATGTAAAACCTTGCAAATAGTATGAATAAGTGGGTAAAGAGTTGATAGAAACCACTCAAATGAGCACAAGATAAACCATGAAATAGAGGTTTATCACATGTTAATCATTACTTTTACGGCATTCCCATTCCCTACTGAGAACGTGTGGTTTGTTCTCACCCCAAAATCTTCCACCCTTTCAGTAACACAGGTTCGAAGACTCGGTTTGAAGCTGCGGGTGATTATAGAATTTACTTATGAGTTAAGTTACTTTCGTAGAGTTCCCTCGTCCTTATTACCTTAGTTTTTATTTTATACAGAGGGATAGGAGTTGTACCTGAGTTTTATTTAAATTCTTTTGTATATTATTATTTAATATTACTAATTATGTGATTATTATTACTTTGAAATGTTTGATACATGATTTTGATAATAAAAACAAATTTTTTCTAGAATTTTCTATAAAACTGAATCGCGATATCGAACTAAAGGCTCAATAGTAAATAGTTAATAAAGGAAAACAGGTTAGTAACGCCTTACTTTCGGTATGATCATGACGTTCTGGAAGTTGGGTCGTTACA
>NC_029791.2:90716506-90736762 GCF_000816755.2 Arachis ipaensis
GGCAAGTTGTATTATCCTCTCGGATGAAAACAAATACATATGCGCTGTCATCGCACAGCTAATCATCTGTTGGTTCCCGCTAGCATCGGAATAAGACCATTGTCCTTTTGCACACTGTCACTTGTGCCCTACATTCGCAGGTTTGAAGCTCGTCACGGTCATCCATTCCCAGATCCTACTCGGAATACCACAGACAAGGTTTAGACTTTCTGGATCCCAGGAATGACTGCCAATAATTCTAGCCTATACCACAAAGGTTTTAATCTTAGATTAGAAACCCAAGAGAATATACTCTAGCTGTCATCCAATGACTACGTTGAACATCATGTAGATCGCTTTGTGGTTGTTAGGCACGCGACCTTGGCTTAGCGAGTAACGAAGATTGGGTGATTGTCACGGGTCACCGCTTCATTCTGACTTAACTGAATTAAGTACGAGAGTATATCTTGGAGAAGAAGTAGGCATGAATTGAATAGAAAAACAGTAGTAATTGCATTAAGTCATGAAGAACAGCAGAGCTCCACACCTTAATCTATGAGGTGTAGAAACTCCACCGTAGAAAATACATAAGTGAAAGGTCTAGGCATGGCCGTGAGGCCAGCCTCCAAACGTGTACATACAAGTTCCAAATATAAAAGAACAAAAGATCAAAAGATGTAAAATAAGTCTCTAAAAGTAGTTTTTATACTAAACTAGTAGCCTAGGGTTACAGAAAATGAGTAACTAAGTGTAGATAGTTCAGAAATCCACTTCCGGGACCCACTTGGTTTGTGCTTGGGCTGAGAATTGAAGATTTTTTGTGCTTAGGTTTTTCCTGGAGTTAAACGCCAGCTTTGGTACCAGTTTGGGCGTTTAACTCAAATTCTGGTGCCAGTTTGGGCGTTTTACGCCAAGATGTTTTAGGCTGTCTTTGGACGCCAGTTTGGGACATCAAATCTCGGGCAAAATATGGACCATTATATATTCCTGGAAAGCCCAGGATGTCTACTTTCCAACGCAATTGAGAGCATGCCAATTGGGCTTTTGTAGCTCTAGAAAATCCACTTTCAGTGCAGGGAGGTCAGAATCTAACTGCATCTGCAGTCCTTTTTCAGCCTCTGAATCAGATTTTTGCTCAGGTCCCTCAATTTCAGCCAGAAAATACCTGAAATCACAAAAAAATACACAAACTCATTGTAAAGTCCAGAAATGTGATTTTTGAATAAAAACTAATAAAAAGGGTATAAATTAAAACATACTAATAAAAGGGTATAAATTATCCGCTCATCAGAGGCCATTCTTGAGGACCTCTAGATTCAAATAGGATGTCTATTCTGGAACTTATTCTTTTGAAATTGACGGAAGAGTTGTTAGCTTTAGTCTTGATGAAGCCATGAGACACCCACCGGAGAATCATTCCATATTCCGGTGTGACATAATTGACAATGTTGTGGCCGAAATGCATTATTCAAATATTGATGAAAAGATTGAAGAATCAAGTGTGTGGAGCCCCCACGAATGTAAAGAGAACACCATACCCCCTCCAGATCTACCGGAAGTTCAAATGCCAAGTCAAGAACAATATGTAGAGTTGAAGCCACTACCGCCCCATCTAAAATATGCCTATCTTGATGAAGCTCACAAGTTCCCAGTAATTGTTGCAAGGGAACTCACTCCTCCACAAGAAGAGAAGTTACTTAATGTTTAGAGGAGGAACAAAAGAGCTATAGGATGGAGCTTGGCAGATTTAGTGTGCATAAGCTGCCAAGTGTGTGAGCACTGAATCTTCATGGAAGAAGGAGCTAGACCCATTCGGCAACCTCAAAGACATTTGAATTCTACCATTCTAGAGGTTGTAAAGAAGGAGGTAACCCGGTTATTAGAGGCGGACATCATTTACCCCATTTCGGATAGTGAATGGGTAAGTCCCGTCCAAGTTGTGCCAAAGAAGTCCAGGGTGACCACAATTAAGAATGAGAGCGGGGAGCTTATAGCTACGAGGGTGAAAAACTCATGGCGGGTATGTATTGACTACCGGCGTTTGAACACGGCCACTAGGAAGGATCACTTTTTGCTACCGTTTATCGATCAAATGCTTGATTGGCTATCCGGTAAACCTTATTATTGTTTTCTAGATGGCTATTCGAGGTATTTTCAAATCCACATTACTTTAGAGGATCAAGAAGAAACAACATTTACGTGCCCCATTGGAACTTATGCCTACAAGCGTATGCCGTTTGGCTTATGCAATGCACCGGCAACTTTCCAAAGGTGCATGATAAGCATATTTGCGGATCTTCTAGAGCAATGTATGGAGGTATTCATGGATGACTTCACCGTCTATGGGGACTCTTTTGATCAATGCTTGGATAACCATGCAAAAGTGTTGGAAAGATGTACTAAATCGAACCTTGTCCTAAATTTTGAGAAGTGTCATTTTGTGGTTAGGCAAGGTATCGTTTTAGGACATATTGTTTCCAAAGATGGTATTTCTGTGCATTCGGCAAAGATCAATGTTATATCGAGTTTGCCTTACCCCTCCTCCGAGAGGGAAGTCCGTTCGTTCCTTGGACATGCAGGTTTTTACCGAAGATTTATCAAGGACTTTAGTAAGGTAGCATTGCCTCTATCTCGACTGTTGCAAAAGGAAGTTGAGTTTGATCTAAGCAAGGAGTGCATGGAGGCTTTTGACAAGCTTAAAGTGGCATTGACCCAAGCTCCCATCGTGAGAGGGCCGGATTGGAGTCGGCCGTTCGAAATAATGTGTGATGCTTCAAACTTTGCCGTGGGAGCCGCGCTAGCACAGCACGAGGGTAAGAATCCTTATGTCATTGCCTATGCATCAAAAACTTTGGATGGAGCCCAATCCAATTACACTACCACCGAAAAAGAGTTGTTGGCTATTGTCTTCGCTTTGGATAAATTTCGAGTGTATCTACTTGGTTCCAAGGTGGTAGTGTACTCAGATAATGCGGTGTTAAAATATTTGTTGGCTAAAAAGGAATCCAAACCAAGGTTGATTAGATGGGTTTTGTTATTGCAAGAATTTGACCTAGAAATTCAGGATAGGAGTGGTTCGCAAAACCTAGTGGCAGATCACTTGAGTCGCCTTGAGCACACCAAAGGCGATGCCACTCCTATTAATGATTCTTTCCCCTTTGAGGGCTTGCAAGCAATCTCGGAAGTCATACCTTGGTACGCGCCAATTGCCAATTACTTGGTGTCTCGCACCTTTCTTCCTAATCTCTCCAAACATCAAAAGGACAAGCTAAAAAGTGAATCCAAATATTATGTATGAGATGACCCACACCTATGGAGATGTGGTGCGGATCAAGGAATTCGCAGGTGCATTCCACAAAATGAATTTCAATCAATCTTGGAAGCTTGCCACTCCTCCGAAGGAGGAGGCCATTATGGACCTCAAAGGACGGCGAGGAAAATCCTAGATTGTAGATTTTGGTGGCCAACCCTTTTCAAGGACTCTTCTCTCTTTTGTAAATCTTATTCTCAATGTCTTAGATTTGGTAACATCTCCAAGAAGGATGAAATACCCCAACAAACCATGCTATTTTGTGAGATTTTTTATGTGTGGGGTATCGAATTCATGGGGCCATTCCCAAATTCTAGTGGCTTTCTCTACATTTTACTAGCCGTTGATTATGTGTCCAAATGAGTGGAAGCGATACCCACCCAGACGGACGATGCTAATGTGGTCCTTTATTTTGTAAGAAATAACATTATTTGTCGATTCGGGTCACCACGAGAAATCGTGAGCGACCAAGGATCACATTTCTGCAACAAGAGAATGGAAGGATTAATGAAGAAATGTGGTATCATGCATAAAGTAGTGACGGCCTATCACCCACAAACAAACGGCCAAGCCGAGGTTTCCAATCGGGAGATTAAATGAATATTGGAAAGGATTGTGAAGCCTCATCGAAAGGATTGGAGTGCCAAGCTCACCGATGCACTATGGGCCTACCGAATGGCTTACAAGATGCCGATTGGCATGAGCCCCTTTCGGTTTGTATATGGCAAAGCTTGCCACCTACTGGTGGACATAGAACACAAAGCATATTGGGCCGTCAAGGAGTGCAATTCAAGTTTGGGAGGGGCCGGAATCGAGAGAAAGTTACAACTAGTGGAATTAGAGTGTTTGAGGCTAGAAGCCTATGAGAACTCTAGACTTTACAAGGAGAGGATGAAAGCCGTGCATGATAAAAACATAAGAGGAAGAGAATTTAAAGCCGGCGAATTAGTCCTTCTCTACAATTCAAGATGGGAAGGACCTTATACAGTAGAAAAAGTGGAGCCATACGGTGTCTATCACTTGCGCTATCCTTCAAGCTCTGACATTTTCAAGGTCAATGGGCATCGTCTAAAGTTGTATCATGGTGAAAATATGAAAAACAACGAAGAGATGTAGGTGTTCCTTTTGGAAGATGCACCTAATGGCAAAGAGAATTGAGCTAGTGGCCGTCCAACTTAAGGACGTTAAACAAAAGTGCTAGGTGGGAGACACCCCACCATGGTGAGATCTACCCTTTTCTCTCTTTTGTATATATAGTTTTGAACTCTTGCTTGATTTGCTAAGTGCTTAATTTTTGAGATTGCTTAGATAGACTCTATTATGCTAAATTGTGATTTTCATGAAAATTTGCATTGATCAGGTGGAATTATTGGTACCAAAGAAACACTCCATTTTGTAGGTGTTGTGTAACGACCCAATTTCTGGTACGTCATGATCATACTAAAAACTGAGCGCTACCAACTTGTCTTTCTAATTATTATCTATTATTTATCATATGAGCCTGATTCATTGTTAAAACCGTAGTTATTTTACGAGGTACTTTTTTTTAAAAACGTTTGCATTAACAAACAGTATCATTCATAATCAATTCACAACTGATAATATATAAAACAATTATAAACAACCACACATAAATACATCACAAGCAGTTGACAATATTCGGTGATCCAGCCTTTATTAGAGTATAGACTTTTAGTTAGAACACCCCTAGACATAGCTAGATAATAACCATATACATATATACATACAACATCCCAGGTCCTGACCTGTTCAAGAAGTCCCTATGCTGGCGCCCAGGCTAGCCTAGACTCTATACTCACCTAGTCCCTCTAAACTACTAAAGCGAGGGAAAGTATGTTCTAAGTCTTCAAAACTCAAGTCAAGTGGAACGTCATCAAAAGGTGAAACATCATCTTCTACTCCTCTGCACGATCATACATTGCCATATGACATCACTCCAGTACCTCATCAAGTAGCCACATAACAAGAGTCTCGTACATAGGATTTAGGTTAAAGTTCGCGTACAAACGGGGTGTAGATGTTGGCTGGTCTCACCATTTATACATATGAACAGAGAACGGGATTCTCCCTAGACTCAGAATACTACCTAGAGCAGAATTCTCTTTATGAACGGTCATTAGCGAACTACGGAAGGATACTCTTGCTTCCATCTGTAGGGGGAAGGGAGAGAAAAGGGGTAAGAACTGGAGAGTTCTTAGTAGGGTCAGGGTTATTAGTTACGTTCATTTACTTGGGGTCGATTAGTAGACAAATAACATAATATAGCGAAGTAGTAAACAGAAAATAAAGATAGAAAGAGAAAGTAGAGACAATAGAAAGTAGAACACAAACAAAAGAATACAATAAAACACAGAAATAGCATGCAAGCAGACAAACATAAAGAAATAGACCACATACAGAACGGAAAGCAACAGAGAATGATGCGCAGAAAAGAATGATGCATGTCTAGCCCTAGTGCAGGTAATGAGCTCATTTGTCGATTTCTACCCGCTCCCGATGTAACCCGAAGCAGCTGAAACGGGTATGGCTTTCCAGTTGGCTATACCCCTGTGTACAGGAAATAACCCCTCTGCCACCACAGGGTCCACTGCACGCAGGAAATAACACATCTGCCACTGCAGGGATGTATGCCGACACACCTTCTGTATACAGGAAATAACCACTCTGCCACTACAGAAATGGAACAGGTGGTCACAGTACTTCTGTAGCAGGAAATAACCCCTCTGCCTTACAGAAATAAAATATAGATCTGTACTGCAGGAAAGCGTTCTCAGTGGTCGCACCACTATCTATCTGACTGCCTTCACGCAGTAGATCATCATACAAGTATATCCGGCGTTGCCTTAGCGCAACAAATGAATAAACACATCTCTTGGGCCTACAGAAATAGCACTCCCGTAAGTGAACTTCGGCTTACAAGGATAGTCTAAACACAACACAACATCTTTCTGTAGGTGAACTTCGGCCTACAAAAATAACACCTCTGTAAGTGAACTTCGGCTTACAGAAATAGCGCCCCTGTAAGCGAACTTCGGCTTACACTTTTCTGTATTATTTTATTATTTTTATTAAAATATTATTTTTAATTAAATATTATTATTTAATATTTTATTATTATTTATTTTTTTATCATTAAATTTATGAAAATTAACTTACTTTTACTTTTAACCTTTAAAATTCACTTTTTACCACCCGTAACTTTTAATATTTCTACTTTTACCATCCTAACTTCCAGAAATTACCATATAACCCCTCAAACACCAAATTAATTACTTCCTTGCCCTTTTATGAATCAAAAAGGTGTTCTTCATTGTTCTTTTATCACACTCAAAGTGTTCTTCATGTTCTTCATAAATTCTTCAGATTCCTTCTCTGTTTTTACCCGTTTTTCAGTCTTTTCAGCAACCAATTTTTACTATAATTCATAATAAATTAGCAGCCAATAAAACCCCATCTTTTCTACATGATTTCAACACAAATTGAACCTCAATTTAAGCTTAGGGTTTCGTTTTTCCAGCTGCCCAAGAACATGAACTTTAAAGCTTGAATTTCATCAAATTTCATCAAAATTTCACCAAATTTTCACAAAGAATCAGTCATATATGCAACCAATTTTTAGCACAGCCAATTTATACAACATTCACACAACTCAAACACAAATAATCAAGATTAATTTCGTGACACCCTACCTGGTTTTGCTGCTCCTAATTCAATTAAACTTTCAGGTGGTCTTAAGCACTTTTTCCTCCTAAATCACATTAAGAACAACTTTAAATCCAAAAACCCTCAACTGACCAAATCTCACTCAGTATGTTAGGAAGAGATATCTCACCTTAGACTTACTGGAAATTCACGTTTCTTGGCCCTCAAGTCAAGTTAAGCGTGATTCCTAAGGAAGAACATCAAGAAAACACATGTTTTGCATGGTTTTCCTTGAAAACCGAATTGAAATGGGAAGGAGACAGCCATCTCACCTTATTTCCATTCTTGATAAGTTACATGGTTATGTAGAGGAAGAAGAGAGGATCATTTTGGTGAAATCGGAGTTTTGATTTGAGTTTTAGTTCAGAAGAAATCAAGCTTTGAAGATTAAGTGTTCATGAAAGTTTCTCTCTTTTCTCTCTTGTTATTTTCGGCCAAAATGATGAAATGAGACAGCCTTGGAGATCTTGGGGGTGTAAGGTGAGTTGTGATTGGTTGGCTTGGAGGTGGATTAAAATAATATTAAAATATCTCAGGTGTATAACTACTAAAACTAGATGTATCGGAACACTTGCAAAAACATCTCTAAAAATTATTTTCTGAGCTACTAGAATAAATGACACTAGTAACATATTTATTATGAGAATATAACATGTATAATGAGGCCTTAGCATTGCTAAAGTCATCAGAGAGTGCTGGTGCTAAGCTGCACCAGTAAATTGTGAACCCGGTTAAACCGGTTTTCTGTTTTTAACTAAAACAGACCAAGTAACCTTATAATATCATTCAAGCATCTTCTAATACTAATATAATACTAATATTATACTATTATATCTCTTCTCTCATGAATCGAGTCCGGTTCATCAAACTGAGACTACTTACGAAAATCAGAATTAAAACTCCTAACCGGTACGGTTCAAAAACTAGGTTCTTCATGATTGCGTTATCGAGCGTGCCTCAGAAAAGGTTCTATCTTAAAGATGACATAATGACAATGAGGATTGAGATACTTGTTGATATAGAAGAGGTGTTCCCTTTACTGATCTTTTGGCAAAATCCGTGCCTTCGGAAAAGATCTCGCATACTCGAAAATCAGGGCTGTTACATGTTGCATGAAATTTTGGGTATTTTTGTACCCTTCAGCTTGAAAACATACCACATTTATGATGAAAATGCATTCCTTCATGTCTATGAAAATAAAAAGAAAAAAGTATGCACGCGTGGGCGTACAAGACGTGTCCACATCGTTGGCCCGGCGCGACTCCTGGTATTTCAACCAGAGAGTTGTGCCAACTATGAGCCAGTACTGAGCCCCACCCCTAACCCTACTCATGCATGTGCGCACATGATGCTTACGGGCCCCTGAACTAGATCGCACCATCCATGCGTGGGAGTGCTAGACGCATACGCATCGATTGTGCCTCCTCACTCTCTAGTACATTTTGCCCGAGAGATATGCAAGAACTGGGCCAACACTGAGCCCCTCACATGACTCATCCCACGCGTACGAGCACTTGCCGCATCCGCGCCCCTTTGCTGCTCTGCACATGCAAGCGTAAGCGTGTATGACGCATCCGCGTTGGTGGCGCAACCCCAACTCTTCGTATATTTTCCAGAGAGTTGTGCTAGCATCGCGCCACCACTGCGTTGGGAGCATATCCCCCCTCCCACGCGCAAGTGTACCTGACACTCTCGCGTCCATCTATTTTCTGCTAATCCCCGCGTGTGCACACCATGCGCGTGTGCGTCGTTACTCCTATGGCCAACTCATGGTACCTCAACTAGAGAGTTGTGTGAGATTCATGCTGGTACTGTGCCACTGGCGCAATTACTCCCATGCGTGCGCGTACGCACCCCTTCTTCTTCTGTTGCCCACGCGTACGCGTTGGTGATGCTTTTGCGTCCTTGCTTGCTTCTGCAACATCTACACGCACGCGTGGAGGGCGCGCGCGCATCGATCTTGCGACGTTCCTTACTTGAAGCGCGCCTGTTTTCAAACTTTTCCAATCTTCTTCTTCTCAAGGCACTACCATCTTCCCCTCTTCTCCACCCATTTCTACCACCCCTTCTCACCCCTTTCCACCGGCGACCACCACCTCCGGCGGTCCCCACTATTTTCTCTCTTCTCTTTTTCCCAATTCTTTTCTCCTCTCCTTCCTTACATTCTACATTGCTTTCTTTCTCATCTCAAGCTACTAGTCACTTTTTTTCTTCTTTGTTTTGTTCCCATTTTTCACTATTTAGTTACATTTCTTTGCATTGCTTCTTAGTTACACTCTCATTCATGCATTTTTGTTCATTTTTTTGCTCTTCATTTTTATTTGCCATGGGTGTTGAGGGTGGAGTTCTCTCTTGCATTGGTGGGTTCTTTCACTATGTTTTGCTTTCTTTGTACTATGTGGTACTCTATGTTGATTGATAATACCTTGTGGGATGCTACATTGTTATATCTCCTCCATTTGCTTATTGCTTGAAGTTGCACACCAAGTGTTTGATGAAAGGCACACATGAGTTTTTGTTTCATATTTGACATCATGCTTTCACCTTAGTGCCCTTTCTCATTCCTTTGCTTGTTCCTATGTGCATTGAGCCTATTGTCTTTCCTCTGTTCCATTCATATGCTCAACCCTTATAACTTGTTTCTTCTTATTGATGCTTGAGTATATACTTCTCATGCCTTTTATTTGCATGCTTATATAGCTCTTGCATCACATGCTAAGTGACTTGCCATTATTTTCACTTTGGTCTTGCTTACATGTTGCAGCTGTCATGTTTACAAGACACCTATTCTTTTGTGGCCCTCTCTATCACTTGCATGATACTTTACATGTGTTGTTTCTTTGAGTTTTATGTATGCTCTTTCTTCCTTTTTTAAGGATGGTCATCACAAAGGATAAAGGAAAGGCACCAAAGAAGCCGGCCACCAAAAAGGCTCTCAAAGATCTACCACCAAGGTGCACCAAGCCAAACCCCTCCTCAAGAAGGCGAGGAGCATCATTAGAGTTGATGAACAAGAGAAGGAAAACTCTGCGAGAGATTCTACTAAGTTTCCTAACCGTTATTGTGAGCTCATGTTCCCCCTTATGACTGAAAGGAACTATCACCTAGAACCTCTTCTCACCCCTCCGGCCCATATTATTGACTTTGTCATACCCTACATCGAGCGGCGGCAGTGGGGGTTTCTCATGAGAAGACCGCAGGAGGCTAACTTGTCATGGGTGGTGGAGTTTTACTCCAATTACCATTCACCTTCTCTCAATTCCGTATTCGTGCGCCAGAGGCAAGTCCCCGTCTCGAAGGATACTATTCAAGGAGTACTTAAAACCGGACCATTGGTGGATGGGATAGACGCCTACCAAGAGGTCTTGAAGCAGCGTTGTGAATTTGGTTTTAATTTCGATTGGGATGCCATTCTCTAGGTAATTGCCAAACCGAAAGCAATTTGGATCCAAGGAAGAATGAGATCCCAGCCCAAAGGCATTGACGTGCGCTATCTCACTATGGAGGCCGAAGCCTGGGCCCAAATCTTATCTCATTATGTGCTTCCAAGCACCCACGGGTCATCTATTATCGCGGAGCTAGCCTTGTTGGTTTGGTGCATACTTACAGAAAAACCAGTCAATATCCCCCTTCTTATCCGACAAGCCATGGGTTGTGTCCATACTAGAGGAAACCTACCCTTTCCTGCTTTAGTGACTGAGTTAGTTGCTGCCACCAGTATTCCTCGGGAGACCAAGGATCGGAAGGCACTAATTCCTGTAGATGGCGATGTCGTCCCATTCGGAAAATATCTCAAGCCTCCGACGTACACCGGAAACCTTGACATACCCAATCCCATGGGCATTCCCACCACTTTATCCGCACCACCTAGATCATCCCACCAATGCCTTGAATATCTCCATAAGAAGATAGACCGATATGAATGGCGAAAACAATGCCGGTTTGCTTATGTTAAGAAGCTTTTGAGTTTTGTGACCCCACCTGTGGAGGAACTGGAGATTTTCACTTCCACCTCGAACTTGAGTGAAGATAGCTTGGATGGAATGGATAATGGAACCTCAAAGGCCGATCGCCCCTTGCGCCTCACCAATAGCACCGAGGACGGTGCAAATTCTTAAGTGTGGGGAGGTCATTCGACCGGTCTCCGTAGGTAACACCCAACTAAACTTTGATTTTCTTTAGGTAATTAGGGTAGATTGCATGGTTAGGTTTTTCCTTTTGACCACCTTTTGCATGATAGTTATTTCATGTTAGGTCTACTTGGTTAGTGTAATGACTCCCTTCCCAAGAAACTATAATTTTTGGGCAACCCTACCAATTTGAAAATTTTTGTTGCTAAACTTGCTTGGGGAATGTATTTTGGAACATGGTCTTAGAGTGGAGAACACAAGCAAGTAAAACTTGAGCCAATTGCGTGGTTACATCTTAGAACCACTTATCTTCCTTCTTGTGTGCATTATTCTCATTCTATGATTGTAATCCTTGATTTGCTTGACTCTATATGTCCATTATTGTGTGTATGAATGCATGTATGTGATCGAAGCCATCATTTTACTTAGCCACTTACCCAAATAGCCTTACCTTACAACAACCTTTGTTAGCCATCTTGAGCCCACGCTTAACCCACTTGTTCTTAATTTTAGCACATTACAAGCCTAAGGCGGAAACCCATAAATGTCCTTATTTGAATCTTTGATTAGCCTAGGCTAATGTGTGGGTGTCATTCAAGTATGGGAAACAGGGGACATTGGTTGGGGTAGGAGCATGTTTTTGTTTTAAGAAAAATATTGGGAAGTGGGTACATACTCATGTGTCTATTGAACATGTAAACCATATGCATTGGTACTTTTGTATATGAATATTTCAAAAAGAAAAAAAAGAGGAGAAAGAGAAAAACAAAAAGAAAATAAAAATGAACAATGAAAAAGAAAAAAAGAAAAAAAGATATATATAGAAAAAAAGAAAAAGAAAGAAAAAAAAAGGGGACAAAATGCCCCAAAGTAAGGTTCAATAATAATCAATGCATATGTGTAGTGACCAAAGAATAATGCATGAGTATATGGAAAAGTGAGGAATGGGTAGTTAGGTTAGCACTTAAATGTATAGGTTGTATATAGGTTAGGTGGGATGCTTAGGTTAATCAAAGATTTAAATTCTAGCCTACTTATCCGTACATATATACTCCTACCTTGAACCTAACCCCATTACAACCCAAGAAAAGACCTCATGATATGTGTATGCTTGCATGGAATAACTGTTGATTGTTAAAGGAAGAACAAATTTTGGAAAGCATGAAATAGAGGAGAATTGAGTGATCAACCTTAAACACTTTCCAGTGAGGGTTCGAGGCTCAATTCCATGGTCCCGGCTCTCGCAAGCATTCTTCATGCAAGTTATGCGCACTTCACGTGGATGATTGGAATTGGTAGAGTTCATATATTGTTTATCATTTTGCTCTACTTGCTTATAGATGTGCCTTGGAAGGATACTTTGCTCTTGACCAACTAGATAGTAGTATTCATTTTAGTTGTATTCATGTAGGTAGATCGCATCTTATAAATCCCATTCTCTTGTGATTCTTCGGTCTTTGGTTCTCTTTTAAGCATGAGCACATGCTTGGTCTAAGTGTGGGGAGGTTGATAAACCCCATTTTTAGAGTTTATCTTGTTCGGATTTTGAGGGTTTTATCGATGTTCTTTCACACTTATTCATAAATAATACATGGTTTTGTGTTCCCTTCTCGATTTTGCTTCATGGATGAAAACATGCCTCTTTTACACTAAATATGCATATTTGAATCCTCTTCTATTACCATTCGATACCGTGATCTGGGTGTTAAGTGATTTCAGAGTTTTTAGGGCAAGGATGGCTTAGAAGAGAGGAAGGAAGCATGCATGAATGGAAGGAGCATGGAAAATGAAGCTTTGGAGCTTGAGCAGCGAGGCGCATGCGTACGTTGCACATACAGGTGGATACGCGCTACTGGATCGGTGCGAGGAAGCCAAAGCTAGAAGCCGGCACATTCGCGTGGCTTAGCCAGAACCTCATGGACGTGCATGCGTGCTTGGCTCTTGCGCGTGGATCGTGAAAACCCTAGGGACGCGCACGCGTCGGTGCCAGATAAACCCCAATTTCATGGTTTATCTTGTGCTTATTTTGGGGAATTTTATCACCTTTTTCCACATTTATTCAATGAAATAGCATGGTTTTGTAATTCTCCCTTGAATTGTGCTTAAGTGTAAAACATGCTTTTTAGGCCCTTAAATTGATGATTTTGATTCACTTTAATTCCATTCGATGCCTTGATGTGTTTGTTAAGTGATTTCAGGTTCATAAGGCAAGTATTGGATGGAAGAAATGAGGAGAAAAGCATTAAAAGTGGAGAATGTATGAAGAAACAAAGATTTGCGATGCATCAATGGGCGCGCATGCGCAGAAGTGATTTCACATAAGGACGCACACGCGTAAAAGGCGCGCACGCGTGAAAGTGGTTTTACATAGAGACGCGCACGCGTACATGCCGCGTCCGCGCGGATGAAAAAATAGCCAAATCGATGCGTACGCGCACATGGCGTGTACGCGCCGATACTCTCACGTGACCCACTTAAAGGCAAAATACTGGGGGCAATTTCTTAGCTGCCCAGGCCCAAATCTAACTTGTTTCTGAGTGTATTTCATGTAGAATTAAAGTCCAAGCAAAGGGGGAGCAATTAGTTTAGCCAACATGAGCTTTTAGTTAGTTTCCTAAAGAGAGAAGCTCCCTCTTTTCTCTAGAATTAGGTTAGGATTAGGTTAAATTGTTATAGATCCATGTTTAATTCCTTTCTTTCGTCTTGCTTCTTTTATAATTTCTCACGTCTATGACTTTATCTCTTTAGTTGTAATGTTAATTTCTCATTTTTCTCTCTTTTGTGATGATAACTCATGATGGATTTGGTTTACAATTAATGCAAATTGATGTTGATGTTTCTTTCATGTTGATTTTGCTTGCTATTGTTAAGTTCTTGTTTATGGTAGTCATGGTTTTTCTTAATTTTAGCAATTTATGATGTTTACTTTTATTACACATTAGGTGTTTATTATAATGCCTCCTATAATTTTTGAGTAGTTCTCTTGACCCTTGGCCTAAGCTAATGGGATTGAGTGATCTTGAGTCCTTGGGTTTTGTTGAATTGGCAATTTTAGAACCCTTGTGGATCAATTTGATAACCATTGACTCTAACCTACTACTAAGTCAATTAGTAGCTAGGTTGGGACTTATGGATTGATGTTGGTCAAGCCATTTGATGTACTCTAAGCCTAGGAGTAGACATTACGTACATAAGACTTTAGAGAGTATACCTAATCAGCTCAGTTTCGCATGATTACTAATGCTTGAATTGTTGACAAGGATAGTGATCTCAATTACCTAAGTCTTAGCCAAGAGTCCTTTACCATGTTTCGTTTAATTGCTTGTTTGAGTTATTTTCCTTGCCATTTACGTTATTGCCCTCTTATCAATCAAACCCCCTTTTACCCCTTCATAGCTAATAATTGACCACTTCATTGCTATCCTCGTGAGACGACCTGAAGTGTAAATACGTTGGTTAATTCTTATTTGGGGTTTGTACATGTTACAACTCAAATTTTTTATGTGAGAATTGTTTGTTGGTTTAGAGCTATGCTTACAACAAAGTTATTATTTCTACTAGAGAAATTCTAGACCGACACGGCAAATTTTCATCAATCAAAATGGCGCTGTTGCCGGGGATGGCAAAGGTGCTATGTTATTAGCTACTTTATATACTGTGAATATCTTGATTTTTGGTTTGTTTGTTGGCTTTTGCTAGTTATAGGATTTTATTTTCTTTGTTTCTTATTATTTCTATTTTTGTTTTCTCTTATCACCATGAATTCTCATCACTTTGGCTATGAGTGTAGTTCAAACTATGTTGTAGAAAATGGAAGCTTCAATGAGGATGTGTATCAAGGATTTGGAAATCAAGGATGGGAGGAACCCCAAGCTTAAGGACAACCTTCTTGGCAACAACCTCCTCTGAACTCATATGGGTATAACCCTGATCCTAATGCATACCAATCCAATGTGTGTGATGACCCCTACTGTGATTGTCAACCATAACCACCACATGCATATGAACCCCCTCCGCGACATAATTTTGAACCACCCTACTCACAAGCTTATTATTACCATTTACCCCCATATGACGCCAACTCATACCCACCATACAACCACCATATGAACCATATCTAGAACCACCGCCTTTCCAACACCAATACTCCCATGAACCACAAAATCCACACACACCACCTCAAGGATTTTACCATTATGAACCACCTTCCAATTACAACAACCTTCCCTGAAATCTTCCACCATCACCTCTCAATGAAGCCTCTATGACGAAATTGAGAGATCTTAAATCTCTTATCTCAAAGCGACAAGAGGAGGAAGAAAATAAGTTTGCGGAGTTAAAGATCAAAAATGGCTATTATGATAGAAGCCATTGGTAACTTGATCTCGTCCCGCCTAAGCTTATGCGATCAAGGTGCTTCCATTGTTGAATGTGGAGAAGCAACCAAAGAGCTTAGTGAGGGAGTGAACTTGAAGCTCCATGGAGAAGAGGAGGAATTAAAACAAGAAATACAACCAGAGGAGGAGGTAGAAGTTAGTGAACAGAAGGAAGTAGTGGTTGGATGTCTAGGATATGTTGAGAACATAAAGGAATCTCAAGTCGAAGAGCCCTCTTCCATGAAGTTTGGAAGGGATGTTAAAGAGGAGAGTGATGTTGAGGAAGTAGATAGAGAGTCAAAGGAAATTGATCAAGAAGTGGATTACATCATTAGTGATTTTTTGTCCACATGGATCAATCCCCTTGATAATCTTGTTGAGCCTTCTTCCAGTGAATTGGAAAGTAATGTCGAGGAGGACGTGCAACCTCCTAGGCATATTGTGAATGAAGAATTGGAAGAAGTGTCCCAAGCAACAAGCCCTCCCATTTATGATGATTCCGAATCGACATACGATCCTCTTGAGTTTGATGATTCCTTCCCCACTGTGCCTGGAATTGATGACGAGGTAGACTTCACTAAACTTCCTATCTATGATGAGAGCGATGGGGAAGAGATAGAAGAAATTGGTGAAGAAGAGTGTAAATTTGAAGAAGCTTGGCGAGAAGTAAAGCTCGACGAACCTCGCCAAGTGGTGGAAGCCTCTAAAAGAGGATGGACGGGAGTAGAGCGTGCTTTGTCATCCAATCTTTCATTTGGGTGGGTGAAACTTCTAACTATTAGCTTTATTATCTTACTTGAGTACGGTTTGCTTGAGACGGATGGCCAACTCAGGGCGCTATGTGGAATTAAGCGAAAGAGGCGGATGTTTAGTGGTTGGAGTTCTAAATCTAGACTCATTATGGTTGAAAGCTCAAAATTGAAGAGTATAGATTGGTGCCATGCTCAATTGAATGGGTCTAGGAGGATAGTTTGGTGCCTTCATGAGGATTCAACTTTCTTGTCACCCGGACAGAATCAAGGCGATCAACTAGAAGATGGGTGCGAAGACAAGATATGGGATCCTGAATCACACTATGGGAACCAATTTTGGGAGCTTATATCTTGGAGAGAACTTCACCAAGGCTTGGTAAAAATGGTTGAAACTTCTGACAACCAATTGAAGGACAAGCACTCTTGGAGGTTCAAGGATGGATACAAGCATAAGCCACCTTGACAAGGAACCTTCCAAATGTCCAAATTAAGGACTTAAACCAAAAGTGCTTGGTGGGAGACACCCCACCATGGTAAACTCTTCCCATTCTCTTGTAGATATAATGAATGAATAAAATGAGTTCCATTGTATATAGATCTTTCCTTCGTAGTACATTTTGTCTTGCTTGCTGATTCATTTATACATTTTATGCTTTGATTAGGGATGATTCTTTGAATTTGAGTTTTTGCTTGGATTGTAAGTTTCCTCAAATTGTTTGAAAAATCCTCAAAAATTCAAAAACATGTTTGATTTTATATCTTAGCTAGTTCTAGAGTCCTTTAGAAGGTTGGGAAAACTATGAGCTCTTCTTGGTGCTCTTAAAAAAAAAAAAAAACAAACCAACCACGCGCAAGCACACAGTACGCGCGCGCGTTGGCTGCGCATCTGATTTTTCTGGGCCAAGGACCAGAGAGTTGTGCCACTATTGGGCCAACTCTGTGCCCAAACCCACGCGGACGCACGCCATAGGCGTCCGCGCCGCTTAGTGTTTCCCTAACCACGCGTAGGCGTACTTGGCGCCTCTGCGCCCCCATCGTCCGTCAACCCATCCACGCACAAGCGCACGGTGCGCGCGTGCGTCGATGCGCTTTTGCATCAATCAGGCCAAAAGACCCGAGAGTTATGCCAACTCTGGGCCAGTTTTGTGCCTCTGGCCCAGCTGACCCGCGCGGACGTGCACTGTACGCGTCCGCGCCCATTCCCAATTATCCCATCTACGCGCAAGCGCGGATGGCGCTTCCGCGCCACTTCCTTATTTTCTCACCCATGCGGACGTGCACGCTGCGCGCATGCGTGGATTCGAATTCCACTTACCCCAGGGACGCGAAGCCCTAGCGCATTCGCGCAGCTCCCCTCTGCAACGTTCTATTTCCCCTTCTCCCTCCATTTCCAAATATCATCCCTACGACCACCGCCGTAAACACCACTATCGTCGCCACACATCCCCCTCTCTCCTCGCCCTCCACTCTTTCTCATCTCTCTCTCCATTCTCACTCCTCTGCTCTCTCTCTTTCTCACCTGTTCCCCCTGCTCTGTCTCTGTTTTCCCTCTACAATCAGCGACCGCCATCATGACCAAGAGCGCCGCCGTGAGCACCACCGCTGGCAGCACTGCCGTGCTGCTTCCCTTATCTGTTTCTCCCATCCTACATTTCTGCTTCTTCTCTATCTTCCAGGTTTATACCTTCCCCTGTTCTGCTTTCTTCACTGTTTTATATTAATTCTGTAATTAGCTTAGTTAGATTAGTTTTGTTAGTTTAGTTTGATTAGCTAGTTAGAGAATCTGGGCTGAGTGGTGGATTTAGGCTTGTTTGAATAATGATGATGATTGAAAGTGTGCCATCCATTGATTTTCCTGCTTTGCTCGTGCTACATGTTTGGCTAGTTTAATGCTGTTTTGTCATGCCTAGTGATACTGAGTCTTATTCTAATTTGAACTCAATTCCCTGAATTCAATCTGGTCTGAAGTATTGGAATTCAGATTACTTGCTTATTGAATGGTTTGTTGTTGATTGAGTGATACAATTTTTCTCGAATTCAATTTGAATTGTCAACTGCTCCACTTTAATTTTCCGTTTTGTTCTTGTTTCAAGACCCTGTTGTTGCTGAATTCCTGCTTTTCTTTGTTCATGATGCTGTTCTGGTGCTGTGCTGAAAGCCAGTATTTTGTGCGTTATTTAAGGAAAGAATGCTCTTTGTAGCAAGCTGGTTTGGTCTGAATTGCTTTCTGAGGTTTGCTGCTTAAAATTTGGCTATTTGTTCAATTCATATTAACTTATACATAATTTTTATGCTTTTGAATTTTAATGAATTCATATGGAATCTGATTTGACTGTTTGAATTTGGTAAATAGCCAATTTATGGATGAAATGCTGCCAGATTTTTCCTAACCATATTTCATAAGTGACATGGTTTTAGTCGAGGCAACAAACTTCTATTTAACAAAATTCTGTGTCAATAGAATTTTGTTTGCTAAATGGTTTTGGAAACTCCTCAAGAACAAGTTTTGGTCATGCTATCATATTCTTCCTTATTATTCATGCTGATTTGCTTATATGCATTGAATAGTTTGAATGAATTTTCAAATTGGCCATCACTTGTAACTCTTTTAAGATTTCGTGCCTCTTGTGCATAAACTTACAAGTTTGAAGGTTTTAATCTATTTGACTAATTGATTCATTTTATTCACACTTAATTTCATCAAGTCACATGGATCCTGAAACTTTCCATTCTTGTCCGAACTTGTGACTTTTATGCATCGTTAGAATTGGTATTGAATGTTGCTTGATTTACTTGTCCCTCAATGTCTTGATTTTACCAACAACATTCAATACGACCATAGTGATCTTCACATTGATTGGTGACTTGTTTTCATATTAGTTGCTCTCTAGCAATATCATATTTCATCATCAGTGACTCTATCCATTTCATGATTGTGAGTGTGCTTCCACCCCTATTTTGTACATTCCTCTTGAATTGAGCCGGTAACCACCATATCACTGATTTTCAACTGATTTATAACTTTAATTTGTTTAACCAACAAACTTCTCTTTTGGTTTTCAACTTAACTCTTTTGATCATTCTTTTGGATATGGCGTCTCTTAGGCTAAATAGACAAGTATTGTGCAATTATGGTTTGAATTCTTAGTTTGTGGCCTGATTTGAATCATATATTATGTTACTTGTATTCCAAGAATTCTCTTTCTTTTACTCACTTCATTAACATGCTTTGCTTTGAGTGCTTTATATCTGCTTGCCTGGCTGCTTATGTTGTATCATCTCTGTTTTTCAGGATGTCAGGCAAAGGGAAAGCCATAGCTACAAGGAAAATCAGTTGCTACCTTCCACTGACCCAATCAAATTCCCAAACCTTTACTATGAGCTCCGCTTCCCCACTTTTCAGAATAAGAACCTAAACATTGAGAAGAAACTGGTCCTTCCCAATGATGTGAGGTGTGCCATAAACACCCGCATTCTGGAGTTGGGATTAGACTTTGTTGACAGAGATTTGGGGAGGATAAACACCTCATGGGTGAGGGAATTTTATTGCAACTTCTTTTGTCCCACTCTGGATTCAGTCCAAGTGCGGGTAGAGAGATTTTGATCACCGAGGCTGCTATTAGGGAGGCATTGCTTTGCCGACCTCGCACTGAGGATACATGTGCCTATGAGCAGGCAGAGGTAGCCATCCACTGCATGACTTTTGATTATGAGGCGCTTAAGCGCGTGATTGCCACACCTGATGCCCCTTGGGTGTTGGATTCTGGGAACAAGAAGCCCAGGGGGATACATTTCACTTATTTGTCGAGAGAGGCTAAGACTTGGCAGCATATTTTCGCCCATTGTGTCCTGCCCGTCACTCACTTCTAAGAGATTCCGATGGATATGCTGGTTCTGATAGGGTGTATAATGGAGGGGAAGGAGGTAGACTTCCCCCGACTGATCAGGCAGAGTATATGGCGCGTGCATATACGTGGCCTCTTGCC
>NC_029791.2:90737165-90824063 GCF_000816755.2 Arachis ipaensis
AAAAATAAAGAAAATGCTTGATCTAGACTTCTCACCCACATAATCATTGTTGATCTAATCAATCCCCGGCAACGGCGCCAAAAAAAGTGATGGGATAATTTTCGCGGAGAAACGAATTTTTCCAAAACACCCAAAACTAACCGGCAAGTGCACCGGGTCGCATCAAGTAATAAAACTCACGTGAGTGAGGTCGATCCCACAGGGATTGATGGATCAAGCAACATTAGTGGGTGATTAGTTTAGTCAAGCTAACATTGAATGATTTGAGTGACAATTGAATCCAACAGAATGTAAACTTGCAGGAATTATAAAAATGCAGAAAGTAAAATTGCAAGTAACTTGAAGAACAAGAAAGTAAAATAGCTGAAACTTTAAATTGCAAGAAATGTAAATTGCATGGAAAGTAAAGGGGCTGGGTTGCTGGAAATTAAATAGAGCAATGTATCAGAATTCAAAACTCTTGCAGCAAGCTTAAATTGCAGGAAAGTAAATTGGGAGCAATGTAAACAGAGAAGCAAAATTGCAGTGAATTAGAACTTAGAGCAATTGCAGAGGAATTTAAAATTGTGCAGGAAATGTAAATGAGATGTTGAAGATCTCAGGAAATCAATGAGACTAGAAAACAAGTCTAGATCTCAATTCCTTCCTTGATCCAACAGTAAACAATTTGCAGAAGAAATAGAGATGAAAGCAGTAAAGAGAGTTTTAATTCAAATTGCAATTCACTGAAAGTTTGCAGAAGAAGAACAAGAGAAATCTCAAAGTGAGAATGAAACAGAATTCCTTCAATTCTCAACCCAAGATTTAAAACAAAAAGGAAAACTAAAGAGAGAGAGTTCTATATTCCTAATGCTCCCTAGTGGAGCTCGCCCCACTAAGAAACATGAAAATCTACCCAATTGGCTTGCTTATGGCTCAAGAAAGTGCATAAAACCTATTGAAAACAAATGAAAAAGCATAGCAAAAACATGACATGGTGACATGTCATCACAACACCAAACTTAAACCTTGCTTGTCCCCAAGCAAGAAAAGAATCATGCAATAAAGATTGACAATCCAAGGCAAGAAGAATAGCAACTCAATGTTCATGGTAAGCTAGTTTTCTAAGCATGCTACAATCACAAAAGAAATGTAAATGATTGATGCTTCCATCTAGCTCAATTTATGAAATCTTTTTCTTATATTTCTTCCTTGAAACAAGCTTTTGATTTTCTTATTAGCTTCTCCTTTTGGGTGCTTTGCCCCATGAGTTGATAACAAAGCTACGACTTCTAAATGCTTTGTTTTCAAGTATTACCACTTGATACATAAGCACCACAAGCATTTGATTAGAGGACTTCATTAAGCTCATTTTTCTTTTCTTTTCTTGACTCTCTAATCATTGATGCTCAAAGCCTTGAGCTTTGAGGAAGTGCTTTTGCACTTTGAGCCTAACCTTGACTTCTAAGTGTTTTGTTTTCAAGCATTTGGCTTGATACATAAACACCACAAGTACTTAACAAATGAATTGCCATTGGTACTCAGAGCCTTCAGCTTTCTCATTCTTTCCCTTTTTCTTTTCTTGCTTTATTTTGCATTTGCTTCTTCAAGGTTTTCATGATTTTAAAAAATTTCACAAAATGTTCTAGATGAAAACTTCAATTAAATAAAATCCAATGCAATTGAGCAACAATTAATCATACTAGCTTTCCAATACTCGTATGCACATGCTAAACTCTTCTTTAGTTCCTTGTTTGTTTATGATCATGATGCTTTACTGCTTTTGAATTCACAAAACTCAAGTTGGTAATCACAATGGCATGGCAACATGTTATAAATCAATATTCAAGCTATGCTTTATTCATACACACATGTAAACAGAAAAGATGAAGACAATCATGCATTTTAAGCGCTGGAAACAAATGAGGAGAAAAGGAACTTTACAACCTTGTAGTTCATCTTCATTATTGTTGTCCTTTTTCCTCTATTCTTTCTCCTTCCCTTGCCAAACTCAGACTGCTTGCTCATCCTCAAGCAACAATTAGAACAATGGCTAGGGGCTAAGATGGATCATGAATGTCTTACACAATGAAAAGTTAGTAGTACATGTGTTCTAAGCAAGCAAAATTAAAGATAATAATCAAGGCATAAGAGACACAGACATTGTGATTGCAAACTTAAGAAGGTGAGCATAATACTTTGCATAAAGAATAAGTGGCACACCAAACTTAGTGTGACACTTTCACTTGGAATTGATGCAAGTATCTTGTACAGATTTGAAGCAAATTGTGTTGCATAGCAACACCAAACTTAGAATGCAATCCTATGTCAATTTATTTGAACTAAAACTAAACAAAAGAAACTGTTATATGTTAAATACAATCACCAAATGAAGAGTCTGTTATGAATAAGGATGTCTTTGTGATGTATTAACAAAAACAGTTAATGAAGGAAAGCATTAAAAACAAGTAAATAAATGAAACAAAGAGAAAACAAAAATTATCCAACTAAGAAAAAAAATAACACTGTAAAAGGCAATATGATTATGCAGACAAGTGATGTTGCTGGATTCATTGCATAGAAAATTAAGTGGCACACCAAACTTAGAATCTTAGCGTGACACTTCATGTAGAATTGATGCAATCATCCAAACGGGATTGAAAACAATTTGTTGCAAGGCAACACCAAACTTAGAATGTGATCATATGCCAATTTATTGAAATTTAAACAAAGCAAGGAGAAGAAATGTACCTACTGTCTACCTGTTCTTTACTTTCTTCCTTTTCTTCCAATTTGTTAAGAGAAATGACTTCAAAGAAGGAGAAGTTTCAGCTACTGTCCCTTGCCTTGGCTTTTCCTCAGCAAGCTTCCTTTTGCAAATGGCTTGATTGATCTTGCTTGCTGGATTAGGGACAGGATTGGTGCTCTTGTTAGTTGCCTTCACTTCTTTGAATCCAAGTCTTGGTTGTTGTATGATTATTGGAGTTTTGTATTCATCCAGAGCCTTTTGAATCGGTGGTTCCATGAACTCTTCCTCACTTGAGTGTAAATTTTCTGGAATGACTTCCTCACTTTCTTGCTCCTCCACTTCCTCTTTTACACTCAACATTTGTTTTAATAGCTCTATCATGGAGGAGGTTTGTTGATCTTCCCAACATTTCTTCATCTCCTCTTCATATTTTTCGATCACAGATTCAAGGGAAGTTTGTGAGGGTTGTGAATGTTCATGTTCATGTTCCTTTATCACCTCAAGAGCAGTTTCAGGTTCCACTACTTTCACCACCTCTTCTTTTTTTGTAATTTCACTTGACACAGGGACCTTGCATTCTTGTTTTTCCATTTTCTCCTTCCTTGCATTCAACAATTGGCCTGCCATCACTTCCATGTTTTTGAGGGAGTTTTCTAGTTCTTTATGGTATTTCTCTTCCTCCTCCGCAAATCTTTTGAGCATGGACTAAAGCTTTGAGAGGCTTTAGTTCATGGAAGTTTGTGTGGGTGATGAGTTTTGACAGAGGCTTTCTGTTGAAGCGTGGTCAAGTGATGATATCTTCGAATGAATATCATGTGGAGCATTAGAATTCCCTTCCCAGCCACCATTAGAATCATGACTTGCATCATTTTGTGGTGGAGGGAAATATCCCATATAATTTCCTTTCTCATCTTGTGGTTCTGAAGCATAGCTCTATGACTTGGAGTGCTCAGAATTGGTATTTTCTTGGTGATATTCCCAGCCACCATTAGAGATTGGTGATGGTGGGTGATATCCCATAAAATTTTGTTTGACCAAATGATGAGTTGAACTCCATTTGTATTTTGCAAACATCAATGAAAATTGAAATTACTCATATCAGAGATGAGAATTTCTTAGTGAGGCAAAAACACAAACACCTTGGTTTCAGCTTAGAACAGAGAACAAAAATAAAGAAAATGCTTGATCTAGACTTCTCACCCACATAATCATTGTTGATCTAATCAATCCCCGGCAACGGCGCCAAAAAACTTGATGGGATAATTTTCGCGGAGAAACGAATTTCTCCAAAACACCCAAAACTAACCGACAGAGTTATACTCCGTCGAAGGTGCAGAGGTCAGTTGGCCTCACTGCAGGTTGCCACCATGTTCGTTTATGCTCATTGCGGGGCAGTTTTCTCCCTCAATTTTAGTGTCCACCATGCAGTGCCATATATGCTTGGAAAGCTTTCGATTCCTACTTTCCATTGCTTTTTGAATCACCTCATTTGGAGCTCTATAACTCAAGTTATTCTTGTTGGAAGTATACCCCTTGCACACTCATGGCGCCAACGTTAGCCAAAAAGTTAGGGGCTAACGTTGGCGCAAACTTTTGCTAGCCTAGGGAGTGTTTTTCATGTGCCAACGTTAGCCAAAAAGTTAGGGGCTAACGTTGGCGCAAACGTTTGCTCATCCAGGGAGTGTTTTTCATGCCAAAAGTTAGCCAAAAAGTTAGGGGCTAACTTTTGGTCCAGCTTTTTGCTTCCTGGTTCATTTTCAATTAATCCAAAAGTTTGAGCTAAAGTTTGAGGCAAACTTTTGCTCAAACTTTTTGTTCTCTCTTCCTCCTAGCCATTCCTTCTTGCTTCATCCTTTCTCCAAGCTTTCTTCACCTATCATTAATCAACCAAACACATCAAAGCTATGCTCAAAATCATGAGATATTCATTCTTTCATAATATGTGACAATTATAGCATAAAACCTCATGAAATAGCATGAATTCATACATGGTTGATTAAATCAAAGGAAACATGAAAATCTACCCAACTGGCTTGCTTATGGCTCAAGAAAGTGCATAAAACCTATTGAAAACAAATGAAAAAGCATAGAAAAACATGACATGGTGACATGTCATCAATGAGCCACAGCCTGGCGCGAATGATGACCCCCCTCCCGAGCTTCAGCAGTAGCATTGAGGATGATGCTTCATTCTAAAGTGTGGGGAGGTCACCGTTCGTGACCGGTGTATTGCGTTTATGTGGTGAACTTTCTGACATTTATCTCTAGTTTCTTGATAAACCACTATTTTATGGTTTCTATTATGTTTAATTATGTGGTTTTATCATGATCCGTACCCACTTATTCCTTAAATTAGCATGAAATTATAATTCCTTCCTGAATTTATAACATGTTTGAAAACTGCTTCCTAGAGACTTTAATTATGTATTTTTTATTCTCCTTTATTCCATTCGATGCCGTGATCTGTGTGTTGAGTGTTTCAGACTTTATAGGGCATGAACGAGTTGGAGATTGGAAAGGAAGCTAGCAAAAATGGAAGGAACACAAGAAGTAAGGAGATAACCAACGAGAAGTGACGCGGTCGCATGGCTCACGCGACCGCGCGAAGGAGAGCAAATCGCAGTGACGCGGCCGCATGGCTCACGCGGCCGCGCTGATTGGAAAAGCTCAGGCGACGCGGTAGTGTGGACGACGCGAATGCATGGCAAGAAAAAGTACGAATGACGCGTCTGCATGGATGACGCGATCGCATGACATGTGCGATCTGCATAATCTGCAGAATTTGCAGGGGGCAATTTTGGACCTTATTTTGACCCAGTTTTCGGCCCGAAACAGCAGACTAGAGACATAGAATATGCAAAAACAAAAGACAACATTCATTCTACACAGTTTATATTTTTAGATCTAGTTTTTCCTCCTTTAGGTTTTTCTCTCTAGGTTTTAGAATTTTAATTTTGGGAATTGATCTTAGCATTGGAACATTGAGAAGAGTTATTTCCTCATCAAGACCTCGTCATTCTAGTTCGTTCTCTTAACTTGGTTTTATTCTTCCATGTTCTTTGCTTTGTTCAATTTTGTCATTTGAATACTTTCATGATTATTTGATACAAGGATTATTTCTTCCATTTTAATTTATTTTTCCATTCCAATAATCATGTCTTCTTTTAATTCCCTTTCATGTGTTATGGATTTATTATTTACAATGAGTGAGTAGTTCCCCCACTTGATAGGGAGTTGATTGAAAGGAACTCTTGGGTTGGAAGGATTGAATGAAAAATTATAATTGGGTTAAATGTGGGATTGTTATCTAATCACTAACACCAATCCCTTTGAACTAAGTGGGTTGCAACTCGTGAACAGATCTAGCATTCCAACTTGTTTGACTTTCCTTTACCTAGTAAAGGATAATTAAATAGAACAGCCATTAATTATAAATTAATCTCGAGATCGTTCCATCGATAATAGAGATTCCAACTAATCAACTCCCAGTCAAGGCTTTTATTCATATTATTTAAATTTCCTCTTTTTAATTTTCCCTCTACTTAACTCAACTTCTTGGCACATCTGATTAATAAAATAGCACACTTTTCTGCAACTCGTTGGGAGACGACCTGGGACTCCAACTCCCAGTAATTTTTAATTTAAACTCTCTGTGACATATTTCTAAATTGATAGGCAGATTTTTGGTGAGTTAAGAACTATACTTGCAACGTAACTATTTTAATAATTTTTAATTCACCAACTTCTGTGCCTCATCATTTCTGCTACCTTATTTTATTTTGCACATTATCTTTGAGATCATTTGGGGATTACTGTATATATTTGTCATTGTAGATACCTTTATTTTGGTTGTTGCACGCTTTTATTATATATATAGGTATATTGCATCTTAGTTTTTTATTGTGATTAGAAAAATATTTTGGATTGTAAAACTTAGTAGACCCTTTTTGTATAAGAAATGTGTTTTGATTGAAATAGGGATAAACTAGAGAAAATGTTTTTTAAAATTTTCTAAATCACAACATTGCATTAGAATAAGCCTAGTCAATATGATGAAAATTTCCAAGAATTTCATTTCTAAGGCACCACCCCAATTGGTTGAAATTTTTTTTAGAACTTGCTTAAATTATACACCTTGTGGATCATGTTTTGAGCAAAGAACATAAGCATGTGAGATTTGAGCCTAATTGTGTGGCTACATCATATAGCAACTTATTTTCATTCTTGTGTGCATCATTCTCTTTCTATGATTGTAATATTTGATTTGTTTAATTCTATATGTCTATTATTCTATGTATACATGCAATTACATAATTGAGGCCATTGTTCAAATAGCTCACTTACCCAAATAGCTAACCTTTTATCTTCCATTGTTAACCAATTTTGAGCCTATGCTTAACCCAATTGCTCTTAATTATAGCACATTACAAGCCTAAGTGAAAAACAATAAATGTCCCTTGTTTGGATCTTTGATTAGCTTAGGCTAGTAAGAGTGTTCATCATTAGATTTTGGGATAGTCGGGTACATTGGGTAGAGATAAAAGTGTGTTTATGTTTTTGTTGAAAAATCTTGGAAATTAGCTTTCAAAAAAAATATTGAAATTAGAAAAAGAATTGCAATAAAAAGGGGACAAAAATGCCCCAATGTTCAATGTTTAATAATGATCGATGCATATGTGTGGTGATCTAAAGGAAATGCATGAGTGTGTAAAAAAAGTGAAGAATGGATAGCTAGGTTTGTTTCGAATTGTATAGGTTGTCATAGGTTAGGTGGGAAGTTTAAGTTAATTAAAGATTCAAATCTCTAGCTCACTTAACCATATGCATCCTACCTTGACCCTAGCCCCATTACAACCTATGGGAAAGCCCTCATGATATTTGTATGTATGCATAAAGTAATTGTTGATTGTTGGATGAAAAAAAAATCTTGGAAAGCATGATTAGGGGAGAATTAAGTGAATCAACCCCATACACTTGAGTGCCTAGAGCGGATACATATCCGGTGAGGGTTCGATCGCTCAATTACATGTTTCCACCCATGATCATCTTTTCTTGCAAGCTTGTAAGATCTTTCAATGATTCAATCCAATTGTGGTTTCGTTGATTGCTAATGCCTTAGCCCCTGTGCTTGCATATGTATTCTTGGAGATTGATTTATTTTGACTAAGCCATTGCATTCATGTAAATAGGTTACATATAGATAGATTGCATTTAGTTAGCTTGCGTTGAATAAATGTTGATACCCTTTGCTTCTTTCTTAATTTTAGCATGAGGACATGCTTGGTTTAAGTGTGGGGAGATTTGATAAACCCCGATTTCATGGTTTATCTTGTGCTTATTTTGGGGGATCTTATCACCTTTTTCCACATTTATTCAATGAAATAGCATGGTTTTGTAATTCTCCCTTGAATTGTGCTTAAGTGTAAAAACATGCTTTTTAGGCTCTTAAATTGGTGATTTTGATTCACTTTAATTCCATTCGATTTCTTAATGTGTTTGTTAAGTGATTTCAGGTTCATAAGGCAAGTATTGGATGGAAGAAATCAGGAAAAAAGTATACAAAGTGGAGAATGCATGAAGAAACAAAGATTGGCGATGCATCAATGAGCGCGCACGCGTACAAGGCGCGCACGCGCAGAAGTGATTTCACATAAGGACGCGCACACGCGAAAGTGGTATTACATAGAGACACGCACGCGTACATGCCGCGTCCGCGCGGATGAAGAAATATGCAAATCGACGCGCACGCGCACATGGCGCGTACGCGCCGATACTCTCACGTAACCCACTTAAAGGCAAAACGCTGCGGGCGATTTCTGAGCTGCCCAGGCTCAAATCCAACTTGTTTCTAAGTGTATTTCATGCAGAATTGAAGTTCAAGCAAAGGGGGAGCAATTAGTTTAGCCAACATGAGCCTTTAGATAGTTTTCTAGAGAGAGAAGCTCCCTCTTCTCTCTAGAATTAGGTTAGGGTTAGGTTAAATTATTATAGATCCATGTTTAATTCCTTTCTTTCATCTTGCTTCTTTTATAATTTCTCACGTCTATGACTTGATCTCTTTAGTTGTAATATTAATTTCTCATTTCGCTCTCTTTTTTTATGATAACTCATGATGGATTTGGTTTACAATTAATGCAAATTAATGTTGATGTTTCTTTCATGTTGATTTTGCTTGCTATTGTTAAGTTCTTGTTTATGGTAGTCATGGTTTTCCTTAATTTTAGCAATTTATGATGTTTACTTTTATTACACATTAGGTGTTTGATATAATGCCTCCTATAATTTTTGAGTAGTTCTCTTGACCTTTGGCCTAAGCTAATGGGATTGAGTGATCTTGAGTCCTTGGGTTTTGTTGAATTGGCAATTTTAGAACCCTTGTGGATCAATTTGATAACCATTGACTCTAACCTACTACTAAGTCAATTAGTAGCTAGGTTAGGACTTATGGATTGATGTTGATCAAGCCATTTGACGTACTCCAAGCCTAGGAGTAGACATTACGTACTTAAGGCTTTAGAGAGTAGACCTAATGAGCTCGGTTCCGCATGATTACCAATGCTTGAATTGTTGACAAGGATAGTGATCTCAATTACCTAAGTCTTAGCCAAGACTCCTTTACCTTGCTTCGTTTAATTGCTTGTTTGAATTATTTTCCTTGCCATTTACATTATTGCCCTCTTATCAATCAAACCCCCTTTTTACCCCTTCATAGCTAATAATTGACCACTTCATTGCTATTCTCGTGAGACGATCCGAAGTCTAAATAATTTGGTTAATTCTTATTTGGGGTTTGTACATGTGACAACTCAAATTTTTTATTTGAGAATTGTTTGTTTGTTTGGAGCTATGCTTACAACGAAGTTATTATTTCTACTAGAGAAATTCTAGACCGACACGGCAAATTTTCATCAATTAGTGCTCGCACGTGATTTTTAAGTGAAAATGTGCCCAGCAAATTCACAGAAGCTGTAGGGTCCAGTTGGAACTGATTATGGCGCCAAAACCCATAAGAAGACCAAGGGATGAGGGGATTCTGATTGATTCACTCTTTTTTAGATATTTTCTAGTTAGTTTTTGGAAGTTACATTTTGTAAAGAGAGAAACTCTAGCTTCTCTCTAGGGTTTTGCTTCTCAAATTAGAATTTTCTTGCATACATTGGTGAGATCTATTGTCAATTGAATTCTACATTGCTACAAGTTGTAGATCTAGATTCTCCTACTCTCAATTTAGTTCTTGTTGTTCAAGTTACTTGTGGATCTTAGCTTTTGGATGTTGTTACTTCTATTTCCATTAATACATTGAGGTAATTTCATGTTCCTAGTTGTCAATTGTTGATTATTGTTAATCTCTTGTAGGGTATACCTTTGATTGCAAGTTTACTCTCAATTTTACAATGCCTTTCTTTCTTGCTCTCCAAGTGTTTGAGAAAATGCCAACTTTAACTATGGAGTAGATTTTTCATACTTGGCTTAGGGATTGAGATATTGGAGACACTTGAATTATCAATGTCCTTTGTTGATTATCAATTGGAGATTGCTAATTGGTTTGAATGTCACTAAAGTTAGACTTCCCTATGGTTAGACTAGGACTTGTGAACTCAAATTGATTACTTTCACTTGACTTTCCTTAATACTAGAGGTTAACTAAGTGAAGCAATAACTAATTGTGATCACAATTAATAGAGATGATGATGATGGGAAGTCCAATCCTCACTTCTAGCCAAGGCCTTTATATTGCTTGATTCTCATTCACACTATTGGCTTGTTCCTCTCTTGTATGAAACTCCAAACAGCACTACACTTTCTAACCAACAACGTACATCTTAGAGCACTCCTAGGGAGAACGATTCGGGAGTCATACTCTCAGTTATTGATTTTAGATTGTTCGATGTGGAATTACGTGTCAGTTTAGACTATACTATGATTAGATTTATTGATAAATTCTACACCGGCATAAAATCATTCATCAGTCACCGCTTGGAGCAAAGGTCTAATAGCAAATAACTTGGGCACAACCACAGTTGCCTACACTCTAACTGAAGGCCAGTCAAACAACAGACCTCCCTTCTTCAACGGGAAGAACTATACCTACTGGAAAGAGAGGAAGCGAATCTTCATCCAATCCATTGATTACAACATATGGAAGATCGTTGTAAGCAGCCCCAAAATTCCAACAAAAACAAGTGCTGATGGAATGGTGACTCCAAAAGAAGAAACTGAATGGAATGAAGATGATAAGAAGAAAGTGGAGCTGAACGTTAAAGCCATCAACCTTCTATACTGTGCTATTAGTTTTGAAGAGTATCGAAAGGTGTCAAGATACAAGATAGCCAAAGAAATCTGGGAGAAACTCCAGGTTACACACAAAGGCACCAAGCAAGTAAAAGAAACAAGGATTGATATACTATGAAAAGAATACGAGATGTTTAATATAAAGGATGGAGAAAGTATTGATGAAATGTTTGAGAGATTCTCAATCATAATCAACAGCCTCGATGCTATGGGTACAACCTACACGGAACAAACCCAAGTGAGAAAAATCCTTAGAAGCCTCACAAAGGAATGGGAAACAAAGGCCACTGTCCTAGCTGAGAGTAATAACCTAAGTCCCATAACCTATGATGAGCTGAGAATGAAACTCCTTCCCTATGAAACCACAAACACAAACCCAGACTCAAAGAAAAAGGGAATAGCCCTTAAGTCAAGAGTTGAATCAAAAGAAAGTGAGTCCAGTGGCAGTTTTTCATATGATGAACTTGTGTTTTTTGCTAGGAGACTTAGAAGGCTAATGAGGAACAAAAGCAAGTACAAGGGTTCAAGCTTAAAGGAGTACAAGAAAGACATGAGTAAAGTGATTTGCCACTATTACAAGGAGGCTGGGCATCTCAAGTACAATTGTCCGAAACTAAAAAAGGAGGATAAAGGAAAGAAAGAAAAGAAAAGAGTGCTCATGGCATCTTGGGAGGATCTTGAGAACAACTTGGATGAGAAAGAAGACTCTGAATGTGAAGCTCAAATTTGTTACATGGCTGGTGAAGATCAACTTGATGAGGTAAATTACTATGACTTGTCCATTGATGACCTATGTGTTATCATAGATGATCTCACTTTAAATTCTAAAAAATTGTTGATCAAATACAATAAGTGCAAATCTGAAAAAGAAATGCTGAAAGATGAAAATGATTTTTTGAAAGAAAAGGTGAAGGAAACTAAATGTGCTTTGGGTATTATTGAAGAAAATAGATTTCTAAAATCTGAACTTGAAAACTAAAAGGAAAGCACATTGTGGATTCTTCTCAAGAGCTCATTGCTGAAAACAAAAGATTAAATGAAATGATCAAGAGATTGAATATTGATTTAGCAAAGTTTGCTCATGGTTCAAGAAACTTGGACAAACTACTTGCAAATCAAAGATCAATGTTTGAAAAATCTGGTTTAGGATATGTGACAAAAAATGATACAGTTTTTAATAACTCCACAAAATCCATGGCCTCTTCCTCAAAAACAATATCAATTATCAACAAATCTAGTCTGGGACTTCTTCCCACCTATGAAGGGAAATTTGAAAATTCTTGTTTTGGGGAAACTGAATCATCTTCAAGAACTGATCCGATACCAAACAAGGCGGGTCTGGGCTATATTTCAACCAATGAGGTTACCTTCAAAAATCCATCTTTTCAAAATAGAATCTCAACTTCAAAAGGCCAAAATACTTTCAAAAATTATGGTTTGAATGCTTTTACAAAAAGGAACATTAACAACAAAAATCACTGTGTTAAAAGAAATGCACATCTTCTAAAAATCAGAAAAACTCAAGTCCTTAATCATTTTTAGCATCAAAATTCAAATCAATTTCAGCAACATGCATCAAGAAATAGTTGCTTTAATTGTAAGAAAACTGGTTACTCTTACTTACAATGCTTCATTGAAAAAAAAAGTAGGAAACCAAACTTACAATGTTGTTTATGACTTTAATGCACTTGGGCAACCAAGGTGGATTAACTTCAAAGGATCTAAATTAATTTGGATACCTAAGGTTGATTGAAATCATATGCAAATTTGCCTAGAATCAAAGAAAAAGAAAGATTTGTGGTACTTGGATAGTGGGTGTTCTAGGCACATGACTGGAAGGTCCACTTTCTTCATCAAATTAAACAACTATGATGGAGGTTTTGTGACCTTTGGAGATGATGGAAAAGGTAAAATTGTTGCTGTTTGAAAAGTAGGTAATGATCACTCTACTTTCATTAGTGATGTCTTTTTGGTTAATGGTTTAAGGCATAATCTTTTGAGTATAAGTCAATTGTGTGATCTGGGCTATTTGGTGACTTTCAAAAGATTGGAGTGCTGTGTTGTGAATGGAAAGACCAATGATGTAATGTTTATTGCTAAGTATTGTGATAATGTGTATGGACTTACACTTGATGAACTAAAGGATCAAAATGTAGCTTGTTTTCACTCTAAAGGATTTGAAAATTGGGTATGGCATAAGAGATTGGGCCATGCTAGCATGTTTCAAATAAACAAGCTTGTTAAGAAAGAATTAGCAAGAGGTCTTCCTTTGATAAAATTCGACAAAGACATCACTTGTGATGCTTGTCAAATGGAAAAACAAACAAAGAATTCATTTAAATCAAAGGAAGACATCTCCACTAATAGACCATTGGAATTGATACATATTGATTTATTTGGTCCAACAAGAACTCAGAGCTTAGGTAGTAAACAAGATGGTTTAGTAATAGCGGATGACTACACTAGATTTGGTTAGGTTTTATTTCTTGCACACAAAAATGAAGCCTTTTTGGCTTTTGAAACTTTTAGCAAGAAAGTTCAAAATAAAAAGAATTTAAAGATCTCCTCAATAAGAAGTGATCATGGAAAGAAGAAGTAGAAGTATTAAAGAAATGACAAGAGCCATGCTTTGTGAAAGTAATGTTCCAAAATTTCTTTGGGCTAAAGCAGTTAACACAGCTTGCCACATTTTGAATAGAACCCTCATAAGGAAATTTTTGAAGAAAACACATTATGAACTTTGGAAAGGTCACCCACCAAACTTAAATTACTTGCATATCTTTGGATGCAAATGTTTTGTTCAAAATAACAAAGATAATTTGGAAAATTTTGATCCAAAGGCATATGAGTGTTTATTTGTAGGATATTCTACAACTAGTAAAGCATATAGAGTTAATCATCAAGATGCTAGAATAATTGAGGAGTCCATACATGTTACATTTTGTGACACTAAATTGGTTCGAAGAATTTTGGAAGATTGTGATGCAGGTAACCAGGGTCAAAAGGATGACGAAAAAGGCCAAAATCATGAGAGTAAAAATTCTGAACAAAATGAATTTGAAACTGCAGTTGCAGAAAATCCTGTAGGAGACAATTTTGTTTTGTCTCATGAATCTGGTGATCATCCTGAAATAAAAAGTTCATTGAATCCCTCAGTAATCGATTTTGTTACTAAGTCCACAAGACCTCGTAAGTGGAGATTCCTCAAGAACTATCCTTAGGAATTCGTCATTGGGGATGTTTCACAAGGTGTCAAAACTCATTCCTCCACTAGAAAAGAAAATGAAGAAACAAACATTGCTTTTCTCTCTCAAATGGAGCCTCAAAATATCAAGGAAGCTCTTGATGACCATCCTGGGTAAAAGCAATGGAGGAAGAGCTTCATGAGTTTAAAAAGAACAAAGTTTGGATATTAGTTCCAAAGCTATGTGACAAGAAAGTGACAAGCACCAAGTGGATATTTCGGAACAAGTTGGGTGAGGATGGAAGCATTGCTAGAAATAAAGCAAAATTGGTGGCACAAGGATACAGCCAAGAAGAGGGAATAGATTTTGATGAATCCTTTGCCCATGTCGCCCGAATGGAAGCCATAAGACTTCTTCTTGCTTATGCTGCTTATTGTGGTTTCAAATTTTATAAAATGGATGTGAATGTGTATTCTTAAATGCTGTGATAGATAGAGAAGTGTATGTGGCATAGCCACCTGGTTTTGAAAATAAGGAATTTCCTAACCATGTTTTTGAACTTTCTAAAGCTCTCTATGGATTAAGACAAGCTCCTAGGGCGTGGTATGAGAGACTTAGTTCTTTTCTTTTGAAAAATGGCTTTCAAAGAGGCACCACAAACACTACTCTATTTATTAAGAATTCAAATGATTCTTTCATTCTAGTCCAAATTTATGTTGGTGACATTATTTTTGGTTCAGTAAATGAATCCCTTTGTACTGAATTTGGAAAACTCATGACATGTAAATTTGACATGAGTATGATGGGTGAACTTAATTTTTTCCTTGGGCTTCAAATTAAGCAAACAGAAAATGGTATTTTCATTCATCAAGAGAAGTATGCCAAGGAACTAGTTATGAAATTTGGTATGGAAAATGCCAAACCCATGGGAACTCCCATGCACCCTAATTCAAAATTAGAAAAGGGTGAAGCTGAGAAAGATGTAGATGAGACTAAGTATAGTGGAATGATTGGTTCTCTTATGTACTTAACTTCCTCAAGATCTGATATTGTGCAAAGTGTTGGAATGTGTTTTAGATTCCAATCTAAACCTAAAAAGTCACATCTTTCAACAGTTAAGAGGATCATTAGATATGTTCATTGCACATCCAATTTTAGCTTATGGTACCCTAAGATTGATGATTTTTTTGCAGTTGGTTACTGTGATGCAGATTTTACTGGAGATAAAGTGGATAGAAGGAGTACATCAGGCGTATGCTGCTTTCTTGGGAAGTCCCTAAACGTTTGGTCAAGTAAGAAGCAGTCCACAGTAGCCTTATCCACTGCAGAGGTTGAGTATATAGCTACTTCCTCTTGTTGTTCTCAGCTTATTTGGTTGAAAACGCAACTTGCTGATTATAAATTAAATGCTGAAAATATTCCTTTGTTATGTGATAATATGAGTGCCATTAATATTTCTAAAAATCCAGTCTTGCACTCTAGAACTAAACTTATTGAAGTGATATTTCACTCAATAAAGGAACATGTTCAGAAGGGGAATATTAGCATTTAATTTGTTAAATCAGAGGACCAATTAGCAGATATTTTCACCAAACCTCTAGCTGAAGACATATTTTGCATGCTTAGGACTAATCTAGGAATTATTAGTCATGATTCATTTTTTGCGCATTGCTGATGGGTTTGTTGAAGTTTTTGTCTCACATGAAGGTATGAGACAATTTTGGGCAAATGAAGAATTGTCTCTTTGAACTTCGTTTTCTGGGCTCTAAGGCACGTGCTGAATCATCTGGGCCAATCTCAAAATTCAGATTTTGTGTGGTCTAATATGTTTCCTTAAACACAACCATCTTTGGGCCCAATGAGTGTTACATGTGGTGGTCCAATATGTTTCTTTAAACCCATGTGATTTTTTATGTGTTTTGTCTTTTAGTAAAAAGGCTTCATGTAAATAATGTTTTTAATTTTTTATTTTTTTAAAATCACTATTTCTTTTCTTGATGTCAAGTATTTTCAAGGTCAAATCATAGGTGATGCAGTTGCATATTTCAAGAAACCTTTTTCTTGAAGTAGTTACCAACGTCGGGCTTCTCTCTTCATAACTCCCTCATCCATCTCTTCAGTTTCTCCCGACTACCATTAGTGCTCCTCATTCAAAACCAAGGTTCAACCGATAAGGAAGAAAACCATTATGCAAAAGCCTCCCAATGAAAAAGTTCTCAAGCTTCCAACGAAATTAAAACCCTCTACACGCTCCCAAGACCAAACCTTTACATTGTCACCTTCTCCTCCTACCTCACCGCCTCACATAGATCCTATGGCTCGCATGTAAGAACCAGCTAAACCGTTTTAATAAAACTAATAATTTTAAGTGCCCAAGATAGATTAAAAATTTAGAAATTTTAATTTGAAAATAAAAAGGTGAAATTTGATTTCAGTAAATTTTTCTGAGTCAGAAAATGTATTTTCTGACAAAAATCGAGAAGAACCGCGAACCGACAGTCGAACCTGTCAAACCGGATTAAGTCTGTCTGATACTGTGTTTTGAGAAAAATAAGATTTTGAAAAATTGATTTATTGTTTTGAAAAGACAAAAATAATTTAGAATTGAAAACCGGGAACTAATCTTAAAGGTTTTGGCCCAAAGTGAGCCAAACGGACCAAAAACACTTAGCGGGTTGGACCGAGCCCAAGTCCAACATATAAATGCCCTAACTAAGAGGCATTTGGCCTCAATTTTCAGAAATGAAAGAGAGAGAGGGGCGGTAAGAAGAGAGGAACAAGGAGAGTACTATTCACCTCCATCTTCCGGGAGCCATATCTTGAGCTACAAAACTCCGATTGACGAGCCGTTTGTGATAACGCGAAGCTCTTATCAAGCTCTACATTTCTATCTAATAAAATTTGGTAAGATCTCTCTTTTCATGCTCTAGTTCCCAGCCCTAAGTTTATGCATTTTTGGGGTTTAGTTTTTGAGGAGATTTTGCGGTTTTGCTTGTTTAAGTGATCTCTAGTAGTGGGTAATTATTGGATTTTACCCGTAATCTCGTTGGGTGAGGTAAGGTTTCACTAAACCCTTGTGTTTAGTTGTTTTGTGTATCTTAGATTTTGATTTCGTGATATATGTGTTGTTAGTTTGAGCTTTGGTGTTTGTTGGAGTTGGTTAAGACTTTGAATCAAGCTTGGTGGTTTCATTTTGATGATTGGAGCGTGATGCGACAGAAATTAGCCGATTAAGAAATTAATATAGAAATAATGTTGCGAGTACAGATCCTAATCGATGAAAATCAGCTTATCAATTTAGAAGGGTTGTCACAAAATCAAAATAAAAATACTGGGAGTAGGAATCCCAGGTCGTTGAAGAACGAAACTCTCGTGATCTAGAACTTTTGCAAATAAATTCCCGTTGTAAGTATAGTTTCTAGACCGACAAGAATTCATTTCTTACAAACGTTTTGGTTGTCACAAGTAACAAACCCCTTTAAAATTGATAACTGAAGTATTTAAACATCGGGTCGTCTTCTCAAGGAACTGCAGGAAGGTATGTTCTTATTATTGGTTATGAGTTTTGTAAATTGGGGGTTTTGAAAGTAAGGAACAAGTAATTTAAATGACAAATAAAATAAATAAATAACTATAAAATAAACTTTTGGCAAGGTATGAAAATCCGGAAGTCCTATCCTAGTTACTCCTATGAGAATGGAAGTTAATCCCACTTAGTTAACCCTTATGAAAGCAAGGGAAAGTCAAGTGAACTAATTAGTCAGATTCCCAAGTCCTAGCCAACTCCTAAGGAAAGACTAGAATTAGTGGAATACAAGTCAATTTAGCCGTCATAACAACCAATCCCGGATAGTTGATAACTCAAGAGCTTCCAGTTAATCAATTAAAGCCAATAATATAAAAAGATAAATAAGAATCTTAGATCTGAAATACCTTAATTGCATTAATAAGAGAAAATCAATCTAAACATAAAGAATGTATAAGCCAATCTGGCAACATAAGTAATTAAAAGATAGCATTAAAATATCTAAAAGTAAAAGAGAAATATAAAGTAAAAGGAATATTAAACCTGATGAAGAGTTGAAATTCTAAATCCTTTAAGAGGAATTCTAATCCTAAAACCTAAGAGAGATGAGATAACCTCTCTCTCTCTAAAAACTATATCTAAACTATGAAAAGTGAATAATTGGAGACTTGTTAATGAATGGATGTATTCCCCCACGTTATAACCTCTAATCTGTGCCTTCTGGACTTGGATATGGGCCAAAAACGGTTTCAGAAATCGCTGGGAGCATTTTCTGTAATTTCTGGTGCGTGGCGTCTGTCACGCGTCCGCGTGGGTCACGCAGTCGTGTCATCTGGAGTTTTCCTTATCACGCGTTCGCTTTGGTCACGCGTACGCGTCATCTGTGTTCTGCTCATGGCGCGCGTCCGCGTCAGTCACGCGTTCGTGTCGCTGCCTTTTCGCGGTGGGCATGCGACCGTGTCGTCCATGCGTTCGCGTCGCTGCCAGTTTCTTCAAAAACTTCATTTTGTGCTTTCCTTCCATTTTTGTATGTTTCTTTTCTATCCTTTAAGTCATTCCTGCCTTAGAAGATCTGAAAACACTTAACACACATATCAAGGCATTGAATGGTAATAAGAGAAGATTAAACATATCAAAATTAAGACCGAATAAGCATGTTTTCAATCATAGCACAAAATCAGGAAGAAAACGTAAACTCATGCAAATCATATGAATAAGTGTATGAAAGATTGATAAAATCCACTCAATTGAGCACAAGATAAACCATAAAATAGTGGTTTATCAACCTCCCCACACTTAAACATTAGCATGTCCTCATGCTATGCTCAAGAGAAGCTATAAAGAAGTGAAGAGGAATGATAGAGAGTATCCAATGCAACCTATCTATTTGAATGCAACTGCATACAAAATGTTTCTACCTACTTGGTTAAAAGTAAATAAGTTTTCTAAGACAAAAATAATTCAAATTTCACTAATTCAAATCTTAAAATGCTTTACCTAGCTACCCAAATTTTTTCCACTTTTGTATTACATGCTCATGTATCAAACTTATTTTTGAATTTTGTCTCATGTGCATTGATTCTTTTTATTTTGTATTTGGGTAATATTATTTTTCTCTCTTTTTTTTCTTCTTTTTTTTTGGTATCCCCTTATTTAATTACTTAATATAAATTTTTTTTTTCAATGCATATGGTAATTTAATTATTTTGATTTCACATGAGCATGCTTCCCAAATTTTCAAATAACTTATTCAATTTAATTCCCCTTTTTTTTCTATCATCCCATGTTCCCATAAAATTTCCCATACTTAAATTATACACAATATCTATCTTAAGCTAACCAAGGATTCAACTTGGAATTTTTATTTTGTTTTTCTGTTTAAGGCTAGTAATGTGGTTATAAAATAGAATAAATGGGGAAGAGAAGAGGGAAAAGAAGAAAAGATTGAAAGAAGCTTTTCCCATTAAGAAGCTTTTCCTCTCCCTTCGTGATGGCCATCCTGAAAGAAGAGGGAAAAGAAGAAAAATAACCTAAAATAAAGAAAGAAAAGTAACCTAAAATATGGGTGTTAATGCCAGATAATAAGGGTCTCAATTACATGGTAGCTACAATATGCAAGTGAAAAAAAATAGTAGAAGTACATGGCAAATCAAGAGTGCAAAAATTTGTAACAATGGGGAAGAGAGTGGGTAAGGAAGGAT
This sequence comes from Arachis ipaensis, assembly GCF_000816755.2. Classification (NCBI taxonomy): domain Eukaryota; kingdom Viridiplantae; phylum Streptophyta; class Magnoliopsida; order Fabales; family Fabaceae; genus Arachis; species Arachis ipaensis. The sequence continues at coordinate 90,757,098 of NC_029791.2, forward strand.
AATATAAATTCATGTCAATGCAAAAGTAATACAAGTATAAAAGATTGGCATTGATTTAAATAATATTACCTAGCCAGAATAACACAAGTCACTAAGCACCCAAAATAATTCAAGAGAAGATGCAACAGTTAAATAAGAAAATTTTAACACCAAAGAAAAAAATAATTAATTTAGAAAAGAAAATAAAAATATGCACAAAATTAAGATGCAGTGAATGAAACATGCAAATAAATTAAGTAAAATAAAATAAAAGATAGGAGGAATGAGAAGGGAAAGAAGGGAAGAATAAGTAAGTAAGAAAGGAGGGAGGAAAAATTAGGATTGGGGAAGAAAAGATAAGATTTTTGGCGCTGATCTGATTGTGCGGCGCAGGCAACACGGACGCGTGGGTTACGCGTTCACGCGGATAGCGCTTCTATGAAGTGGTGCGGACGCGTGGGTCACGCGTTCGCATGGAGTGATTTGTGCCATTAGCGCGAGTGCAGGCTCGCGGTCGCGCAACTCTCTGTTTTAAATGCATTTGCCAAAAATCTGGGTGACGCGATCGCGTGAATGGCTACACTTCCAACGGGACGCAGACGCAGACGCGTGGGTGACGCGTTCGCATGTTGGGGCTTGTGCTGCTAGCACTATTCCAGCCCCTCTCCATCATAACTCTCTGCCATACACCCCTTTTACATCGATTTGTTGGAGCACGTGTTCGCGTGGGTGACGCGGATGCGTGGGAGGCTATTTTTTTAAATGACGCGACCGCGTGGGTCACGCGGACGCGTGGGCATGTTTGTGCCTAAAGCGCGCCTCTAGCCACGCTTTCGCGTGACTTTCTATTTACTTTCTTTTCTTCACAATGCACTGGTGACGCGGACGCGTCAGCGACGCTGTCGCATCGCGTACGTGCTTTTCTTTCTTTTTTTTTGATGCAGTATGCAGAATGCAAAATGATATGGATGTTATGAGTAATTTCAGGTTCAATGAAATAAAATAAAATAAACTCAAAAACGAAATAAAATTAAAATTGGAAAAGGAACGATCATACCATGGTGGGTTGTCTCCCACCTAGCACTTTTAGTTAAAGTCCTTAAGTTGGACATTTGGTGAGCTCCCTGTTATGGTGGCTTGTGCTTGAACTCGTCTTGAAACTTCCACCAATGCTTGGACTTCCAATAAGCTCTATCAATACCAAGTAAATTCCTCAAGCTTTGATGGAGTTCTTCACAAGCTTTGAGCTCCCAAAATTGATCCTCATATATTCCTGGATCCCAAATCTTGTTTCTACACCCGTCTTCAAGTTAATTATCATGATTCCATCTGGGTGGTAGGCAATCTGAATTCTCACTAAAGCGGCCAAATAGCTTCCTAGACCCATTCAGTTGAGCTTTACACCAACCCTTGTATTTAAACTTTGAGCACACAACCATGTTGAACCTTGCTTGACAAATCCAACCACTAACCATCTTCCTCTTACTCTTAATGCCTCAAAGAGCTCTAAGCTGACCATCTATTTCAAGTAAAGCATATTCAAGTGAGCTAATTAAGCTTAGAGATGAAAGATTTACCCACTTGAATAAAGGGATAGATGTTGATGGCTTTGGGGAAGAGGTCTCCAGCAACCTTGGCAAGGTGATTTCCAGCTCCGTTCCCTTGGGCTCTTCTTTGACAACTTCCACCTCTTTGCAAGCTTCTCCAATTTCAACCTCTTCCTCTTGGTAGATTTCTTTCAATTCAGTCTCTTCTTCATTACTTGCCAAGGGCATAGGAGGTTGTGCTTTTTCTTCTTGAATCTCCATCTCAAGTCCAATGGGAGAGGATTCAACTGTAGATATGAATTCATTAATGATTGAATCCATCTCTTGATCATCCCCTTCAAAGTCTTCAACCATGATATGCTTTGGAGGTTTTACACCCTCATCAACATCAATTTCAAACTCCTTAGAAGGGGGCTCTATGACTTGAGTTTCCCATGGAGGTTCCGCATCTCCCAAGTCTTCAACTACTTCTTCCTCTTCAACGATCCCGGCTTCCTCCAACTGTTCTAATACAAAGTCGTGCTGATCACTATCCACCGGAGTTTCTAGTGTCTCCTTCATGCTACGTTCTTCATTAGATTGCCCACATGAAGCCATGGGGGTTCCTTGAGTGTCTGAACGTCGGGAAGGTAGTCTATTTATCGCTTGATTCAGTTGGTGAAGTGTGACATGAAATTTTTCAAATGTTTCCTTGAGTTGCTCCCTTGATTCTTGGGGTGATGGATATGAACATGGTGCATAGGGAGGTGGTGGTTCTTGGGAGTAATTGGGTTAGAATTGGGGTGGATAAGGGTTAGGGTCATATGGAGGTGAATGGTGGTAGTTGGCTTGTGAGTGTGGTGGTTCAAAGCTGCGTTGAGGAGGTGGTTCATAGGTATATGGCGGGGCTTGTTGGTAATTACAAGTGGTTCCACCATATCTATCATCTTGGTATGCACCTCAGAATGGTTTCTGACTATAGTAATTTGGTGGGTGACGGTTATCACAAAAGGGCCCACCATAACTATTGTCTTGACATGAATTGTTGAATGGTCGTCGTCCATGGTAGTTTGGAGGGTGTTGTTGCCCAAAGGGTTGATCAGATCCTCGAGACTCCTTCCATCTCTGATTGTTTTGACCTTGATGCATGGTCCTGTTATAACTTCCATTCCTTTCAACATTATTAGAACCAAACTCAAAGCGAGAGGGATGAGAATTCATAGTAACTAATAAAAATTAAAAATGAAAATAAAAACAAATATAAATTAAAAGGTTATTGAAATTTAAATTTTGAATTTGAAAATTAAATTTTTGAAATTTGATTTTTGAAATAAGATAAGATAAGATTTTGAAAAAGATATGATTTTTTTGAAAAAAATTTGAATTTTGAAATTTAAAACTAAGATAAGATAAGATAAAAAAATATTTTTTTTTAAATAAAAATAAAATAAACAAGCAAAAAGCAAATATTTACAATAACCAATAATATGGCACACGTTTGCAATTCCCTGGCAACGGCGCCATTTTGAAGAATGAAACTCTCGCGATCTAGAATTTTTAACAATAAATTCCCGTTGTAAGTATAGTTTCTAGACCGACAAGAATTCCTTTCTTACAAACGTTTTGGTTGTCACAAGTAACAAACCCCTTTAAAATTGATAACCGAAGTATTTAAACCTCGGGTCGTCTTCTCAAGGAACTGCAGGAAGGTATGTTCTTATTATTGGTTATGAGTTTTGTAAATTGGGGGTTTTGAAAGTAAGGAACAAGTAATTTAAATGACAAATAAAATAAATAAATAACTATAAAATAAACTTTTGGCAAGGTATGAAAATTCGGAAGTCCTATCCTAGTTACTCCAATGAGAATGGAAGTTAATCCCACTTAGTTAACCCTTATGAAAGCAAGGGAAAGTCAAGTGAACTAATTAGTCAGATTCCCAAGTCCTAGCCAACTCCTAAGGAAAGACTAGAGTTAGTGGAATACCAGTCAATTTAGCTGACATAACAACCAATCACGGATAGTTGATAACTCAAGAGCTTCCAGTTAATCAATTAAAGCCAATAATATAAAAAGATAAATAAGAATATTAGATCTGAAATACCTCAATTGCATTAATAAGAGAAAATCAATCTAAACATAAAGAATGCATAAGCCAATCTGGCAACATAAGTAATTAAAAGATAGCATTAAAATATCTGAAAGTAAAAGAGAAATATAAAGTAAAAGGAATATTGAACCTGATGAAGAGTTGAAATTCTAAATCCTTTAAGAGGAATCCTAATCCTAAAACCTAAGAGAGAGGAGAGAACCTCTCTCTCTCTAAAAACTACATCTAAACTATGAAAAGTGAATAATTGGAGACTTGTTAATGAATGGATGCATTCCCCCACTTTATAACCTCTAATCTGTGCCTTCTGGACTTGGATCTGGGCCAAAAAGCGTTTCAGAAATCGCTGGGAGCATTTTCTGTAATTTCTGGTGCGTGGCGTCTGTCATGCGTCCGCGTGGGTCACACGGTCGCGACATCTGGACTTTTCCTTATCACGCGTTCCCTTCGGTCACGTATACGCGTCATCTGTGTTCTACTCATGGCGTGCGTTCGCGTCAGTCACGCGTTCGTGTCGCTGCCTTTTCGCGGTGGGCATGCGACCGCGTCGTCCATGCGTTCGCGTCACTGTCAGTTTCTTCAAAAACTCCTTTTTGTGCTTTCCTTCCATTTTTGTATGTTTCCTTTCTATCCTTTAAGTCATTCCTGCCTTAGAAGATCTGAAAACACTTAACACACATATCAAGGCATTGAATGGTAATAAGAGAGGATTAAACATATCAAAATTAAGACCAAAAAAACATGTTTTCAATCATAGCACAAAATCAGGAAGGAAAACGTAAACTCATGAAAATCATATGAATAAGTGTATGAAAGATTGATAAAATCCACTCAATTGAGCACAAGATAAACCATAAAATAGTGGTTTATCAGTCGTCTCCCAACGAGTTGACAAAAGAGTGCTATCTTATTAGTTAGGAATTTTCTGAGAAATTTTAAGAGTTGGAGAACAGAAGAATAAATGATTGTAAATTAAAGCAATGTAAATTAAAAGAGATTTATGTATTCAGAATAAAAAGCCTTGACCGGGGGAAGATTAATTGGAAGTTCTATCCTTGTTGGATTTTCCCAAGTGGAATAGCAAGAGGTTGTTGTTTTCACTTAGTTAACCCTTACTAAATAAAGGAAAGTTAAGTGATTAAGCTAACTCTTATTCGCATGTCCTAATCCTCTCCTTATGGAAGGATTACCGTTAGTAAATAGAGAGTTTGCCAACAACTTCCAATTGAACTAATCACTTGAGCATTTCAACTCAAGGGTCTCCTTTTAATCAACCCCTAAGTTAAGTTGGGAGTCTACTCCATTGACATGAATACAACGTTCACAGGCATATAAGAGGAATAAGAAGAAGACATGATAAATTAAATAAAATAATAACTGAAAATTAATTAAAGGTAAAAGTAATTCTTTTCATTAATAAATCCCAAAATGCAACATCCTCATCTGAACAGGGTTAATGGGCAATTAAAAGATTAAAGGAATAAGAAAGTAAACTAGAATAGTAGTAACTTCAACGGAGGTAGTAACTCTTCTCAATATCCAAATCAAAAGCATCAAAAGCATAAAAAAATAGAAATCTATGAATGTGAAGAAAACCTAGAGGAAGTGTGATTTTTCTCTAAGATTCCAATCTAAAATCTAAAAACTATGCGAATGAGAATGTGTGTTGAGTCTCGGCTCGTCCCCTAGCTCTAGTATGTGTTTCTGGGCCGAAAACTGGGACCAAACTTGGCCCAAAATCGCCCCCAGCATTTTCTGTGATTTTTGCAGATAGCGCACGTCATGCGTACGCGTCGCTGGTCAGCTTTGCGTTTCACGTGTACGCGTCAGGCACGCGCACACATCACCGTGCGAACTCTGATTCACGCGTACGTGTTACTCCTCGCTGGTTATCTCCTTTATTTCTTGTGCTCTTTCCATTTTTGCAAGCTTTCTTTCCATCCTTTAATCTATTCCTGCTCTGTAAAGCCTGAAAACACTTAACACACAGATCACGGCATCAAATGGTATAAAGGGGAATTAAAAATATAAAATTTAGAGATCTAGGAAGCAAGTTTTCAATCATAGAACAAAATCTGGGAAGGAATTGTAAAATCATGCAAACTGTATGAATATTTTTGGTTTTATCACATATTCATTGATCTTTTATTAAATTTAACATTGGGGTAATTTTGTCCCCTTATTTATTTATTTGAATATTTTTGGTTTTTTTTTTGTTAGAAATATAAAAGTAAACATAACATATCAATGCACATGGATTTTTAATTTTACTGGTCTCACATGAGTAGGTATCCAAATTCTCAATATTTTGTCAATAAAATCCAACACTTTCTTATCAACCCAAGTTCCCACGGTTTCCCACACTTAATTGACACACAATCTCTATCTTAAGCTAACTGATGAGCGGATAATTTATACGCTTTTTGGCATTGTTTTTACATAGTTTTCAGTATGATTTAGTTAGTTTTTAGTATATTTTTATTAGTTTTTAAATAAAAATCACATTTCTGGACTTTACTATGAGTTTGTGTGCTTTTCTGTGATTTCAGGTAATCTCTGGCTGAAATTGAGGGACTTGAGCAAAAATCAGATTCAGAGGTTGAAGAAGGACTGCAGATGCTGTTGGATTCTGACCTCCCTACACTCAAAGTAGATTTTCTGGAGCTAAAGAACTCCAAATGGCGCGCTCTCAATTGCGTTGGAAAGTAGACATCCAGGGCTTTCCATCAATATATAATAGTCTATTCTTTGCCCGAGTTTAGATGACGCAAACTGGCGTTCAACGCCAGCTTCCTGCCCTATTCTGGAGTTAAACGCCAGAAACAGGTTGCAAAGTGGAGTTAAACGCCAGAAACAGGTTACAAACTGGCGTTCAACTCCAAGAGAAGCCTCTGCCCTCTACACATGTAAAGCTCAATGCTCAGCCCAAGCACACACCAAGTGGGCCCCGGAAGTGGATTTCTGCATCATTTACTCATTTCTGTAAACCCTAGTAACTAGTTTAGTATAAATAGGACTTTTTAGTATTGTATTTACATCTTCGGATCATCTTTGATCAGTTTCATGCTATCTTGGACCTTTATGGGGGCTGGTCATTCGGCCATGCCTAGACCTTGTTCTTATGTATATTCAACGGTAGAGTTTCTACACACCATAGATTAAGGTGTGGAGCTCTGCCGTTCCTCATGAATTAATGCAAAGTAATATTGTTTTTCTATTCAATTCAAGCTTATTCCTATTCTAAGATATTCATTCGCACCCAAGAACATGATGAATGTGATGATTATGTGACGCTCATCACCATTCTCACATATGAACGCGTGCCTGACAACCACTTCCGTTCTACATGAAGACGAGATAGAATGAGTATCTCTTAGATATCTAATACAGGGGACCGAGTCTGAGATATTAGAGTCTTCGTGGTATAAGTTAGAACCCATGGATGGCCATTCCTGAGATCCAGAAAGTCTAAACCTTGTCTGTGGTATTCCGAGTAGGATCTGGGAAGGGATGGCTGTGACGAGCTTCAAACTCGCGAGTGCTGGGTGTAGTGACTGACGCAAAAGGATAGTAAATCCTATTCCAGTATGATCGAGAACCGACAGATGATTAGCCATAAAGTGACAGTGCATTGGACCATTTTCACAGAGAGGACGGGATGTAGCCATTGACAACGGTGATGCCCAACATACAGCTTGCCATGGAAAGGAGTAGGAATGATTGGATGAAAACAGCAGGAAAGCAGAGGTTCAGGAGGAACGAAAGCATCTCTATACGGTTATCTGAAATTCTCACCAATGAATTACCTAAGTATCTCTATCTTTATTTTATGTTTAATTATGTTTTAATTATCAATTCTCTATAACCATTTAAATCCGCCTGACTGAGATTTACAAGGTGACCATAGCTTGCTTCAAGCCGACAATCTCTGTGTGATCGACCCTCACTCACGTGAGGTTTATTACTTGGACGACCCAGTGCACTTGCTGGTTAGTTGTGCGAAGTTGTGACAAAGTGTGAATTACTTTCCGAGCACCAAGTTTCTGGCGCCGTTGTTAAGGATCACAATTTCGTGCACCAAGTTTTTGGCGCCGTTGCCGGGAAAGGAAACGAACAACAATTTCGCATTTGTTTCCGGCAACAACAGTGCCAAGTTTGGCCCGGCAACAACACCATGTTTTTGGTTCCGTTGCCAGGGATTGTTCGAGTTTGGACAACTGACGGTTCATCTTGTTGCTCAGATTAGGTAATTTTATTTTAATTTTAAGCTTTTTGTTTTTATTATTCTTATTTTCAAAAAAAAATTTCAAAAAAATAAATTATTCTATGTTCTTCAAAATTTTTAAGAAAGAATTCTAGAATCTCATGAGATATGTTGAAGTCTGGCTGGTTGTAAAGCCATGTCTAAATTCTTTTGGACTGAGGCTTCTTCTTCACATGCTTGAACTATGTATGCTGAAGCTTGGCTGGCCATTGGCCATGTCTAGTGTTTTGGACCGGAGCTTTCATTGAAAGCTTGGCTGGCTAGTGAGCCATGTCTAATTCCTGGACTGAAACTTTAGACTAACATTGCATGATTCCTGGAATTCTCATTAAAAATTTTGAAATCCTTATTTTTCTTTTTCCAAATAATTTTCGAAAAATACCAAAGAATTAAATAAAATCATAAAACCAAAAATAATTTTGTGTTTCTTGTTTGAGTCTAGTGTCAAATTGTAAGTTTGGTGTCAATTGCATGCTTATTTCTTTCTTGCATTTTTCGAAAATTCATGCATTGCATTCTTCATGATCTTCAAGTTGTTCTTGGTAAGTCTTCTTGTTTGATCTTTGCATTTTCATGTTTTGTGTCTTTTCTTGTTTCTCATATGCATTTTTGCATTCTTAGTGTCTATACATGAAAAATTTTTAAGTTTAGTGTCTTGCATGTTTTTCTCTTCTTAAAAATTTTCAAAAATAAGTCTTGATGTTCATCTTGATCTTCAAAGTGTTCTTGGTGTTCATCTTGACATTCATAGTGTTCTTGCATGCATCATTTGTTTTGATCCAAAATTTTCATGCATTGAGTCTTATTGATGTTTTTCTCTTTCTTCCTTAAAAGTTCAAAAATTAAAAAAAAAATATTTCCCTTTTTCTTCTCATAAAATTCGAAAATTTGAGTTGACTTTTTCAAAAAATTTTAATATCTAGTTGTTTCTTATGAGTCAAATCAAATTTTCAATTTAAAAATCTTATCTTTTTCAAATCTTTTTCAAAAATCAAATCTTTTTCATTTTTCTTTCATAATTTTTGAAAATTTCAAATTGATTTTCAAAAATCTTTTTCTTATTTTTATTTCATAATTTCAAAATCTTTACAAACAATTAATGTGATTGATTAAAAAATTTTTTAAGTTTGTTACTTGCCTATTATGAAAAGTTCAATCTTTAAATTTTAAATCATATCTTTTTGTTTCTTTTTAGTCAAGTAATCAACTTGAATTTTCAAATTCAAATCTTTTTAAATTTCTTTTTCAAATCTTTTTCAAAATAAGTTTTAATGACATATTTTTCAAAATCAATTTCAAAAATCTTTTCTAACTTCTTTTCTAACTTCTTATCTTTTCAAAAATTGATTTTCAAATCTTTTTCAATTAACTACTTGACTTTTTGTTTGATTTTAAAAGTTTACTATTTCAATCATATCTTTTTCAAATCTACCTAACTAATTCTCCCTCTAATTTTTGAAAATAACCTTCCTCTTTTTCAAAATTCCTTTTTAATTAACCAATTGTTTTAAATTCTAATTTAATTTAATTTTAATTTTCTTTTTTGTTTTATTTTATTTTCGAATTCTAACTTTAATTTTAAATTAAAAACAAAAATATTTTTCTTTTCTTTTCAATTATTTTTCAAAAATTCTACTCTCTCACCTCCTTCTAATTATTTATTTATCTACTAACATTTCTCCTCTTTTTATCCAAGCCCAGGTTTAATCTCATCATTCTCCTATTAAAGGAGTCTGGGTCATCTTGCAGTTGAGGCAGCTTGAAGATCTCCCTTATTTTATCAGGGTGGCTGTGAACAATCTTCCCTCTGACCAAAGTTCTATAGTCATAGAATGTGGTTCCAGCTATCCTCTGCCCATCCGTCTGCCATAGATTAGCATAGAATTCCTGAACCATGTTTCTTCCCACCTTTGTTTCAGGATTAGCTAGGACTTTTCAGCTCCTGTTTCGAATTTGCACTTGGATCTCCGGATATTCATCTTCTTTCAAATCGAATTTAACTTCCGGGATCACTGACCTTAGACTTATTATTTTGTAAAAATGGTCTGAATGTTCTTTGGTTATGAACTTCCCTTGATTCCAAAGTGGTTTTGGAATATTCTCTTTCTTGCCTCTTGAGTCGATTTGTTTTCCCTTAGGAGCTATGATCTTAGTGGGTATTGGTTTAGTGATCACGGATAAACACACCAAACTTAGAAGTTTGTTTGTCCTCAAGCAAAAGAAAGCAAAGGAGAGGGAAAGAGGGAGAGCCAAGCGCAACTTGTGGAGTAGAGGGGGAGAGGCCGAGCCAATATTTAAAGGGAAGGGGGGTGGGTTTCGAAAATTATTTGAAAAAGATATGATAGAAAAAGTGATTTGGAAAAGATAAGTATGATAGGAAAAGATGTGATTTAAAATTGAAAAGATATGAAAGATATTTGAAAAAGATAAATCTGAATTTTGAAAAAGATGATGTGAAGATTTGAAAAAGATATTGATGAGTTGAAAAGATTTGAGAAGGAAGAGAGATAGATTTATTTTGAAAAGGATTTGAAAATAATTTGAAGGGGATTAAGAAAAAGGGTTTATGAATTAAGATACATTTGATATCTTTTGAAAAAGGATTTGAAAAATTAGGATTTGTAACATGTTTGTGAAAGAAATTATGAATTGAAACATAAAAAATGGAAAAAATTTGAATTGAAAACGAAATTGCCTACTCCCCACAATCCTGGCGTTAAACGCCCAACTGCTGCATGTTTTGGGCGTTTAACGCCCAGTTGCTACTTGGTTTGGGCGTTTCACGCCCAGCTGTTGCTTCTAGCTGGCGTTAAACGCTAGAAACCCCTTTGTCACTGGGCATTTTTCTGAACTCCCAGGATGCTATAAATCTGGCGTTAAACTCCCAGAAATTGCTTCTTTCTGACGTTTAATGCCCATATGGCTATCTTTACTGGCGTTAAACGCCCAGTAGATGCTCCTTTTGGGTGTTTAACGCCCAGTTGTGTTTCTTACTGGCGTTTTCTTGCCAGTAAGCTCCTTTTTCCTGTTTTGTGCTCTGAATTCTTCTGTAATCCTGTGGACTTATGCAACTGATTCTTTACCTTGTTAATATTAAGCTCATATAAACAAAATGAGGAATAAAATAAAATATAATAACAAAAAAAGTTTTGCTAATGGCTGGGTTGCCTCCCAGCAAGCGCTTCTTTATTGTCTTTAGCTGGACCTTGCTGAGCTTTTAATCTAGCCTCAGCCTTGAGCACTCTTGCTCAACATTGCCTTCAAGATAGTGCTTGATTCTTTGTCCATTAACAATGAACTTCTTATCAGAATCAATGTCTTGAAGCTCCACATAACCATATGGTGATACACTTGTAATCACATATGGTCCCCTCCACCGAGATTTCAGTTTCCCGGGGAATAGCCTGAGCCTAGAGTTAAACAACAGAACCTTTTGTCCTGGTTCAAAGACTCTAGATGACAACTTTTCGTCATGCCACCTTATGGATTTCTCTTTATAAAGCTTGGCATTTTCGAAAGCAGTGAGTCTGAATTCCTCTAGCTCATTCAGCTGGAGCAATCTTTTTTCTCCAGCTAATTTGGCATCAAAGTTTAGGAATCTGGTTGCCCAGTAGGCCTTATGTTCCAGTTCCACGGGTAGATGACAGGCCTTACCATACACAAGTTGGTATGGAGAGGTCCCTATAGGAGTCTTGAATGCTGTTCTGTAAGCCCATAGAGCATCATCCAAGCTTCTTGCCCAATCCTTTCTATGGGTACTAACAATCCGTTCCAAGATTCTTTTTAGCAGCATTGTTTTAGTATCATTGGTGGGTGTGGCAACGACCTCTACCCATTTTGATACATAGTCGACTGCCACCAGAATATAAGTGTTTGAGTATGATGGTGGGAAAGGTCCCATGAAGTCAATTCCCCATACATCAAACAACTCAATCTCCAAGATTCCCTGTTGAGGCATGGCGTAACCATGAGGCAGATTACCAGCTCTTTGGCAACTGTCACAGTTACGTACAAACTCTCGGGAATCCCTATAGAGTGTAGGCCAGTAGAAGCCACATTGGAGGACCTTGGTGGCTGTTCGCTCACCTCTGAAATGGCCTCCATATTGTGATCCATGGCAATGACATAAGATCCTTTGTGCTTCTTCTCTAGGCACACACCTATGGTTTATTCCGTCTATACATCTCTTAAAGAGATAGGGTTCATTCGACAAGTATAACTTTGCATCAGTAATTAATTTTTTCTTTTGTTGCCTGCTGTACTCCTTGGGTATGAACGTTGCAGCTTTATAGTTTGCAATATCTGCAAACCATGGTGTTTCCTGAATGGCAAACAAATGCTCATCCGGAAAGGTCTCGGAGATCTCAATAGAGGGGGGAACTCCCCTTCTACTGGTTCTATCCGGGACAGATGATCAGCCACTTGGTTCTCTGTCCCTTTTTCTGTCTCTTATTTCTATATCAAACTCTTGCAGAAGCAACACCCATCTTATCAGCCTAGGTTTTAAATCTTGTTTTGTGAGTAGATATTTAAGAGCAGCATGGTCAGTGTACACAATCACTTTTGATCCTACTAAGTATGATCTAAACTTGTCAATGGCATAAACCACTGCAAGCAATTCTTTTTCTGTGGTTGTGTAATTTTTCTGGGCATCATTTAAAACACGGCTAGCATAATAAATGACATGCAGAAGCTTGTCATGCCTCTGCCCTAGTACTGCACCAATGGCATGGTCACTGGAATCACACATTAGTTCAAATGGTAATGTCCAGTCTGGTGCAGAAATAACTGGTGCTGTGACCAGCTTAGCTTCCAGAGTCTCAAACGCCTACAGACACTCTGTGTCAAACACAAATGGCGTGTCAGCAGCTAGCAGATTGCTCAGGGGTTTTGCAATTTTTGAAAAATCCTTTATAAACATCCTCTAGAATCCTGCATGCCCCAGAAAACTTCTGATTGCCTTAACATTAGCAGGTGGTGGTAATTTTTCAATCACTTCCACTTTAGCTTGATCCACCTCTATCCCCTTGTTTGAAATTTTATGCCCAAGGACAATTCCTTCAATCACCATAAAGTGGCATTTTTCCCAGTTTAAAACTAGGTTGGTCTCTTGGCATCTTTTCAGAACAAGTGATAAATGGTCAAGGCAGGAGCTGAATGAGTCTCCAAATACTGAAAAGTCATCCATGAAGACTTCTAGAAATTTCTCTACCATATCAGAGAAGATAGAGAGCATGCACCTCTGAAAGGTTGCAGGTGCATTACACAGACCAAAAGGCATTCTTCTGTAAGCAAATACTCCAGAAGGACATGTGAATAAGCAGAGCTTATGATCACTGGAAAGGTGTCACCTTCTCCCAGAAATGCATATTTCAGGGATGGTGGTAATGGCTTGAGCTCAGGTTTAGGAGGTTTCTCCTCTTCCTGAGGAAGTCTCAAAGGCTCTTTCAATTCCTCTGAACCCTCCAAATCAGGCTAAACATCTTTAAAGATGTCTTCCAGCTCTGATTCGAGACTCTCAGCCATGTTGACCTCCTCTACCAAAGAGTCAATGAGATCAACTTTCATGCAGTCTTTTGGTGTGTCTAGATGCTGCATGGCTTTGACAGCATTCAACTTAAACTCATCCTCATTGACTCTCAGGGTTACTTCCCCCTTTTGGACTTCAATGAGAGTTCGTCCAGTTGCTAGGAAAGGTCTTCCTAGAATGAGAGTAGCACTTTTGTTCTCCTCCATTTCCAGCACTACAAAGTCAGTGGGAAAGGCGAATGGCCCAACCCTAACAATCATGTCCTCAATCACGCCTGATGGGTATTTAATGGAGCCATCAGCAAGTTGGAGACATATCAAGGTTGGTTTAACTTCTTCAGTTAAACCTAGCTTTCTGATAGTGGATGCAGGTATTAGGTTGATGCTTGCCCCAAGATCACATAAAGCTGTCTTGGTGCAATTACCCTCTAATATGCATGGTATTAGAAAGCTTCTGGGATCTTCAAGCTTTTCTGGAAAGCTTTTCAGAATGACTGCACTGCATTCTTCAGTGAGGAGAACTCTTTCAGTTTCTCTCCAATCCTTCTTATGACTCAAGATCTCCTTCATGAACTTGGCATAAGAAGGTATTTGCTCAAGTGCCTCTACAAACGGAATCTTTATTTCAAGAGTCCTGAGATAATCTGCAAAGCGAGCAAATTGCTTATCTTGCTCCTCCTGGCGGCATTTTTGAGGATAAGGTATCCTGGCTTTATATTCCTCAACCTTAGTTGCTGCAGGTTTATTTCCTGCAGAGGTGGTTGGAGAAGCCTTTTTAGAGGGGTTGTTATCAGCACTTGTGTGTGTCTGATCCCTCACTAGCATTTGAATGCCAGGGTTAGAAGCTGGAGTGGCGTTGGACGCCAACTCCTTACTTGTTCCTGGCGTTTGAACGCCATAAATGAGCTTCCATTGGGCGTTTGATGCCAAATCCTTGCCTGTTTTTGCCGTATGAACGCCAGAGTTATTCCTCTCTGGGCTCTTACTATCCTCAGAGGGATTTTGGATAGCAGGTTGCTCATTTCTTGGCTTCCTGCTGCCTTGAAGTGAGGTATTTAATGTTTTTCCACTTCTTAATTTAATTGCTTGGCACTCTTCCGTTATTTGTTTTGATAACTGCTGTTCTGTTTGCTTCAACTGTACTTCCATATTAAGATTAGCTATTCTTGTGTCTTGTAGTATCTCCTTGAATTTGGCCAGCTGTTTTGTTAGAAAGTCTAATTGCTGATTGAATTCAGTAATTTATTCCGCAGGATTGAGTTCAGCAGTTACTATTTTAGCCTCTTCTTTCATGGAAGATTCACTGCTTAGGTATAGATGCTGATTTCTGGCAACTGTATCAATAAGCTCTTGAACCTCTTCAATTGTCTTTCTCATGTGTATAGATCCACCAGCTGAGTGATCTAGAGAAATTTGAGCTTTCTCTGTAAGCCCATAATAGAAGATGTCTAACTGCACCCATTCTGAAAACATTTCAGAGGGGCATTTTTTTATCATCTCTCTATATCTCTCCCAGGCATCATAAAGAGATTCATTATCTCCTTGTTTAAAGCCTTGGATGTCCAGCCTTAGCTGTGTCATCCGTTTTGGAGAGAAGTATTGATTCAGGAATTTTTCTAACAGCTGTTTCCATGTCCTTATGCTAGCCTTAGGTTGGTTATTTAACCACTCTTAGCTTGGTCTTTTACAGCAAATGGAAACAGTAATAATCTGTAGACATCCTAATCTACTTCCTTATCATGTACTGTGTCAGCAATTTGTAAAAACTGTGCCAGAAACTCTGTAGGTTCTTCTTGTGGAAGACCGAAATACTGGCAACTTTGCTGCACCATGATAATAAGCTGAGGGTTCAACTCAAAGCTACTGACTACGATGGAGGGTATACAGATACTACTCCCATATGAATCAGTAGTGGGGTTAGCATAGGACCCCAAAGTCCTTCTGGACTGTTCATTTCCACTTAGGTCCATGATGGAGAAAGAGAGATGATGTGAAATAGAGATTGAAATAGTATTATAAAAAAATATTTTTATTTATTTATTTCGAAAATAAAATAAATTAAAAATAAAATAAATGAAAAATGGGTGGAGATTTTCAAAAAATGAAGAGAGAAAAATAAAAAAAAATAATTAGGAGGTTTTGAAAAAGATATGATTGAAAGGATTTGATTGGAAAAGATATGATTTGAAAAAGATATGATTTTTTTAAAATTGATGACTGATTTAATGCTAAATTTTCGAAAAGTATGAGTGGAATGAGGAAAAGATATTATTTTTTTATTTTTGAATTTTAAATGAGGAAAGAGAAAAATAATAAAAAGACACAAGACTTTAAAAATTTTTAGATCTAATGCTCCTTGTTTTCGAAAATTTTGGAGGGAAAACACCAAGGAACACCAAACTTAAAGATTTTAAGATCAAGACACAAGGAAAACTCAAGAACACCTTGAAGACTCACAAGAACAACAAGAACATGAAGAAAGAACACCAAACTTAAAATTTTTAGAAAATCACAATAAAATTTTCGAAAACTAAAGAAAAGCTAACAAGAAAACACCAAACTTAAAGTTTGGCACAAGATTTAATCAAAGAAAATTTATTTTTTTAGAAAAATTTTAAAAAGAAGATAGCCAATTACCAAGAACATAGGCACAACGCTCTAGCCAATTGAGCCAAAAATTTATCGTGTTTTAATATTGTATTTAATAAATAAAATTTTCTTTGGAAACCGATATTTTGAAAAAGCACAAGAAAAACAAGAAAAGACACAGAATAAGAAAAACTAAAGATCAAACAAGGAAAATAAACAAGAACAACTTGAAGATAAAGAAAGAACAAAAAACACAAATTTCAAAAATTTAAAAGAAAATAAAAACATGCAATTGACACCAAACTTAAAATATGAAACTAAACTCAAACAGGAAAACTCACTTATTAATTTATAAAAATTGTCAAAAAAAATTAAAAAGAGAAAATAAGGATTTTTAAAATTTTAACCACAAAAACAATAATAGAAGACTCTAAACCAAAAAGAAAAATTTTTCCTAATCTAAGCAACAAAATAAACCGTCAGTTGTCCAAACTCGAACAATCCCCGGCAACGGCGCCAAAAACTTGGTGCACAAATTGTAAATCACACTTTCCACAACTCATACCACTAACCAGCAAGTGCATTGGGTCGTCCAAGTAAAACTTTACGTGAGTAAGGGTCGAATCCCACGGAGATTGTTGGCTTGAAGCAATCTATGGTTATTTTGTAATTCTTAGTCAGGATATTAATTATAATTATCAGTTTGGATTGTGAAAAATAAAAGAGCATGAATTAGATACTTGTTATGCAGTAATGGAGAATATGTTGGAGTTTTGGAGATGTTTTGTCTTCTGAATCTCTGCTTTCTCCCTGTCTTCTTCTTCACGCACGCAAGGTTATTTCTATGGCAAGCTGTGTGTTGGTGGATCACCGTTGTCAATGGCTACCATCCGTCCTCTCAGTGAAAATGGTCCAGGTGCGCTGTCACCGCACGGCTAATCATCTGTCGGTTCTCACTCATGCTGGAATAGGATCCATTGATCCTTTTGCGTCTGTCACTACGCCCAACCCTTGTGAGTTTGAATCTCGTCACAGTCATTCAATCCCTGAATCCTACTTGGAATACCACAGACAAGGTTTAGACTTTCCGGATTCTCAAGAATGCTGCCAATGGATTCTAGCTTATACCACGAAGATTCTGATTAAGGAATCCAAGAGATACTCATTCAATCGAAGGTAGAACGGAGGTGGTTGTCAGGCACGCGTTCATAGGTAGAGAATGGTGATGAGTGTCACAGATCATCACATCCATCATATTGAAGTGCGAATGAACATCTTAGATAGAAACAAGCGTGTTTGAATAGAAAACAAAAATAATTACATTAATTCATTGAGACACAGCAGAGCTCCTCACCCCCAACAATGGAGTTTAGAGACTCATGCCGTCAAAGAGTACAAAGTTCAGATCTAAAATGTCATGAGGTGCAAAGTAAACCTCTAAAAGTTGTTTAAATACTAAATTAGTAACCTAGGTTTACAAAAAATGAATAAACTAAGATAGATGGTGCAGAAATCCACTTCTGGGACCCACTTGGTGTGTGCTGGGGCTGAGACTTAAGCTTTACACGTGCCTAGACTGTTTCTGGAGTTAAACGCCAGGTTGTAACCCGTTTCTGGCATTTAACTCCAATTTGTAACCTGTTTCTGGCGTTTAAAGCCAGACTGCAACATGGAACTAGCGTTGGACACCAGTTTACATCGTCTATCCTTGAGCAAAGTATGGACTATTATATATTGCTGGAAATCCCTGGATGTCTACTTTCTAATGCAATTGAGAGCGTGCCAATTGGACTTTTGTAGCTCCAGAAAATCCATTCCGAGTGTAGAGGTCAGAATCTAACAGCATCAGCAGTCGTTTTTCAGCCTGAATCAGATTTTTGCTCAGCTCCCTCAATTTCAGCCAGAAAATACCTGAAATGTCAGAAAAATACACAAACTCATAATAAAGTCCAGAAATATGAATTTTGCCTAGAAACTAATGAAAATATACTAAAAACTAACTAAAGCATACTAAAAACTACATGAAATTAACCCCAAAAAGTGTATAAAATATCCGCTCATCCCAAGTTTACTCTCAATTTTACAATGCCTTTCTTTCTTGCTCTCCAAGTGTTTGAGAAAATGCCAACTTTAACTATGGAGTAGATTTTTCATACTTGGCTTAGGGGTTAAGATATTGGAGATACTTGAATTATCAATGTCCTTTGTTGATTATCAATTGAAGATTGCTAATTGGTTTGAATGTCACTAAAGCTAGACTTCCCTTGGGTTAGACTAGGAATTGTGAACTCAAATTGATTACTTTCACTTAACTTTCCTTAATACTAGAGGTTAACTAAGTGAAGCAATAAGTAATTGTGATCACAATTGATAGAGATGATGATGATGGGAAGTCCAATCTTCACTTCTAGCAAAGGCCTTTATATTGCTTGATTCTCATTCATAATATTGGCTTGTTCCTCACTTGTATGAAACTCCAAACACCACTACACTTTCTAACCAACAATGTACATGTTGGAGCACTCCTAGGGAGAACGACTCAGGAGTCATACTCTCGGTTATTGATTTTAGATTGTTTGATGTGGAATTGCGTGTCGGTTTAGACTATACTACGATTGGATTTATTGATAAATTCTACACCAGCATAAAATCACTCATCAAAATGGCGCCGTTTTCGGGGAGTGCACATGAGTGCCATGATTGTTGGTTAGTGTAGATATGTGAATATGTACATACTTGCATTTTGCTTGATTGTTTGTGTTAGTTAGAATTACTTTTTGTTTAGTACACTTCATTGTCATGAGCTCACTATCTCTTCCCTTGAATGACGCATTCTTTACCCGATCCGAGCTTAGCTAGATTTGATCCGGAAATGGAAAGAACTTTACTTCATCTTAGACAAGCTCGGAGATGGTTAGCCTTTGGAGGTGGTGTAAAGGTTTCTGCCAATTCACCAACCATATCCGAAGTTGATTCCGAATCGTCATTCGAAGAAGGCACTGTTTACTCTTCCATAGATACCACTAATAACTCTTCTATTGATCTAGGTACGGACACCATGGCCGCCCCAAGGTGAGTCACTCTCAAGGAAGCCAGTGCTCCGAATTTTTTTCTTCAACCTACTCACATTCATCATCCAGACTTGAATACTAATTTTGAGCTTAAAACCTCTTTAATCAATCTTCTTCCCAAGTATCAAGAACTTCCCGCCCAAGATCTTATTAGAAACCTTAAGGACTTCCAAAGTGTATGCTCCACTACTAGGCGGGAAAGCTCTAGTAAAGTTGTGGTTTGGTTGTTTGCTTTTCCTTTCTCTCGTGAAAGGAGAGCTAAGGAGTGGTTCTACTCTTTGCCAAGTGAGATTGTTGGTGATTGGGACTTGCTTAGAAGAGAGTTGTTAGACAAATTCTTTCCTACGGCGGTGACCGATAAGTTGTGGAAAGAAATTTCATGCATTGTCCAAGGTGAATTGGAAACACTACATGAATATTCGGAGCGGTTCCGAAAGCTTCTTGACTCATGCCCCAACCATATGATTGACACTCTTGTGTTAATTAGCTATTTTTGTCAAGGAATGAAACCACAAGACAAGATCCTCCTAGATGCTTCAAGTAATGGTTCTTTGACAAAATATAGGACGGCGGAGGAGGCATGGCAATTGATCTCGGATTTAGCCGAGTCCACCTTGCATGCTAGACAAAGAAGCAATCACCCTAGAGTCATTAATGAAGTTTCTTCTAGCAGTGAGACCGCCACCCTTACCAAAACCTTGTGCGAGATGACAAGCATTCTAAAGAAACTTTAAATAAATCAACAACAACCTCCATTTCATCAATAACAACCTCTACCATCTCCTCAACACCAACAAAGTCAACAATTGGTCCCCCAAAGAGTATGCAGTATTTGTTCTTGCTACTCCCACTACACGGATGAATGTCCAAGTCTCCAAGAAGATAATACCTTGGCGGCTACCCATAATTTTTATGACCGCCCTAGTCAAGGATACTATTCACAAAGGGGCAATTTCAACCAAGGGTACACCCAACAAGGAGGCAATTACAACCAAGGGAGCAACAACTTTAATCAAGGTTGGAGAGATAATTCCAACCAAGGTTGGCAGGACAATTATCAACAAGGGGGTAGGGACAATGGAGGAACCCAAAGATGGAACACCAAAAATTCACAAAACCGATACTCACAAAACCCTCTACATCAACAACCAAACTAAGGAAGAAACTACCAAACCTACCTACTGATGTGTGAGCATCTTTCCTATATTTTCTTAGTGAATTTGCATTCAATTTGTTGAGTTTAATAAAAAATTAATTATCTTTTAACCACTATGAATGCTACTTTGAGTCGTGTGCAATTCTGTTTATTTTAGGTAGCATTTGGTTGGATTTCATGGAGTTTCCATAGAAAAAGAGAAGAAGGCTATATAGGGCAGAAATGGCTTAGAGGATAGAGAGGAAGCTTGCACAAATGGAAAGAGCGACGTGTGCGCATGATTTGGAGATTTGCACAGCGATGCGTGCACATACCTGACGTGTACGCGTGACTGACGCGTACGCGTGACATGCGCCACGTGCAGAAAACGAAGAAAACGCTGATTATTTAATTAATTCTGATTTAAACTTTATTTTTATTTTAAAATTGGAAAAGATATTATTTTAGTTTTAGAAAATAAATTTTAAATTAATTAGGATTAGATATAAAAGAGGAAAGAAACTTCTCTTCTGGGGATTCCAACATTATTCCACCTCAGCCCAATTTACAGTTTACGAGAATCCTAGTTTTCACTCTTTTCCATGAGCAACTAAACCTCCACCGTTAAGGTTAGGAGCTCTGTCTATTTGTATGGATTGATTCTATTGTTTTTGTATTTTAATTCATGTACTGATTTATAATTTAAGAATTATTTTCAGTCTTTATCTTATGAATTTGGGTGGAACGGAAGTATGACCCTCTTTCTAATTGAGTTCTTATATAACTTTGAAAAGCTCTTTACTTGAACAACAGCTTGAAAATAATTTCTCCTAAATTCTAATTATCTAGACTTAACTGGATACGTGACATATAATCCTCTTATATTTGGATAATTAGGATTTTTGTGGCATAATAACTAGAATTAAACTTCACCCCCTAATTGGAATTAATTGACCAAGTAATTGGAGGTTGATGAAAGTTAGAGGAGACTAGAAAGGTCTAAGGAATTAGGGTCTAGTCACATATAGTTTGCCATGAATTAAATCTTGCTTGATTAAAATAAATTAATAAGAAAAGTCAATCCGGAAAATAGATAACTCTTAAGCCTTAACTGCCTTCTCCATATTGTTTTTCCAACTTATTTACTTGCCTGTCTTCTGATTTTGTGAATTTACTGTTTAATGCTTTTGAACTCTCAAACACTATTTTCTACTTGTCTAACTAAGTAAATTAATCAACCATTGTTGCTTTGTCCCTCAATCCTCGTGGGATAGACCCTCACTCACCTGAGGTATTCATGACAACTCATCTTAGGCTAGTTTCACAAGCCTATTTCATTAGTTTTTATTTGGTTTTTATGCATTGTTAGGCAACAAATAAGTGTTTGAGTGATAATTTCATGCTTGTCTTGATTCAATCAAACATTGCTAATTTTATGCATTTTCATTAGATTTCTTGCAAGATTTAGTTAATAATATGAATGATGCAAGATTTGATGATTATGCCAAGGCTTTAATGTATCTGTTTGGTTGATGATAGGTGAAAAGATGAAGGAAAAGAAGCAGAAGGAACAAAATAAGCTCAAAGGAAGAATTTTTGACATACTTTTGAAGTTTGAGCACGTTTGGAGCCTTAGGCAACGCTTTTAAAAGCGTGGCCCATGATTTACCAAGGAAGAAGCACTCTCAGGCCAAGAACGCGACGTTCACAAGTGATGCACATGCGTACAAGGCACTTACGCGCAAATGATGATTTTGCAAACCACGAGTACGCATACATGGCGCGTCCGCGTGCATCGAGGAACAGCGTTCACCCACAACGAATGCTACGTTCAGTCTGAGTGAATGCCAGTGATAATTTCAGAGTGGGATTTGAATTTAGTCATCGACGAGCATGCATACATGCCGCGCACGCCTCGATGTAATGATAGTCGTGGATTGGCGCACACGCGTACAAGACACTGGAGCGCAGAAGTGACATTTTGCCATCCATGCACATGCGCACAAGGTGCGCAAGCGTGGGAGGAGCGTTCGTTGCATGAACACTACGTTCGTTTTGTGAACGCTGCAAGGGATGCGTTCACACAAGTGACGTGTATGCATCGATGAGACAAAACACCAGGGACGCGCAAGCGTACAGCACGCATACGCGTGGGTGCCTGAACACTCCGTTCTCTAAATGAACGCTACACTCTCCTGAAAGCTGCATTTCTGGCTTAATTAATTCCAATTCAAGCCCATTGAAGCTCCAAAGCAAACAGAGCCCATTGAACATCACTCAAAGGCACAAGGATCATCTAGAATAGGAATTTTGCATTTAATTGTAATTTGTTTTCAATTTCAATTTTATTTTTATTTTGTAAAGCCTATATAAAGGCATCAGTTTCATTGTAAAAGACACATCACACAATAGGAGTAGGATTAGAATAGGAAGCTCAGGCTGGAGGATTAGAGACTCCAGATCTCTCTTGGAGGATTAGAGACTCCAGAGAGCTTAGTATAATTGATACACTTTTATATTTCAGTTATATTGAATTCAGTTTATGCAATTTCATCTTCTGCAACTCTGCTACAATTTCCTTTTCTGTAATTTTAACATTCTGTTCCTCTGTAATTTACATTTGAGTTTGCTGTGAGCTTGATTTACATTTCCTTAAAATTTATATCTTCTGTAATTGTTATGAATTCTGATCTACGGCTTCATTTAATTTCCCAGTACCCAATTCCCTTTATATTTTCTGCAATCTACATTTCTTGCTCTTTAAGGTTCTATCAATTTACTTCCTGCAAGTTAGATCTGATGCAATTTACTTTCCTTGTCATTTAAGCTTCACTGCAATTTACATTCTTTACTTTATATTTCCTGCAATTTACATTCAGTTGTCAAATTTTCACCAAATTCATCACTGTCTGCTTGACTAAACTAATCACCCACTAAAGTTGCTTGATCCATCAAACCCTGCGGGATTGACCTCACTCCTATGAGTTATTACTACTTGATGCGACCCGGTACACTTGCCCGGTGAGTTTTGTGTGGAAATCTAATTTTCACCCATCAAGTTTTTGGCACAGTTGTCGGGGATTGATATAGATAGACAGTGATTAAGTGGGTGAGAAGTATAGATTAAGCATTTTTCTTGGTTTTTGTTCTTTTAATTTTCTGTTTTCTGCTGAAACCAAGGTGTTCGTGTTATTGCCTCACTAAGAAATTCTTTTCTGTGACATGAATTTCAATTTTCATTGGTGTTGTGTTTTACAAAATTCAAATGGAGTTTAACTCACCTTATGATCAAACAAATTTTATGGGATATTACCCACCATTACCAATTGACTATTCTAATGGTGGCTGGGAGTATCACCAAGAAAATACAAATTTTGAGCACTCCAATCAATGGAGATATGCTTCAGAACCACAAGATGAGCAAGAGAATCATATGGGATATTTCCCACCACCATAAAATGATTCAAGTCATTATTCTAATGGTGGCTGGGAGTATCACCAAAAATTAACACATTCTGAGCAACCCAATCAATGGGGATATGCCTCAGAAAATGATCAAGACAATTTTATGAAATATTGCCCACCACCACAAGATGATTCAGGTCATCATACTAATGGTGGGTGGGAGTATCAACAAGAAATGAAAGAGTATGAACACCTCCTAGAGCCACAAGATGACTCCTACTGCTATAACAACCACTCATATTGTGACTGGGAGGGGCAAAATCAAAGGGGTCTTGATGATCCATACTTTGTTCATCAAGAGACGTCTTCACTGGAGTGCACTTTCAATAAATTCATGCATGATTGTCCCCCAATGCCACAAGATGATCCATACTGTGATGAATTCCACAATTCTTCAAGTTGTGATTGGGAGGATCAAAATCAGAGAGCATTCAATGTGTCATACTCTATTAATCAAGAGCCATCATCACTTGAGCAAACCTTCAATGTATTCATGGAAATTTGTCAAACCTCACCTCCCAGTTTTTCATCTAAAAATTCTTCATCACTTAACTATCCCTTGACACAAAATCTCTTCCAAAACTCACAGTCCACAGAAACTTCCATGAACCAAAGTGAAAGAGAGAAACTCTCACGCGATCTAGAATTTTCACAAATAAATTCCTGTTGTAAGTATAGCTTCTAGACCGACAAGAATTCCTTTCTTACAAAAGTTTTGTTTGTCACTTAAGCAAACCCGACCGAGTATTTAAACCTCGGGTCGTCTTCTCAAGGAAATGCAGGGAGGTATGATTTATTACTAGCTATGGAAAAGGTAGAATTTTGTTTTGGGTTTTTAAAATAAGGAACAAGTAATGTAAAATAACAAGTTGTTAAAATAATAACTAATAAAGCTCTTAGCAAGGTATGAGAATTGGAAGTCCTATCCTAGTTATCCTTATCGATGGTGATGAGAATTGAGTTTCAATCCCACTTAGTTAACCTTTACTAAAGCAAAGGAAAGTCAGGTGGATTAATTAGTTTGATCCTCAAGTCCTAGTCGATCCCTGTGGGAAGACTAGCTTTAGAGCGATCAAGATAAATTAGTAATCTGCCAATTTCAACCACTGCTGAGTTTGACAACTCAAGTGTTACCAATTACTTAACCAAAGCCAAAAGGAAGAAAATATCTAAATTAAATTGAAAATATCATAAATAGAATAAAGAAATCATAAATCCGAAATACCTCAAATTACGTTTAAACATAAATTCAAATCTAACATGGAAAGGTTTATAAGCTAAATTGAAAAGATAATTATCAATTAAAGTAAAAAAATAAAAGTAGAAAAATAAATTAAAAGGAACATTGAACCTGTGATGAAGAAGAAATAATCCTAAATCCTAAAACTAAATCCTAAGAGAGAGGAGAGAGCCCCTCTCTCTCTCTCTAAAACTACATCTAAAAAACGAAAAGTGAATAATGGAAGACATCCCGTTGAATGGATGGATTCCCCCACTTTATAGCTTCTAATCTGTGTTTTCTGGGCCAAAAACTGGGTTAAAAACAGCCCAGAAATCGCCCCCAGCGTATTCTCGTACGTACAGGTCGCGGGAAAATGACGCGGAAGTGTCGTCCACGCGTTTGTGTGGATTGCGTTTCTGCCAGGTCATGCGTTCGCGTGATCCACGCGTTCGTGTCATCTGGCTTCAGGGTAGCTATGGCAAATTATATATCGTTGCGAAGCTGTGGATGTTAGCTTTCCAACGGACCTAGAATCGCATTATTTGGACCTCTGTAGCTCAAGTTATGACCATTTGAGTGCGAAGAGGTCAGGCTGGACATCTTAGCAATTTCTTCAACTTCTTGTATTCCTTCCACTTTTGCATGCTTCCTTTCCATCCTCTGAGTCATTCCTACCCTGTAATCTCTGAAATCACTTAACACACATATCAAGGCATCGAATGGTAATAAGAGAGGATTAATATTAGCAAATATAAGTCCAAAGAAGCATGTTTTCAATCATAGCACAAAATTAGGAAGGAGAATGTAAAACATGCATTTTGTATGAACAAGTGTATGAAAGATTGATAAAATCCACTCAATTGAGCACAAGATAAACCATAAAATAGTAGTTTATCACAAAGCCTTTCAAAGCTTGAGACCATGTGATAAACCCATATTTTATGATATATTTTGTGCTTAATTTGAGTGATTTATTCAATCCTTCACCCACTTATTCATATTAATTGCATGGATTTACTTTCCCTTCCTTATTATGTGATGTATGTGAAAAACATGTTTCCTATGCTTTAATATTAATTATCTTAATTACCTTTATTTCCATTCGATGTCGTGATTAGTATGTTGAGTAGTTTCAGATCTTCTAAGGTAGGAATGACTTAAAGGATGGAAAGGAAACATACAAAAATGGAAGGAAAGCACAAAACGGAGCTTCTGAAGAAATTGGCATCCACGCGATCGCATGAACAAAGCGATCGCGTGCCAAGCGCGAATCAGCAGCGACGCGGTCGCATGACTGACGCGACCGCATGACCCACGCGGACGCGTGACAGAGGACACGCACCAGAAATTGCAGAAAATGCTCATAGCGAATTCTGAAGCCCTTTTTGGCCCAAATCCAAGTCCAGAATGCATAGACCAGAGGTTACAAAGTGAGGGAACGCATCCATTCAGGGAGAGCTCACCAATTTTCACTTTCCATGATTTAGATTTAGTTTGAGAGAGGTTCTCTCCTCTCTCTTTTAGGATAAGGATTAGGATTTAGGACTTCTCTTAGTTTGTAAGAGTGACTCTCGATCCAGGTTTAATATTTAGGATTAGGATTTAGGACTTCTCTTAGTTTGACTTATGAACCCTTTCTATGTTATGATTTGAATTAATGATTATTTGAGGTATTTCAGTTATTGATTGCTTTCTCCTTAATTTGTGTTACCATTTCTTTCCATCTAAGGACATTTTTATTCCAACAATTTTACTTTTTTCCTTTTGGTCTTGGTTAAGAAATCAGTAACTCAACATTATTAAACTCAGCATAATTAATAATCGTTATCTTGCTAATTGAACTGAACTTCAAAAATCCCAACTTTTTTTTAGGAAATAAATAGGATTCGAAGGTCAAACTAATTAGTCCCATGACTTTCCTTTACTTTAGTAAAGGTTAACTGATACATGCGAAATTGTTACTCTGAGGTTGTAAAATTTGTTGTTCGTTCTCTCCCTGGCAATGGCACCAATAACTGGTGCACAATACGATGGTCCAAACATAACTTCTCAACTTCGCACAACTAACCAGCAAGTGTACTGGGTCGTCCAAGTAATAAAACCTTACGTGAGTAAGGGTCGATCCCACGGAGATTGTCGGCTTGAAGCAAGCTATGGTCACCTTGTAAATCTCAGTCAGGCGGATATCAAATGGTTATAGTATTTTCGAATAATAATAATAAATAAATAGAAAATAAAGATAGAAATACTTATGTATATCATTGGTGAGAATTTCAGATAAGTGTATAGAGATGCTTTCGTTCCTCTGACTCTCTGCTTTCCTGCTGTCTTCATCCAATCAGTCTTACTCCTTTCCATGGCAAGCTTTCTGTAAAGGCATCACCGTTGTCAATGGCTACATCCCATCCTCTTGTGAAAAAGGTCCAAATGCTCTGTCACGGCACGGCTAATCATCTGAGGTTCTCGATCATACTTGAATAGGATTCACCCTCCTTTTGCGTCTGTCACTACGCCTAGCAATCGCGAGTTTGAAGTTCGTCACAGCCATCCCTTTCCAGATCCTACTCGGAATACCACAGACAAGGTTTAGACTTTCCGGATCTCAGGAATGGTCATCCGTGGGTTCTAACTTATACCACGAAGATACTAATAACTCGGACTCGGTCCCCTGTATTAGATATCTAAGAGATACTCATTCTAGCTTGGTTGCATGTAGAACGGAAGTGTTTGTCAGGCACGTGCTCATAAGTGAGAATGATGATGAGCGTCACATAATCATCACATTCATCATGTTCTTGGGTGCGAATGGATATCTTAGAAGCGGAATAAGTTGAATTGAATAGAAAACAGTAGTACTTTGCATTAATTCATGAGGAATAGCAGAGTTCCACACCTTAATCTATGGAGTGTAGAAACTCTACCGTTGAAAATACATAAGTGAAAGGTTCAGGCATGGCCGAGAGGCCAGCCCCCAAAACATGATCACAGGATTAAAAATACAATCTAGGATGATCCGAAGATGGTTCCAAAGATGTCTAATACAATAGTAAAAAGTCCTATTTATACTAAACTAGTTACTAGGGTTTACAGAAGTAAGTAATTGATGCATAAATCCACTTCCGGGGCCCACTTGGTGTGTGCTTGGGCTGAGCTTGAAGTTTACACGTGCAGAGGCTTCTTCTGGAGTTGAACGCCAAGTTGTAACGTGTTTTTAATATTGTTTTTCATTCTATTTTTAATGTTGCCTCCCAATAAGCGCTTCTTTAATGTCAGTAGCTTGACAGTAAAGCTCTTAGAGAGCTTCACAGAGACTCAGAGCTTGATGTTGGCCTCCCAACACTAAACTTAGAATTTGAGTGTGGGGGCTCTGTTTGGCTCTGTGTTGAGAGAAGCTTTTAATACTTCCTCTCCATGGTTACAAAAGAAGATCCTTGAGCCTTAAACACAAGGTAGTCCTCATTCACTTGAAGAACTAACTCTGCTCTGTCCACATCAATCATAGGTCTTGCTGTGGCTAGGAAGGGTCTTCCAAGGATGATGGATTCATCTTCATCCTTCCCAGTCTCTGGGATTATGAAGTCAGCAGGGATGTAATAGCCTTCAACCTTCACTAAGATATCCTCTACAAGTCCATAAACCTCTTTCCTTGAATTGTCTGCCATCTCTAGTGAGATTCTTGCAGCTTGCACCTCAAAGATCCCTAGTTTCTCCATTACAGAGATGGGCATGAGGTTTATACTTGACCTAAGGTCATACAGAGCCTTCTTAAAGGTCATGGTGCCTATGGTACAAGGTATTAAGAACTTTCCAGATCCTGTTTCTTCTGAGGTAATTTCAGTTGAACCAGATCATTCAGTTCATTGATGAGCAATGAGGGTTTATCCTCCCAAGTCTCATTACCAAATAGCTTGGCATTCAGCTTCATGATTACTCCTAGATATTGAGCAACTTGCTCTTCAGCAATATCTTCATCCTCTTTAGAGGAAGAATACTCATCAGAGCTCATGAATGGCAAAAGTAAGTTTAGTGGAATCTCTATGGTCTCTATATGAGCCTCAGATTCCTTTGGTTCTTCATTAGGGAACTCCTTGGAGGCCAGTGGACGTCCATTGTGGTTTTCCTCATTGGAAATCACTACCTTTTCTTCCTCTCCAGGTTCGGCCATGTTGGTTATAGTTATGGCCTTGCACTCTCTTTTTGGATTCTCTTCTGTATTGCTTGGGAGAGTACTAGGAGGGAGTTCAGTAACTCTTTTACTCAGCTGACCCACTTGTGCCTCCAAATTTTTAATGGAGGACTTTGCTTCAGTCATGAAACTGATAGTGGTCTTAGATAGATCAGAGACTACAGTTGCTAAGTCAGAGTGGCTCTGCTTAGAATTATCTGTCTGTTGCTGAGAAGATGATGGAAAAGGTTTGCTATTGCCAAACCTATTTCTTCTACCATTGTTATTATTGAAGCCTTGATTAGGCTTCTGTTGATTCTTCCATGAGAGATTAGGATGATTCCTCCATGAAGGATTATAGGTGTTTCCATAGGATTCTCCCATGTAATTCACCTCTTCCATTGCAGGATTCTCAGGGTCATAAGCTTCTACTTCAGAGGAAGCTTCCTTAGTATTGCCGGATGCAGCTTGCATTCCAGACAGACTCTGAGAAATCATATTGACTTGCTGAGTCAATATTTTGTTCTGAGCCAATATTGCATTCAGAGTATCAATCTCAAGAACTCCTTTCTTCTGAGTTGTCCTATTATTCACAGGATTCCTTTCAGAAGTGTACATGAACTGGTTATTTGCAACCATTTCAATGAGTTCCTGGGCTTCTACAGGCATCTTCTTCAGATGAAGAGATCCTCCAGCAGAATGGTCCAATGACATATTGGACAATTCAAACAGACCATCATAGAATATACATATGATGCTCCATTATGAAAACATGTCAGAAGGACACCTTCTGGTCAATTGCTTGTATCTTTCCCAAGCTTCATAGAGGGATTCACCTTCCTTCTGTCTGAAGGTTTGGACTTCCACTCTAAGCTTGCTCAACTTTTGAGGTGGAAAGAATTTGGCCAAGAAAGTATTGACTAACTTTTCCCAAGAGTTCAAACTATCTTTAGGTTGTGAGTCCAACCATGTCCTAGCTCTGTCTCTTACAGCAAAGGGGAAAAGCATAAGTCTATAGACCTTAGGATTAACCCTATTGGTCTTAACAGTGTCACAGATTTGCAAGAATTCGGCTAAGAACTGATGAGGATCTTCCAATGGAAGTCTATGAAACTTGCAATTCTGCTGCATCAGAGAAACTAATTGAGGCTTAAGCTCAAAGTTGTTTGCTCCAATTACAGGAATGATATGCTCCTTCCACCGAAGTCAGAAGAGGGTACAATAAAGTCACCAAGCATCTTCCTTGCATCTCCACCATTGTTGTTGGGTTCGACCATCTCTTCTTCTTTTTCGAAAAATTCTGTCAGGTCCTCTCCATAGTGTTGTGCTTTAGCCTCTCTTAATTTCCTCTTTAGAGTCCTTTCAGGTTCTGGATCAGCTTCAACAAGAATGTTCTTATCCTTGCTCCTGCTAATATGAAAAAGAAGAGAACAGAAAAGAATAGGAATTCTCTATGTCACAGTATGGAGATCCCTTTATGTGAGTAGAAGAATAGAAGAGTAGAATGAAGAAGAGAGAAGATGAAGAATTCGAACACAGAGAGGGAGAGAGGGTTCGAATTATAAGAAGAAGTGTTAGGAAATAAATAAATAAATAGAAAGAGATGAGAGAGAGAGAATTCGAATTTTAAATTAATCTAAAAGGAAAATATTTTTGTTTTTATTTTAATTATTGGTTAGTATTCGAAATTATTAAAAGTAATAAAACAAAATTAAAATTTAAACAATTAGTAAATTAAAAAGGAATTTTGAAAAAGTGGTGAGGAGTTTTCAAAAATTGGAGAGAGAAGAAGGTAATTGGGTAGTTTTGAAAAAGATATGATTGAAATAGTAAATTTTTAAAATCAAACAAAAAGTCAAGTAGTTAATTGAAAAAGATTTAAAAATCAATTTTGAAAAGATAAGAAGTTAGAAAAGATTTTGAAATTGATTTTGAAAAATATATGATTGAAATTTATTTTGAAAAAGATTTGAAAAGGAAATTAAAAAGATTTGATTTTTGAAATTAAAGTTGATTACTTGACTAACAAGAAACCAAAAGATATGATTCTAGAATTTAAAGTTTGAACCTTTCTTAATAGGCAAGTAACAACTTGAAAATTTTTGAATCAAAACATTAAATGTTAGTATTAATTTCGAAAATATGAAATAAAAATAAGAAAAATATTTTGAAAATCAAATTTTAAAATTTTTGAAAATATTAAGAAGGAAATTGAAAAAGATTTGATTTTTTAAAAAAAATATTTGAAAAGATAGAATTTTTAAATTTAAAATTTGACTTGACTAATAAGAAACAATTAAATTTTAAAATTTTTTATTAAATCAATTCAAAATTTCGAAATTTATGAGAAGAATAAGGGAAAGATATATTTTTTATTTTTGAATTTTTATGAGGAGAGAGAAAAACATAAAAAATGATGCAAAACACAAGAAATTAAGATCAAATTTAATAATGCAAGCAAGAACACTTTGAATGTCAATATGAACACCAAGAACACTTTGAAGATCATGATGAACATCAAGAACTTATTTTTGAAAACTTTTAAGAAAAGAAAAACATGCAAGACAACAAACTTAAAAATTTTTAATCTATAGACACTAGTAATTCAAGAATGCACATGAAAAATAAGAAAAGACACCAAACAAGAAAATTTAAAGATCAAACAAAGAGAATCAACAAGAACAACTTGAAGATCAATGAAAAACACCATGCATGAATTTTCGAAAATAAAAAAAATACAATTGACACCAAACTTAAAATTTGACACTAGACTCAAACAAAAAACACAAAATTTTTGGTTTTTTTTTTATGTTATGAAATTTTTTTGTATTTTTCGAAAATTAATTGGAAAAAAAGAAAATAAATAAATTCAAAATTTTTAATAGGAATTCCAGGAATCATGCAATGTTAGTCTAAAGCTTCTGTCTAAAAAGATTAGACATGGCTAGCCAAGCTTCAGCAGAACATTACATACAACAGCCAAATTGATGGGAATCAACTAGCTCCTGTGATAATAAAAGCATCATCTGAAACTCTAGAATTCATTCTTAAAAATTCTAAAGAATTTTTTGAAAACTAAACATATTTTATTTTGTTCTTCAGAAAAAAAATTTTATTTATCATTTTTTTTGAATTTTTCTAAAATAAAAAGCTTAAAAATAAAATAAAATTACCTAATCTGAGCAAGAAGATGAACCGTCAGTTGTCCAAACTCGAACAATCACCGGCAACGGCGCCAAAAACTTGGTGCACAAAATTTTGATTTCAATGGCGCCAATTAACCAGCAAGTGCACTGGGTCGTCCAAGTAATAAACCTTACGTGAGTAAGGGTCGATCCCACGGAGATTGTCAGGTTGAAGCAAGCTATGGTCATCCTTGTAAATCTCAGTCAGGCAGATTCAAATGGTTATGAAATTTTGATAATTAAAATATAAAAAAAAATAAAATAGGATAGAGATACTTATGTAATTCATTGGTGGGAATTTTAGATAAGAGTCTGGAGAAGCTTTGTTGCTTCTAAACTTATGCTTTCCTACTGCCTTCTTCCAACCATGCGTTACCTCCTTCCATGGCAAGCTGTATGATCCTCTTGGATGAAAATAAATCCATATGCGCTGTCACCGCACGGCTAATCATTTGTCGGTTCCCGCTAGCGTCGGAATAAGACCATTGTCCTTTTGCACACTGTCACTTGTGCCCCACATTCGCAGGTTTGAAGCTCGTCATAGTCATCCCTTTCCAGATCCTACTCGGATAACCACAGATAAGGTTTAGACTTTCCGGATCCTGGATCCTACTCGGAATACCACAGACAAGGTTTAGACTTTCTGGATCCCAAGAATGGCTACAAATAATTCTAGCCTATACCACGAAGGTTCTAATCTTAGATTAGAAACCCAAGAGAACATACTCCAGCTGTCGTCCAATGACTACATTGAACATCATGTAGATCGCTTTGTGGTTGTCAGGCACGCGACCTTGGCTAAGCGAGTAACGAAGATTGGGTGATTGTCACTGGTCACCCCTTCATTCAGACTTAACTGAATTAAGTACGAGAGTATTGATGTGTGGAAAATGATCCAACACAAAACTCACCGGCAAGTGTACCGGGTCGCATCAAGTAATAATAACTCACATGAGTGAGGTCGATCCCACAGGGATTGAAGGATTGAGCAATTTTAGTTTAGTGGTTGATTTAGTCAAGCGAATCAAGTATTGGTTGAGTGGTTTGTGCTTTGCAGAAACTAAATTGCATGAATTGTAAAAGGGGAAGGGGAAATTGCAGTAAATTAAAGAACAGGAAAGTAAAGGAGCTGAATCTTAAAGTGCAAGTAATGTAAATTGCAGAAACTTAGATTGCAAGAAATGTAAATGACTGAATCTTAAAGTGCAAGTAATGTAGATTGCTTGAATTGTAAAGGGGATTGGGAGTTGGGTTCGCAGAATTTAGACAAGAACAAGTAAATTGCATTAAACAGTAAAAGAGAAAATTAAATTGTAGTGAAGTAGATCTTGAGTAAAATGCTTTGAGAATTTAAAAACAGAGAAAGCAGTGCTTAATTTGTAGCAAAGTAAAAGAGGTTGAAGATCTCAGGGTGGAAGAGACTAGATAACAAGTCTAGA
Source organism: Arachis ipaensis (assembly GCF_000816755.2). NCBI lineage: Eukaryota > Viridiplantae > Streptophyta > Magnoliopsida > Fabales > Fabaceae > Arachis > Arachis ipaensis. The sequence continues at coordinate 90,790,777 of NC_029791.2, forward strand.
TCTCAAATCCTTCCTTGATCCAACAAGAATAAATGCAAAAGAAACTGAAAAATAAATTGCAGAAAGAGTAGAAGATGAAGCAGTAAATTAAACAGCAATTCAATTATGCAGAGAATTAAAACAAGATCTCAAGGTGAGATTGAAACAGAAGTTCTTCAATTCTTCACCCAAGATCAAAAGCAAGAAAAAATAAAAGAGTGCTCAAGCAAGATCCAAGAAGAAGAGAGCTCAATTCCCCTTCTCAATTCTCCCAGAAAATTCAAAGTAAAAGCTCCAAAATGAAAATGAAAACTCTCAAGTAAAAAATCCCAATAGTCAGAAGTTCAAAAGTAAAAGTCAAAGGTCCTAATTTCATCAAACTAACTCCTATTTATACACTTTCTATTCTTGGATTTTAGAATTTGGGTGGGCTTTTGATTTGGTGAAGAAATGAATTAAATTGGAATTTTAATCCAATTTTGTAGCCCAAATTGCACCTCCAGGGGAAAGCTCAGTTGGAAAATCCAACTTAGCTTTCAAGCATGCTTCATCCGTGTCAAATTGGTGCGCCCAGCCTTGTTTGGGTGTCAATTGTATTAGAGCTCAGTTGGAAAATCCAACTTAGCTCTAGACCGTGTCATGATGCGCAAGGCTTCCTTCTTGGTGCACCAAAATGTGTGTCACAGCTCCCTTGGTGTGCAAACTTGTGCACCAAAGTGTGGGGAAGAATGGGAGTGGCAATGCTCAGTTGGAAAAAGCAACTGAGCTTTCTTGTAGCGCTTTGCTTGAGAGTTCAAGGTCCCAGGTTCAACACTTGGTGGAGGAAGCCTTGGAGCTAATTTCCTTGGTTGAGTGGGTGTTTCTCCCTTGTGTTTCCAAGAGTTCCCAAGTTCGAAACTTGGAGGAAGCATTTAAGCTATTTTTCCTTGATTTTCCTTGCAAGCTTGATGGTACTCCTTCCTTATGTTTCAAAGAATACCCAAGTTCAAATCCTGGAGGAAGCATTCTAGCTATTTATTCTTGAATTCCCTTGCAAGGAGTAGCGTGTGGTTCCAAGTTCGAACCATGGAGGATGCATTTTGGCCATTTCTTCTTGAATTTCCTTGCGAGGTGAGTTCCTTGCTTCTCCTTGGTCCTTGGATCGAATCTTGTTGGCTTCATCCCTTGGAATTTCTTCTTGAATTAATATGGAGAAGTCCCGATAAAGTTAACTTAGTTAACTTAGCTTTGCACCATTTCCTTGCTTTCTTTAGTGCTCAGTTAACTATTTTAACTTAGCTTTGTACCTTGCCTTCTCCTTTCATTCCTTGTGAAGCTCAGTTTGCTTTCTCAACTTAGCTTCCCTTTCTTCCTTGATGTGGTTATGGTTTTTCTTCCCTTTGCCACACTTTCTCTTTCCTTGGGCACGGTTCTTGCCTCCTTTGGAACGCTTTTTGTTTTCCTTGGGCACGCTTCATAAGCCACGCTTTTCTTGTTTTCTTCTTTCTTCACCTATAATTAACCAAATCAACTAATCAAAGTATCACCAAATTCACAAGGTTTATAAATTGATTAATTATCAATTAAATTTAGCTTAAACCTATTAAGTATTAAGTGACAGTGGGGTGAACTCTAAATTATATGCTCATGCAAGGGCTTCAGTGCTTACTAGTCCCTACATCTTGAAAGTCTTAGGTCTTAGGATTTTCATCCAAATGATATCATGGAGATCTCTCTATAGGTAATCACCTTGAAGCAGCTTATAGTTTCTGTGCTTTGGCCTTGACTCTAAGTGTCATGTCTCAAAGCGGCTTTTTAGATAAGCTTTCAATCAATACTCCTAAACCAGTTGGTTTTAAGGTATTAAGTGTTAAAGCACCCCTAAGGATTTACTTGCTCAAGCCTCTCTCTTTGACACAATTCGACCATAAGCATTTACTAGGATAACAACTCTTTGAGTTTTTGTTTCTTCTTTCTTTTCTGCCTAGTAATTGATGCTCAGAGCCTTGGGCCATGTTCTTTCATTTTTTTTTTTGTGTTTTCTTTCTTTTGTTTGCTGCTTCTTGGATCAATAAATGTTTGAGAATCTCCACAATACTTCTTTGAACTCTATGTCCTGCCTATGAGCTCCCATACAAGTTTTCATAAGTATGCAACCTCAATGCATAATCACACAACCAGAACTACCACTTCTCCTAATCTTTTGCTTGCCTCAAAATTGTTTAATTCCTCAATCCCTCTTTTCAAAGAACTTTCATGTGATGCATTTTTTTGAAATCTTGAGTGCATGCAGTTTTTTTAAAAGTGTAGTGTTGTGAATAAACAAACATCTTAATTATTGAAGTATAGAGAACTGCATTAAACAGACAGACAGACAGGGACACAATATCGCTTTCGATCACAGCAATATCTGATAATTATTGAACAATACAACCTTTTGGAGTTTACTTGATGTCCTCCTCCTCATCATCATCATTGCTGGTCCTCATATTCCTCTTTCATCTCTTTGGTTGATGATGCTTAATCCTTCCAAAAACTTGTATGATACTCTGCAATGAGATTGAAAGTTGCTTGTTCCCCAAGCACTTGAAAGAAGAAATGGTTAGCATGCATGATTTATTTGTGGGCCTTTGAACTTACTTTGGTGTGGGAACACCAAACTTAGTACCTTGCCAATGGTTCTCATGCATCAAATTAACCATGTGTGAAACTCTTTTTCTTTTTTTTTCAAAAGCAATAATACTAACACCTGGAGAACAGACATAGGTTAAGTGGTTTTTCTAATTACTTGGAGCTAACAACCATTTGTGCAGAAGGTGAGAATGAGTTTTCAAAAGAGATTTTTGGTGGAACACCAAACTTAGAATCCTTCATTCTCCCTTATATTGTTTTGGTGTGCAACACCAAACTTAGCTTTTTGCAATATAGAGAAAGTTACTTAGCCTTTTTATTAAATGGAAAGAAAACTACCTCAGGTTGGGTTGCCTCCCAACAAGCGCTTCTTTATTGTCATTAGCTTGACATTCTCCATTCTATTGATCATGGAAGTTGAGGCTTCTGTTGCCTTTGGTTTCCTCCTCTTACTGTGGGCTTTTCCTTGATGATTGTTTCTTTTCCCGTAGCCCTCTTCTCACTTGCCTCTATGATTGCTTTCCCTTTCTCACACCTGGCAACTTTCACATTGTCTTTTAGGTTGTCTTCAGTGGCTCTGGGGGAAGTATTTACCATCCTATCACCTATTTCAACAATGTGCCTAGCCAATTGTTGCATTTGCTTCTCAACTCTTCTTATTGAGGCCTCCTGGTCCTTCATTGTCACCTCTTGGTGCTTCATCATTCTCTCTATTAAGATCTCCAAGTTGGTGATCCTCTGAGAATCTTGTGAGATTAGTTGGTTGTAGGGTGTTGGGGGTTGGAAGGGTGGGTGTTGTGGTGGTGTGTGGTGGTTGTTATTGGTATGGTGATGTTTTTGCTGATTTGTGAAGTTGGGGTTGTTGTAATTGAGATCCCTGTGTCTTTGATTTTGGTGTTCGACCCCCCTCCAGTTGGAATGAGTTCTCCAGGGTGGGGTGTACACATCATTCTGAGACCTGTATTGGAACATGCCAGAGGAACTATTTGGAGAGTGTGATTGCTCATAACTTTGTTTAGCTTGATTACAACCGTATGAGTTTTGAGCTAGGTTGTCTGCATGTATTACAGCAGTTTTCAGCTCATTGATTTTTTTGACCAACATATCTAGTTGTTGTAAATTTTGCTGATGCATCTGCTTATTTTGGTTCATGACTGCACGAACAACTTCAATTTCCTTCTCTTGTGTGAATGGTTGCACTTCTGCCTCTGGTTTAACAATTCTCTGAGGTGGTTTCAACTTGACTAGGAGTTCACTCATTAGTTCTTCCCATCTGATGATGCTTCCTTGTGGGAAAGCTTCAAACCATTGAGCAACATCATTTATAGTGATGGATGGGTGCTTCAAATTATGGGTTGCATTATCACCTAAGGTGGGGACATTACTCCCATGATTACTGGAATTTGTTGAGTTCCCCTCCATGATCTGCACAATCACAAACGGTCCAAATGAAGATAGAGTATACTCATGCCAGAATATGATTGGATGATTAGTTGACACAATGTGTCAAACAGATGATAAACTTGAAAGATTAATGGAAGAAAATTGCTTCCCTCATATATTCAACAGGCACAAGCATGAGAATCACACAAAGCCAGCGGAATCAAGAAAACTTCACTCTATTGCTAAAGTGAAGTTTCAGTTAGCTCAGGCAAAAATTTAAACAGTTAGTGGGTTAGTCAAAAATTTAAGAAACAGAAAAGAAAAAATGCTTGATCTAGATCTTCACTTCACTTAATCATTGTCAATCTAATCAATCCCTGGCAACGGCGCCAAAAACTTGATGTGTGGAAAACGATCCAACACAAAACTCACCGGCAAGTGTACCGGGTCGCATCAAGTAATAATAACTCACATGAGTGAGGTCGATCCCGCAGGGATTGAAGAATTGAGCAATTTTAGTTTAGTGGTTGATTTAGTCAAGCGAATCAAGTATTGGTTGAGTGGTTTGTGCTTTGCAGAAACTAAATTGCATGAATTGTAAAAGGGGAAGGGGAAATTGCAGTAAATTAAAGAACAGGAAAGTAAAGGAGCTGAATCTTAAAGTGCAAGTAATGTAAATTGCAGAAACTTAGATTGCAAGAAATGTAAATGACTGAATCTTAAAGTGCAAGTAATGTAGATTGCTTGAATTGTAAAGGGGATTGGGAGTTGGGTTTGCAGAATTTAGACAAGAACAAGTAAATTGCATTAAACAGTAAAAGAGAAAATTAAATTGTAGTGAAGTAGATCTTGAGTAAAATGCTTTGAGAATTTAAAAACAGAGAAAGCAGTGCTTAATTTGCAGCAAAGTAAAAGAGGTTGAAGATCTCAGGGTGGAAGAGACTACATAACAAGTCTAGATCTCAAATCCTTCCTTGATCCAACAAGAATAAATACAAAAGAAACTGAAAAATAAATTGCAGAAAGAGTAGAAGATGAAGCAGTAAATTAAACAGCAATTCAATTATGCAGAGAATTAAAACAAGATCTCAAGGTGAGATTGAAACAGAAGTTCTTCAATTCTTCACCCAAGATCAAAAGCAAGAAAAAATAAAAGAGTGCTCAAGCAAGAACCAAGAAGAAGAGAGCTCAATTCCCCTTCTCAATTCTCCCAGAAAATTCAAAGTAAAAGCTCCAAAAGGAAAATGAAAACTCTCGAGTAAAAAATCCCAATAGTCAGAAGTTCAAAAGTAAAAGTCAAAGGTCCTAATTACATCAAACTAACTCCTATTTATACACTTTCTATTCTTGGATTTTGGAATTTGGGTGGGCTTTTGATTTGGTGAAGAAATGAATTAAATTGGAATTTTAATCCAATTTTGTAGCCCAAATTGCACCTCCAGGGGAAAGCTCAGTTGGAAAATCCAACTTAGCTTTCAAGCATGCTTCATCCGTGTCAAATTGGTGCGCCCAGCCTTGTTTGGGTGTCAATTGTATTAGAGCTCAGTTGGAAAATCCAACTTAGCTCTAGACCGTGTCATGATGCGCAAGGCTTCCTTCTTGGTGCGCCAAAATGTGTGTCACAGCTCCCTTGGTGTGCAAACTTGTGCGCCAAAGTGTGGGGAAGAATGGGAGAGGTAATGCTTAGTTGGAAAAACCAACTGAGCTTTCTTGTAGCGCTTTGCTTGAGAGTTCAAGGTCCCAAGTTCAACACTTGGTGGAGGAAGCCTTGGAGCTAATTTCCTTGGTTGAGTGGGTGTTTCTCCCTTGTGTTTCCAAGAGTTCCCAAGTTCGAAACTTGGAGGAAGCATTTAAGCTATTTTTCCTTGATTTTCCTTGCAAGCTTGATGGTACTCCTTCCTTATGTTTCAAAGAATACCCAAGTTCAAATCCTGGAGGAAGCATTCTAGCTATTTATTCTTGAATTCCCTTGCAAGGAGTAGCGTGTGGTTCCAAGTTCGAACCATGGAGGATGCATTTTGGCCATTTCTTCTTGAATTTCCTTGCGAGGTGAGTTCCTTGCTTCTCCTTGGTCCTTGGTTCGAATCTTGTTGGCTTCATCCCTTGGAATTTCTTCTTGAATTAATATGGAGAAGTCCCGATAAAGTTAACTTAGTTAACTTAGCTTTGCATCATTTCCTTGCTTTCTTTAGTGCTCAGTTAACTATTTTAACTTAGCTTTGTACCTTGCCTTCTCCTTTCATTCCTTGTGAAGCTCAGTTTGCTTTCTCAACTTAGCTTCCCTTTCTTCCTTGATGTGGTTATGCTTTTTCTTCCCTTTGCCACGCTTTCTCTTTCCTTGGGCACGGTTCTTGCCTCCTTTGGAACGCTTTTTGTTTCCCTTGGGCACGCTTCATAAGCCACGCTTTTCTTGTTTTCTTCTTTCTTCACCTATAATTAACCAAATCAACTAATCAAAGTATCACCAAATTCACAAGGTTTATAAATTGATTAATTACTCAAAATTGTTTAATTCCTCAATCCCTCTTTTCAAAGAACTTTCATGTGATGCATTTTTTTGAAATCTTGAGTGCATGCAGTTTTTAAAAGTGTAGTGTTGTGAATAAACAAACATCTTAATTATTGAAGTATAGAGAACTGCATTAAACAGACAGACAGACAGGGACACAATATCACTTTCGATCACAGCAATATCTGATAATTATTGAACAATACAACCTTTTGGAGTTTACTTGATGTCCTCCTCCTCATCATCATCATTGCTGGTCCTCATATTCCTCTTTCATCTCTTTGGTTGATGATGCTTAATCCTTCCAAAAACTTGTATGATACACTGCAATGAGATTGAAAGTTGCTTGTTCCCCAAGCACTTGAAAGAAGAAATGGTTAGCATGCATGATTTATTTGTGGGCCTTTGAACTTACTTTGGTGTGGGAACACCAAACTTAGTACCTTGCCAATGGTTCTCATGCATCAAATTAACCATGTGTGAAACTCTTTTTCTTTTTTTTTCAAAAGCAATAATACTAACACCTGGAGAACAGACATAGGTTAAGTGGTTTTTCTAATTACTTGGAGCTAACAACCATTTGTGCAGAAGGTGAGAATGAGTTTTCAAAAGAGATTTTTGGTGGAACACCAAACTTAGAATCCTTCATTCTCCCTTATATTATTTTGGTGTGCAACACCAAACTTAGCTTTTTGCAATATAGAGAAAGTTACTTAGCCTTTTTATTAAATGGAAAGAAAACTACCTCATGTTGGGTTGCCTCCCAACAAGCGCTTCTTTATTGTCATTAGCTTGACATTCTCCATTCTATTGATCATGGAAGTTGAGGCTTCTGTTGCCTTTGGTTTCCTCCTCTTACTGTGGGCTTTTCCTTGATGATTGTTTCTTTTCCCGTAGCCCTCTTCTCACTTGCCTCTATGATTGCTTTCCCTTTCTCACACCTGGCAACTTTCACATTGTCTTTTAGGTTGTCTTCAGTGGCTCTGGGGGAAGTATTTACCATCCTATCACCTATTTCAACAATGTGACTAGCCAATTGTTGCATTTGCTTCTCAACTCTTCTTATTGAGGCCTCCTGGTCCTTCATTGTCACCTCTTGGTGCTTCATCATTCTCTCTATTAAGATCTCCAAGTTGGTGATCCTTTGAGAATCTTGTGAGATTAGTTGGTTGTAGGGTGTTGGGGGTTGGAAGGGTGGGTGTTGTGGTGGTGTGTGGTGGTTGTTATTGGTATGGTGATGTTTTTGCTGATTTGTGAAGTTGGGGTTGTTGTAATTGAGATCCCTGTGTCTTTGATTTTGGTGTTCGACCCCCCTCCAGTTGGAATGAGTTCTCCAGGGTGGGGTGTACACATCATTCTGAGACCTGTGTTGGAACATGCCAGAGGAACTATTTGGAGAGTGTGATTGCTCATAACTTTGTTCAGCTTGATTACAACCGTATGAGTTTTGAGCTAGGTTGTATGCATGTATTACAGCAGTTTTCAGCTCATTGATTTTTTTGACCATGGAGGATGCATTTTGGCCATTTCTTCTTGAATTTCCTTGCAAGGTGAGTTCCTTGCTTCTCCTTGGTCCTTGGTTCGAATCTTGTTGGCTTCATCCCTTGGAATTTCTTCTTGAATTAATATGGAGAAGTCCCGATAAAGTTAACTTAGTTAACTTAGCTTTGCACCATTTCCTTGCTTTCTTTAGTGCTTAGTTAACTATTTTAACTTAGCTTTGTACCTTGCCTTCTCCTTTCATTCCTTGTGAAGCTCAGTTTGCTTTCTCAAGTTAGCTTCCCTTTCTTCCTTGATGTGGTTATGCTTTTTCTTCCCTTTGCCACGCTTTCTCTTTCCTTGGGCATGGTCCTTGCCTCCTTTGGAACGCTTTTTGTTTCCCTTGGGCACGCTTCTTAAGCCACGCTTTTCTTGTTTTCTTCTTTCTTCACCTATAATTAACCAAATCAACCAATCAAAGTATCACCAAATTCACAAGGTTTATAAATTGATTAATTATCAATTAAATTTAGCTTAAACCTCATGATTTAGCATCAATTAAATGGTGGTTGTTTGATTCAAAGAAGTCATGCATTTTCATTCCAAATTACTTACTTAGAATGCAAGAAAGTGCATAAAACCTAATAAAAACAAAGAAAAAGGCTAGTGAAACTAGGCTAAGATGACTTGTCATCAAGTATATCTTGGAGAAGAAGTAGGCGTGAATTGAATAGAAAAACAGTAGTAATTGCATTAAGTCATGAAGAACATCAGAGCTCCACACCTTAATCTATGAGGTGTAGAAACTCCACCGTAGAAAATACATAAGTGAAAGGTCTACGCATGGCCGTGAGGCCAGCCTCCAAACATGTCATATAAGTTCCAAATATAAAAGATCAAAAGATCAAAATATGTAAAATAAGTCTCTAGAAGTAGTTTTTATACTAAACTAGTAGCCTAGGGTTACAGAAAATGAGTAACAAAGTGCAGATAGTGTAAAAATCCACTTTCGGGGCCCACATGGTGTGTGCTTGGGCTGAGCATTGAAGCTTTTTCGTGCTTAGGCTTTTCCTGGAGTTAAATGCCAGCGTTGGTGCCAGTTTGGGCGTTTAACTCCAATTTTGGTGCCAGTTTGGGCATTTTACGCCAAGATGTTTTAGGCTGTCTTTGGATGCCAGTTTGGGCCATCAAATCTCGGGCAAAGTATGGACCATTATATATTTCTGGAAAGCCCAGGATGTCTACTTTCCAATGCAATTGAGAGCACGCCAATTGGGTTTCTGTAGCTCTAGAAAATCCACTTCCAGTGTAGGGAGGTCAGAATCTAACTGCATCTGCAGTCCTTTTTCAGCCTCTGAATCAGATTTTTGCTCAGGTCCCTCAATTTCAGCCAGAAAATACCTGAAATCACTAAAAAACACACAAACTCATAGTAAAGTCCAGAAATGTGATTTTTGAATAAAAACTAATAAAAAGGGTATAAATTAAAACATACTAATAAAAAAGGTATAAATTATCCGCTCATCAGAGGCCATTCTTGAGGACCTCTAGATTCAAATAGGATGTCTATTCTGGGAGCTGACTAGGATCATAAGGTTAAGATAGGGCTAGGCTTTCTCTCATGGACCTTTTTCACGGAAGAGTTGTTAGCTTTAGTCTTGATGAAGCCATGAGACACCCGCCGGAGAATCATTCCATATTCCGGTGTGACTTAATTGACAATGTTGTGGCCGAAATGCATTATTCAAATATTGATGAAAAGATTGAAGAATCAAGTGTGTGGAGCCCCCACGAATGTGAAGAGAACACCATACCCCCTCCAGATCTACCGGAAGTTCAAATGCCAAGTCAAGAACAATATGTAGAGTTGAAGCCACTACCGCCCCATCTAAAATATGCCTATCTTGATGAAGCTCACAAGTTCCCAGTAATTGTTGCAAGGGAACTCACTCCTCCACAAGAAGAGAAGTTGCTTAATGTTTAGAGGAAGAACAAAAGAGCTATAGGATGGAGCTTGGCAGATTTAGTGGGCATAAGCTGCCAAGTGTGTGAGCACTGAATCTTCTTGGAAGAAGGAGCTAGACCCATTCGGCAACCTCAAAGACGTTTGAATCCTACCATTCTAGAGGTTGTAAAGAAGGAGGTAACCCGGTTATTAGAGGCGGACATCATTTACCCCATTTCGGATAGTGAATGGGTAAGTCCCGTCCAAGTTTTGCGAAAGAAGTCCGGGGTGACCACAATCAAGAATGAGAGCGGGGAGCTTATAGCTACAAGGGTGAAAAACTCATGGCAGGTATGTATTGACTACCGGTGTTTGAACACGGCCACTAGGAAGGATCACTTTTTGCTACCGTTTATCGATCAAATGCTTGATTGGCTATCCGGTAAACCTTATTATTGTTTTCTAGATGGCTATTCGGGGTATTTTCAAATCCACATTGCTTTAGAGGATCAAGAAAAAACAACATTTACGTGCCCCATTGGAACTTATACCTACAAGCGTATGCCGTTCGGCTTATGCAATGCACCGGCAACTTTCCAAAGGTGCATGATAAGCATATTTGCTGATCTTCTAGAGCAATGTATGGAGGTATTCATGGATGACTTCACCGTCTATGGGGACTCTTTTGATCAATGCTTGGATAACCATGCAAAAGTGTTGGAAAGATGTACTAAATCGAAAACTTTGGATGGAGCCCAATCCAATTACACTACCACCGAGAAAGAGTTGTTGGCTATTGTCTTCACTTTGGATAAATTCCGAGCGTATCTACTTGGTTCCAAGGTGGTAGTGTACTCAGATAATGCGGTGTTAAAATATTTGTTGGCTAAAAAAGAATCCAAACCAAGGTTGATTAGATGGGTTTTGTTATTGCAAGAATTTGACCTAGAAATTCAGGATAGGAGTGGTTCGCAAAACCTAGTGGCAGATCACTTGAATCGCCTTGAGCACACCAAAGGCGATGCCACTCCTATTAATGACTCTTTTCCCTTTGAGGGCTTGCAAGCAATCTCGGAAGTCATACCTTGGTACGCGCCAATTGCCAATTACTTGGTGTCTCGCACCTTTCCTCCTAATCTCTCCAAACATCAAAAGGACAAGCTAAAAAGCGAATCCAAATATTATGTATGGGATGACCCATACCTATGGAGATATGGTGCAGATCAAGGAATTCGCAGGTGCATTCCACAAACTGAATTTCAATCAATCATGGAAGCTTGCCACTCCTACGAAGGAGGAGGCCATTATGGACCTCAAAGGACGGCGAGGAAAATCCTAGATTGTAGATTTTGGTGGCCAACCCTTTTCAAGGACTCTTCTCTCTTTTGTAAATCTTATTCTCAATGTCTTAGATTTGGTAACATCTCCAAGAAGGATGAAATACCCCAACAAACCATGCTATTTTGTGAGATTTTTGATGTGTGGGGTATCGAATTCATGAGGCCATTCCCAAATTCTAGTGGCTTTCTCTACATTCTACTAGCCATTGATTATGTGTCCAAATGAGTGGAAGCGATACCCACCCAGACGGACGATGCTAATGTGGTCCTTTATTTTGTAAGAAATAACATTATTTGTCGATTCGGGTCACCACGAGAAATTGTGAGCGACCAAGGATCACATTTTTGCAACAAGAGAATAGAAGGATTAATGAAGAAATGTGGTATCATGCATAAAGTAGCCACGGCCTATCACCCACAAACAAACGGCCAAGCCGAGGTTTCCAATCGGGAGATTAAATGAATATTGGAAAGGATTGTGAAGCCTCATCGAAAGCATTGGAGTGCCAAGCTCACCGATGCACTATGGGCCTACTGAACGGCTTACAAGATGCCAATTGGCATGAGCCCCTTTCGGTTTGTCTATGGCAAAGCTTGCCACCTACTGGTGGACATAGAGCACAAAGCATATTGGGCCATCAAGGAGTGCAATTCAAGTTTGGGAGGGGCCGGAATCGAGAGAAAGTTACAACTAGTGGAATTAGAGTGTTTGAGGCTAGAAGCCTATGAGAACTCTAGACTTTACAAGGAGAGGATGAAAGCCGTGCATGATAAGAACATAAGAGGAAGAGAATTTAAAGCCGGCGAATTAGTCCTTCTCTACAATTCAAGATGGGAAGGACCTTATACAGTAGAAAAAGCGGAGCCATACGGTGTCTATCACTTGCGCTATCCTTCAAGCTCCGACATTTTCAAGGTCAATGGGCATCGTCTAAAGTTGTATCATGGTGAAAAGATGAAAAACAACGAAGAGATGGAGGTGTTCCTTTTGGAAGATGCACCTAATGGCAAAGAGAATTGAGCTAGTGGCCGTCCAACTTAAGGACGTTAAACAAAAGTGCTAGGTGGGAGACACCCCACCATGGTGAGATCTACCATTTTCTCTCTTTTGTATATATAGTCTTGAACTCTTGCTTGATTTGGTAAATGCTTAATTTTTGAGATTGCTTAGATAGACTCTATTATGCTAAATTGTGATTTTCATGAAGATTTGCATTGATCAGGTTGAATTATTGGTACCAAAGAAACACTCCATTTTTAGGTGTTGTGTAACGACCCAATTTCTGGTACGTCATGATCATACTAGAAACTGAGCGCTACCAACTTGTCTTCCTAATTATTATCTATTATTTATCATATGAGCCTGATTCGTTGTTAAAAACGTAGTTATTTTACGAGGTACTTTTTTTTAAAAACGTTTGGATTAACAAACAGTATCATTCATAATCAATTCCCAACTGATAATATATAAAACAATTATAAACAACCACACATAAATACATCACAAGTAGTTGACAATATTCGGTGATCCAGCCTTTATTAGAGTATAGACTTTTTGTTAGAACACCCCTAGACATAGCTAGATAATAACTATATACATATATACATACAATATCCCAGGTCCTGACCTGTTCAAGAAGTCCCTAAGCTGGCGCCCAGGCTAGCCTAGACTCTATACTCACCTAGTCCCTCTAAACTACTAAAGCGAGGGAAAGTATGTTCTAAGTCTTCAAAACTCAAGTCAAGTGGAACGTCATCAAAAGGTGAATCATCATCTTCTACTCCTCTGCACGATCAGACATTGCCATATGACATCACTCAAGTACCTCATCAAGTAGCCACATAACAAGAGTCTCGTACATAGGATTTAGGTTAAAGTTCGCGTACAAACGGCGTGCAGATATTGGCTGGTCTCACCGTTTATACATATGAACAGAGAACGGGATTCTCCCTAGACTCAGAAGACTACCTAGAGCAGAATTCTCTTTATGAACGGTCATTAACGAACTACGGAAGGATACTCTTGCTTCCATCTGGAGGGGGAAGGGAGAGAAAAGGGGTAAGAACTGGGAGTTCTTAGTAGGGTCGGGGTTATTAGTTACGTTCATTTACTTGGGGTCGATTAGTAGACAAATAACATAATATAGTGAAGCAGTAAACAGAAGATAAAGATGGAAAGAGAAAGTAGAGACAATAGAAAGTAGAACACAAACAAAAGAATACAATAAAACACAGAAATAGCATGCAAGCAGACAAACATAAAGAAATATACCACACACAGAAAGGAATGCAACAGAGAATGATGCGCAGACAAGAATGATGCATGTCTAGCCCTAGTGCAGGTAATGAGCTCATTTGTCAGTTTCTACCCGCTCCCGACATAACCCGAAGCAGCTGAAACGGGTATGGCTTTCCAGTTGGCTATACCCCTGTGTATAGGAAATAACCCCTCTGCCACCACAGGGTCCACTGCACGCAGGAAATAACACATCTGCCACTGCAGGGATGTATGCCGACACACCTTCTGTATACAGGAAATAACCCATCTGCCACTACAGAAATGGAACAGCTGGTCACGGTACTTCTATAGCAGGAAATAACCCCTCTGCCTTACAGAAATAAAATATGGATATGTACTGCAGGAAAGCGTTCTCAGTGGTCGCACCACTATCTATCTGACTGACTTCACGCAGTAGATCATCATACAAGTATATCCGGCGTTGCCTTAGCACAACAAATGAATAAACACATCTCTTGGGCCTACAGAAATAGCACTCCCGTAAGTGAACTTCGGCTTACAAGGATAGTCTAAACACATCACAACAACTTTCTGTGGTGAACTTCGGCCTACAAAAATAACACCTCTGTAAGTGAACTTCGGCTTACAGAAATAGCGCCCCTGTAAGTGAACTTCGGCTTACAGGTATCACAATTCTCTGTAGGTGAACTTCGGCCTATAGGAGCAACACCCTGAGATACACAATTGATATTCACTGCAGGTGAACTTCGGCCTACAGGAATAACAACTCACTGTAGGTGAACTTGGCCCTACAGGATCTCTAGGGCAATGGAAAAGCAGCAGATGAACATCCAACCGAACATCATGCTACAAGGCTTAACTCTTTATTCTTATACTCTTCTCTTTATATCTCTTTACTCTGTTCTGGTTTCTCTTTTCTCTGTATCTCTTTACTCTGTTTTAATTACTCTATTATCTGTATCCCTTTTCTCTTCTCTGATTACTCTTTTCATCTGTATCTATATTATTCTTTTTCTCTTTATCTCTTTACTTTACTCTGGTTACTCTGTTCTCTGTGTTACTTTATTCTGCTCTGATTTCTCTACTTAACTTGTGTATTTAAAGCTTATGTAAATTTTGGTATGAATAGTTAGTCTGTCCCAAGTATAGGTTCATTTAGTCTATACTGAAACAATTTAACTTTTCATATAATACCTAACCCTATTCACTACTCAAGTACTAACGTTCTTCATTGTTCTTTATCACACTCAAAGTGTTCTTCATGTTCTTCATAAATTCTTCAGATTCCTTCTCTGTTTTTACCCATTTTTCAGTCTTTTCAGCAACCGATTTTTAATATAATTCATAATAAATTAGCAGCCACTAAAACCCCATCTTTTCTACATGATTTCAACACAAATTAAACCTCAATTTAAGCTTAGCGTTTCGTTTTTCCAGCTGCCCAAGAACATGAACTTTAAAGCTTGAATTTCATCAAATTTCATCAAAATTTCACCAAATTTTCACCAAGAATCAGTCATATATGCAACCAATTTTTAGCACAGCAAATTTATACAACATTCACACAACTCAAACACAAATAATCAAGATTAATTTCGTGACACCCTACCTGGTTTTGCTGCTCCTAATTCAATTAAACTTTCAGGTGGTCCTTAAGCACTTTTTCCTCCTAAATCACATCAAGAACAACTTTAAATCCAAAAACCCTCAACTGACCGAATCTCACTCAGTATGTTAGGAAGAGATATCTCACCTTAGACTTACTGGAAATTCACATTTCTTGGCCCTCAAGTCAAGTTAAGCATGATTCCTAAGGAAGAACATCAAGAAAACACATGTTTTGCATGGTTTTCCTTGAAAACCAAATTGAAATGGGAGGGAGACAGCCATCTCACCTTATTTCCATCCTTGCTAAGTTACATGGTTATGTAGAGGAAGAAGAGAGGATCATTTTGGTGAAATCTGAGTTTTGATTTGAGTTTTAGTTCAGAAGAAATCAAGCTTTGAAGATTAAGTGTTCATGAAAGTTTCTCTCTTTTCTCTCTTGTTATTTTCGGCCAAAATGATGAAATGAGACAGCCTTGGAGGTCTTGGGGGTATAAGGTGAGTTGTGATTGGTTGGCTTGGAAGTGGATTAAAATAATATTAAAATATCTCAGGTGTATAACTACTAAAACTAGATGTATCAGAACACTTGCAAAAACATCTTTAAAAATTATTTTCTGAGCTACTAGCATAAATGACACTAGTAACATATTTATTATGAGAATATAACATGTATAATGAGGCCTTAGCATTGCTAAAGTCATCAGAGAGTGCTGGTGCTAAGCTGCACCAGTAAATTGTGAACCCGGTTAAACCGGTTTTCTGTTTTTAACTAAAACAGACCAAGTAACCTTATAATATCATTCAAGCATCTTCTAATACTAATATAATACTAATTTTATACTATTATCTCTCTTCTCTCATGAATCGAGTCCGGTTCATCAAACTGAGACTACTTACGAAAATCAGAATTAAAACTCCTAACCGGTACGGTTCAAAAACTAGGTTCTTCGTCATTGCGTTATCGAGCGTGCCTCAGAAAAGGTTCTATCTTAAAGATGACATAATGACAATGAGGATTGAGATACTTGTTGATATAGAAGAGGTGTTCCCTTTACTGATCTTTTGGCAAAATCCGTGCCTTTGGAAAAGATCTCGCATACTCGAAAATCAGGGCTGTTACATGTTGCATGAAATTTTGGGTATTTTTGTACCCTTCAGCTTGAAAACCTACCACATTTATGATGAAAATGCATTCCTTCATGTCTATGAAAATAAAAAGTAAAAAGTATGCACGCGTGGGCGTACAAGACGTGTCCACGTCGTTGGCCCGGCGCGACTCCTGGTATTTCAAGCAAAGAGTTGTGCCAACTCTGAGCCAGCACTGAGCCCCACGCCTAACCCTACTCACGCATGTGCGCACATGATGCTTACGCGTCCCTGAACTAGATTGCACCATCCATGCGTGGGAGTGCTAGATGCATACGCATCGATTGCGCCTCCTCACTCTCTAGTACATTTTGCCCGAGAGTTATGCAAGAACTGGGCCAACACTGAGCCCCCCACATGACTCATCCCACGCGTACGAGCACTTGCCGCGTCCGCGCCCCTTTGCTGCTCTGCACATGCATGCGTAAGCGTGTATGACGCGTCCGCGTTGGTGGCGCAACCCCAACTCTTCGTATATTTTCCAGAGAGTTGTGCTAGCATCGCGCCACCACTGCGTTGGGAGCATATCCCCCCTCCCATGCGCAAGTGTACCTGACGCTCTCGCGTCCATTTGTTTTCTGCTAACCCCCGTGTGTGCGCACCGTGCGCATGCGCGTCGTTACTCCAATGGCCAACTCATGGTACTTCAACCAGAGAGTTGTGCGAGATTCATGCTGGTACTGTGCCACTGGCGCAATTACTCCCATGCGTGCACGCCACTTGCGCGTACGCGCCCCTTCTTCTTCTGTTGCCCACGCGTACGCGTTGGCGATGCTTTTGCGTCCTTCCTTCCTTCTGCAACATCTACACGCACGCGTGGAGGGCGCGCGTGCGTCGATCTTGCAACGTTCCTTACTTGAAGCGCGCCTATTTTCAAACTTTTCCAATCTTCTTCTTCTCAAGGTACTACCATCTTCCCCTCTTCTCCACCCACTTCTACCAACCCTTCTCACCCATCTTTTTCCCAATTCTCTTCTCCTCTCCTTCCTTACATTCTACATTACTTTCTTTCTCATCTCAAGCTACTAGTCACTTTTTTTCTTCTTTGTTTTGTTCCCATTTTTCACTATTTAGTTACATTTCTTTGCATTACTTCTTAGTTACACTCTCATTCATGCATTTTTGTTCATTTCTTTGCTCTTCTTTTCTATTTGCCATGGGTGTTAAGGGTGGAGTTCTCTCTTGCATTGGTGGGTTCTTTCACTATGTTTTGCTTTCTTTGTACTATGTGGTACTCTATATTGATTGATAATACCTTGTGGGATGCTACATTGTTATATCTCCTCCATTTGCTTATTGCTTGAAGTTGCACACCAAGTGTTTGATGAAAGGCACACATGAGTTTTTGTTTCATATTTGACATCATGCTTTCACCTTAGTGCCCTTTCTCATTCCTTTGCTTGTTCCTATGTGCATTGAGCCTATTGTCTTTCCTCTGTTCCATTCATATGCTCAACCCTTATAACTTGTTTCTTGTTATTGATGCTTGAGTATATACTTCTCATGCCTTTTATTTGCATGCTTATACACCTCTTGCATCACATGCTAAGTGACTTGCAATTATTTTCACTTTGGTCTTGCTTACATGTTGCAGCTGTCATATTTACAAGACACCTATTCTTTTGTGGCCCTCTCTATCACTTGCATGATACTTTCCATGTGTTGTTTCTTTGAGTTTTATGTATGCTCTTTCTTCCTTTTTTTAGGATGGTCCTCACAAAGGATAAAGGAAAGGCACCAAAGAAGCCAGCCACCAAAATGGCACCTCAAAGATCTACCACCAAGGTGCACCAAGCCAAACCGCTCCTCAAGAAGGCGAGGAGCATCATTAGAGTTGATGAACAAGAGAAGGAAAACCCTGCGAGAGATTCTACTAAGTTTCCTAACCGTTATTGTGAGCTCATATTCCCCCTTATGACTGAAAGGAACTATCACCCAGAACCTCTTCTCACCCCTCCGGCCCATATTATTGACTTTGTCATACCCTACATCGAGCGGCGGCAGTGGGGGTTTCTCATGAGAAGACCGCAGGAGGCTAACTTGTCATGGGTGGTGGAGTTTTACTCCAATTACCATTCACCTTCTCTCAATTCCTTATTCGTGCGCCGGAGGCAAGTCCCCGTCTCGAAGGATGCTATTCAAGGAGTACTTAAAACCAGACCATTGGTGGATGGGATAGACGCCTACCAAGAGGTCTTGAAGCAGCGTTGTGAATTTGGTTTCAATTTCGATTGGGATGCCATTCTCTGGGTAATTGCCGAACCAGAAGCAATTTGGATCCAAAGAAGAATGAGATCCCAGCCCAAGGGCATTGACGTGCGCTATCTCACTGTGGAGGCCGAAGCCTGGGCCCAAATCTTATCTTATTATGTGCTTCCAAGCACCCACGGGTCATCTATCACCGCGGAGCTAGCCTTGTTGGTTTGGTGCATACTTACAGAAAAACCGGTCAATATACCCCTTCTTATCCGACAAGCCATGGGTTGTGTCCATACTAGAGGAAACCTACCCTTCCCTGCTTTAGTGACTGAGTTAGTTGCTGCCACCGGTATTCCTCGGGAGACCAAGGATCGGAAGGCACTAATTCCTGTGGTTGGCGATGTCGTCCCATTCGGAAAATATATCAAGCCTCCGACGTACACCGGAAACCTTGACATAGCCAATCCCATGGGCATTCCCACCACTTTATCCGCACCACCTAGATCATCCCACCAACGCCTTGAAGATCTCCATAAGAAGATAGACCAATATAAATGGCGGAAACAATGTCGGTTTGCTTATGTTAAGAAGCTTTTGAGTTTTGTGACCCCACCTGTGGAGGAACTGGAGATTTTCACTTCCACCTCGAACTTGAGTGAAGATAGCTTGGATGGAATGGATAATGGAAGCTCAAAGGACGATCGCCCCTTGCGCCTCACCAATAGCACCGAGGACGGTGCAAATTCTTAAGTGTGGGGAGGTCATTCGACCGGTCTCCGTAGGTAACACCCAACTAAACTTTGATTTTCTTTAGGTAATTAGGGTAGATTGCATGGTTAGGTTTTGCCTTTTGACCATCTTTTGCATGATAGTTATTTCATGTTAGGTCTACTTGGTTAGTCTAATGACTCCCTTCCCAAGAAACTATAATTTTTAGGCAACCCTACCAATTTGAACATTTTTATTGCTAAACTTGCTTGGGGAATGTATTTTGGAACATGGTCTTAGAGTGGAGAACACAAGCAAGTAAGACTTCAGCCAATTGTGTGGTTACATCTTAGAACCACTTATCTTCCTTCTTGTGTGCATTATTCTCATTCTATGATTGTAATCCTTGATTTGCTTGACTCTATATGTCCATTATTGTGTGTATGAATGCATGTATGTGATCGAAGCCATCATTTCACTTAGCCACTTACCCAAATAGCCTTACCTTACAACAGCCTTTGTTAGCCAACTTGAGCCCACGCTTAACCCACTTGTTCTTAATTTTAGCACATTACAAGCCTAAGGCGGAAAACCATAAATGTCCTTATTTGAATCTTTGATTAGCCTAGGCTAATGTGTGGGTGTCATTCAAGTATGGGAAACAGGGGACATTGGTTGGGGTAGGAGCATGTTTTTGTTTTAAGAAAAATATTGGGAAGTGGGTACATACTCATGTGTCTATTGAACATGTAAACCATATGCATTGGTACTTTTCTATATGAATATTTCAAAAAGAAAAAAAAAGAGGAGAAAGAGAAAAACAAAAAGAAAAGAAAAATGAATAATGAAAAAGAAAAAAAGAAAAAAAGATATATATAGAAAAAAAGAAAAAAAAAGAAAAAAAAGGGGACAAAATGCCCCAAAGTAAGGTTCAATAATAATCAATGCATATGTGTAGTGACCAAAGAATAATGCATGAGTATATGGAAAAGTGAGGAATGGGTAGTTAGGTTAGCACTTAAATGTATAGGTTGTATATAGGTTAGGTGGGATGCTTAGGTTAATCAAAGATTTAAATTCTAGCCCACTTATCCGTACATATATACTCCTACCTTGACCCTAACCCCATTACAACCCAAGAAAAGACCTCATGATATGTGTATGCTTGCATGGAATAACTGTTGATTGTTAGAGGAAGAAAAAATTTTGGAAAGCATGAAATAGAGGAGAATTGAGTGATCAACCTTATACACTTTCCGGTGAGGGTTCGAGGCTCAATTCCATGGTCCCGGCTCTCGCGAGCATTCTTCATGCAAGTTATGCGCACATCACTTGGATGATTGGAATTGGTAGAGTTCATATATTGTTATCATTTTGCCCTACTTGCTTATAGATGTGCCTTGGAAGGATACTTTGCTCTTGACCAACTAGATAGTAGTATTCATTTTAGTTGTATTCATGTAGGTAGATTGCATCTTATAAATCCCATTCTCTTGTGATTCTTCGGTCTTTGGTTCTCTTTTAAGCATGAGGACATGCTTGGTCTAAGTGTGGGGAGGTTGATAAACCCCATTTTTAGAGTTTATCTTGTACGAATTTTGAGGGTTTTATCGATGTTCTTTCACACTTATTCATAAATAATGCATGGTTTTGTGTTCCCTTCCCTATTTTGCTTCATGGATGAAAACATGCCTCTTTTACACTAAATATGCATATTTGAATTCTCTTCTATTATCATTCGATACTGTGATCTGGGTGTTAAGTGATTTTAGAGTTTTTAGGGCAAGGATGGCTTAGAAGAGAGGAAGGAAGCATGCATGAATGGAAGGAGCATGGAAAATGAAGCTTTGGAGCTTGAGCAGCGAGGTGCACGCGTACGTTGCACATATGGGTGGATGCGCACTACTGGATCGGCGCGAGGAAGCCAAAGCTAGAAGCCGGCGCATTCGTGTGGCTTAGCCAGAACCTCATGGACGCGCACGCGTGCTTGGCTCTTGCGCGTGGATCGTGAAAACCCTAGGGACGCGCACGCGTCGGTGCCAGATAAACCCCAATTTCATGGTTTATCTTGTGCTTATTTTGGGGGATTTTATCACCATTTTCCACATTTATTCAATGAAATAGCATGGTTTTGTAATTCTCCCTTGAATTGTGCTTAAGTGTAAAACATGCTTTTTAGGCCCTTAAATTGGTGATTTTGATTCACTTTAATTCCATTCGATGCCTTGATGTGTTTGTTAAGTGATTTCAGGTTCATAAGGCAAGTATTGGATGGAAGAAATGAGGAGAAAGGCATTAAAAGTGGAGAATGCATGAAGAAACAAAGATTGGCGATGCATCAATGGGCGCGCACGCGTGAAAGTGGTTTTACATAGAGACGCGCACGCATACATGCCGCGTCCGCGCGGATGAAAAAATAGCCAAATCGACGTGTACGCGCACATGGCATGTACGCGCCGATACTCTCACGTGACCCATTTAAAGGCAAAATACTGGGGGCAATTTCTTAGCTGCCCAGGCCCAAATCTAACTTGTTTCTGAGTGTATTTCATGCAGAATTAAAGTCCAAGCAAAGAGGGAGCAATTAGTTTAGCCAACATGAGCCTTTAGTTAGTTTCCTAAAGAGAGAAGCTATCTCTTTTCTCTAGAATTAGGTTAGGATTAGGTTAAATTGTTATAGATCCATGTTTAATTCCTTTCTTTCATCTTGCTTCTTTTATAATTTCTCACGTCTATGACTTGATCTCTTTAGTAGTAATGTTAATTTCTCATTTTGCTCTCTTTTGTGATGATAACTCATGATGGATTTGGTTTACAATTAATGCAAATTGATGTTGATGTTTCTTTCATGTTGATTTTGCTTGCTATTGTTAAGTTCTTGTTTATAGTCGTCATGGTTTTCCTTAATTTTAGCAATTTATGATGTTTACTTTTATTACACATTAGGTGTTTGATATAATGCCTCCTATAATTTTTGAGTAGTTCTCTTGACCCTTGGCCTAAGCTAATGGGATTGAGTGATCTTGAGTCCTTGGGTTTTGTTGAATTGGCAATTTTAGAACCCTTGTGGATCAATTTGATAACCATTGACTCTAACTTACTACTAAGTCAATTAGTAGCTAGGTTGGGACTTATGGATTGATGTTGATCAAGCCATTTAATGTACTCTAAGCCTAGGAGTAGACATTACGTACTTAAGACTTTAGAGAGTATACCTAATCAGCTCAGTTTCGCATGATTACCAACGCTTGAATTGTTGACAAGGATAGTGATCTCAATTACCTAAGTCTTAGCCAAGTGTCTTTTACCTTGCTTCGTTTAATTGCTTGTTTGAGTTATTTTCCTTGCCATTTACGTTATTGCCCTCTTATCAATCAAACCCCCTTTTACCCCTTCATAGCTAATAATTGACCACTGCATTGCTATCCTCGTGAGACGACCCGAAGTGTAAATACTTCGGTTAATTCTTATTTGGGGTTTGTACATGTTACAACTCAAATTTTTTATGTGAGAATTGTTTGTTGGTTTAGAGCTATGCTTACAACGAAGTTATTATTTCTACTAGAGAAATTCTAGACCGACACGGCAAATTTTCATCAATCAAAATGGCGCTGTTGCCAGGGATGGCAAAGGTGCTACATTATTAGCTACTGTATATATTGTGAATATCTTGATTTTTGGTTTGTTTGTTGGCTTTTGCTAGTTATAGGATTTTATTTTCTTTATTTCTTATTATTTCTATTTTTGTTTTCTCTTATCACCATGAATTCTCATCACTTTGGCTATGAGTGTAGTTCAAACTATGTTGTAGAAAATGGAAGCTTCAATGAGGATGTGTATCAAGGATTTGGAAATCAAGGATGGGAGGAACCCCAAGCTCAAGGACAACCGTCTAGGCAACAACCTTCTTTGAACTCATATGGGTATAACCCTGATCCTAATGCATACCAATCCAATGTGTGTGATGACCCCTACTGTGATTGTCAACCACAACCACCACATGCATATGAACCCCCTCCGTGACATAATTTTGAACCACCCTACTCACAAGCTTATTATTACCATTTACCCCCATATGACCCCAACTCATACCCACCATACGACCACCATATGAACAATATCTAGAACCACCGCCTTTCCAACACCAATACTCCCATGAACCACAAAATCCACACATACCACCTCAAGGATTTTACCATTATGAACCACCTTCCAATTACAACAACCTTCCCTGAAATCTTCCACCATCACCTCTCAATGAAGCCTCTATGACGAAATTGAGAGATCTTAAATCTCTTATCTCAAGGCGACAAGAGGAGGATGAAAAGAAGTTTGCGGAGTTAAAGATCAAAAATGGCTATTATGGTAGAAGCCATTAGTAACATGATCTCATCCCGCCTAAGCTTATGCAATCAAGGTGCTTCCATTGTTGAATGTGGAGAAGCAACCAAAGAGCTTAGTGAGGGAGTGAACTTGAAGCTCCATCGAGAAGAGGAGGAATTAAAACAAGAAATACAACCAGAGGAGGAGGTAGAAGCTAGTGAACAGAAGGAAGTAGTGGTTGGATGTCTAGGATATGTTGAGAACATAAAGGAATCTCAAGTCGAAGAGCTCTCTTCCATGAAGTTTGGAAGGGATATTAAAGAGGAGAGTGATGTTGAGGAAGTAGATAGAGAGTCAAAGGAAATTGATCAAGAAGTGGATTCCATCAGTGATTTTTTGTCCACATGGATCAATCCCCTTGATAATCTTGTCGAGCCTTCTTCCAGTGAATTGGAAAGCAATGTCAAGGAGGACGTGCAACCTCCTAGGCTTATTGTGAATGAAGAATTGGAAGAAGTGTCCCAAGCAACAAGCCCTCCCATTTATGATGATTCCGAATCGACATACGATCCTCTTGAGTTTGATGATTCCTTCCCCACTGTGCCTGGAATTGATGACGAGGTAGACTTCACTAAACCTCCTATCTATGATGAGAGCGATGGGGAAGAGATAGAAGAAATTGGTGAAGAAGAGTGTAAATTTGAAGAAACTTGGCGAGAAGTAAAGCTCGACGAACCTCGCCAAGTGGTGGAAGCCTCTAAAAGAGGATGGACGGGAGTAGAGCGTGCTTTGTCATCCAATCTTTCATTTGGGTGGGTAAAAATTCTAACTATTAGCTTTATTATCTTACTTGAGTACGGTTTGCTTGAGACGGATGGCCAACTTAGGGCGCTATGTGGAATTAAGCGAAAGAGGCGGATGTTTAGTGGTTGGCATTCTAAATCTAGACTCATTATGGTTGGAAGCTCAAAATTGAAGAGTATAAATTGGTACTATGCTCAATTGAATGGGTCTAGGAGGATAGTTTGGTGCCTTCATGAGGATTCAACTTTCTTGTCACCCGGACAGAATCAAGGCGATCAACTAGAAGATGGGTGCGAAGACAAGATATGGGATCCTGAATCACACTATGGGAACCAATTTTGGGAGCTTATATCTTGGAGAGAACTTCACCAAGGCTTGGTGAAAATGGTTGAAACTTCTGACAACCAATTGAAGGACAAGCACTCTTGGAGGTTCAAGGATGGATACAAGCATAAGCCACCTTGACAAGGAACCTTCCAAATGTCCAACTTAAGGACTTAAACCAAAAGTGCTTGGTGGGAGACACCCCACCATGGTAAACTCTTCCCATTCTCTTGTAGATATAATGAATGAATAAAATGAGTTCCATTATATATAGATCTTTCCTTCGTAGTACATTTTGTCTTGCTTGCTGATTTATTTATACATTTTATGCTTTGATTAGGGATGATTCTTTGAATTTGAGTTTTTGCTTGGATTGTAAGTTTCCTCAAATTGTTTGAAAAATCCTCAAAAATTCAAAAACATGTTTGATTTTGCATCTTAGCTAGTTCTAGAGTCCTATAGAAGGTTGGGAAAATTATGAGCTCTTCTTGGTGCTCTTAAAAAAAAAAAAACAAACCAACCACGCGCAAGCGCACAGTACGCGCGCGCGTTGGCTGCGCATCTGAGTTTTCTGGGCCAAAGACCAGAGAGTTGTGCCACTATTGGGCCAACTCTGTGCGCAAACCCACGCGGACGCACGCCATACGCGTCCGCGCCACTTAGCGTTTCCCTAACCACGCGTAGGCGTACTTGGCGCCTCCGCGCCCCCATCGTCTATCAACCGATCCACGCGCAAGCGCACAGTGCGCGCATGCATCGATGCGCTTTTGCATCAATCAGGCCAAAAGACCCGAGAGTTATGCCAACTCTGGGCCGGTTTTGTGCCTCTGGCCCAGCTCACCCGTGCGGACGTGCACTGTACGCGTCCGCGCCTATTCCCAATTATCCCATCTACGCGCAAGCGCGGATGGAGCTTCCGCACCACTTCCTTATTTTCTCACCCATGCGGACGTGCACGCTGCGCGCATGCGTGGATTTGAATTCCACTTACCCCAGGGACGCGAAGCCCTAGCGCATTCGCGCAGCTCCCCTCTGCAACGTTCTATTTCCCCTTCTCCCTCCATTTCCAAATATCATCCCTACGACCACCACCGTGAACACCACTGTCGTCACCACACATCCCCCTCTCTCCTCGCCCTCCACTCTTTCTCCTCTCTCTCTCCATTCTCACTCCTCTGCTCTCTCTCTTTCTCACCTGTTCCCCCTGCTCTGTCTCTGTTTTCCCTCTGTAATCAGCGACCGCCATCATGACCAAGAGCGCTGATAAACCACTATTTTATGGTTTATATTGTGTTTAATTGTGTGGTTTTGTCATGATCCTTGCCCACTTATTCATCAATTTAGCATGCATTTAGATTTCCTTCTTAAATTTAGTACATGTTTGAAAATTGCTTCCGAGAGACTTTAATTATTTACTTTTAATTCTCCTTTATTGCATTCGATGCTTGCAAGGATTATTTCTCTTTAATTTAATTTCAATTCCAATAATCATGTCTTCTTTTAATTCCCTTTTATGTGCCATGGATTCTTTATTTACAATGCGTGAGTAGTTTCATTAGTTGATAGGGAGTTGATTAAAAGGAACTCTTGAGTTGGAAGGATCGAAGGAGAAATTTATAGTTGGGTTAAATGTTGGATTGCTATCCTGTCACCAACGCCAATCCCTTTGAACTAAGTGGGTTGTAACTCGTGAATAGATTTGGCAGTCCAACTTGTTTGACTTTCCCTTACCCAGTAAAGGATAACCAAACAGAGTAACCGTTAATTATAAATCAATCTTAAAAATCACCCCATCAATGATAGAGATTCTAACTGATCAATTCCCAGTCAAGGCTTTTATTTATATTATTTAAAATTCCTCAATTTAAATTCCAATTTACTTAGCTCAACTTCTTGGAACATCTGATTAATAAAATAACACACCTTTCTGCAACTCGTTGGGAGACGACCTGGGACTTAAAACTCCCAGTAATTTTAATTTAAACTCTCTGTGACATATTTCTAAATTGATAGGCAGATTTTCGGTGAGTTAAGAACTATACTCGCAATGTAACCATTTTAATAAATTTTTAATTCACCAGCTTCTGCTTCCCATCAAGCGCCGCCGTGAGCACCACCGCTGGCAGCACTGCCGTGCTGCTTCCCTTATCCGTTTCTCCCATCCTATATTTCTGCTTCTTCCCTATCTTTCAGGTTTATACCTTCCCCTGTTCTGCTTTCTTCACTGTTTTATATTAATTCTGTAATTAGCTTAGTTAGATTAGTTTTGTTAGTTTAGTTTGATTAGCTAGTTAGAGAATCTGGGCTGAGTGGTGGATTTAGGCTTGTTTGAATAATGATGATGATTGAAAGTGTGCCATCCATTGATTTTCCTGCGTGCTACATGCTACATGTTTGGCTAGTTTAATGCTGTTTTGTCATGCCTAGTGATACTGAGTCTTATTCTAATTTGAACTCAATTCCCTGAATTCAATCTGGTCTGAAGTATTGGAATTCAGATTACTTGCTTATTGAATGGTTTGTTGTTGATTGAGTGATACTGTTTTTCTCGAATTCAATTTGAATTGTCAACTGCTCCACTTTAATTTTCCGTTTTGTTCTTGTTTCAAGACCCTGTTGTTACTGAATTCCTACTTCACTTTGTTCATGATGCTGTTCTGGTGCTGTGCTGAAAGCCAGTATTTTGTGCATTATTTAAGGAAAGAATGCTCTTTGTAGCAAGCTGGTTTGGTCTGAATTGCTTTCTGAGGTTTGCTGCTTAAAATTTGGCTATTTGTTCAATTCATATGAACTTATACATAATTTTTATGCTTTTGAATTTTAATGAATTCATATGGAATCTGATTTGATTGTTTGAATTTGGTAAATAGCCAATTTACGGATGAAATGCTGCCAGATTTTTCCTAACCATATTTCATAAGTGACATTGTTTTAGTTGAGGCAACAAACTTCTATTTAACAAAATTCTGTGTCAATAGGATTTTGTTTGCTAAATGGTTTCAGAAACTCCTCAAGAACAAGTTTTGGTCATGCTATCGTATTCTTGCTTGTTATTCATGCTGATTTGCTTATATGCATTGAATAGTTTGAATGAATTTTCAAATTGGCCATCACTTGTAACTCTTTTAAGATTTTGTGCCTCTTGTGCATAAACTTACAAGTTTGAAGGTTTTAATCTATGTTACTAATTGATTCATTTTATTCACACTTAATTTCATCAAGTCACATGGATCCTGAAACTTTCCATTCTTGTCCAAACTTGTGACTTTTATGCATCGTTGGAATTGGTATTGAATGTTGCTTGATTTACTTGTCCCTCAATGTCTTGATTTTACCAACAACATTCAATGCGACCATAGTGATCTTCACATTGATTGGTGACTTCTTTTCATATTAGTTGCTCTCTAGCAATATCATATTTCATTATCAGTGACTGTATCCATTTCATGATTGTGAGTGTGCTTCCACCCCTATTTTGTACATTCCTCTTGAATTGAGCCGGTAACCACCATATCACTGATTTTCAACTGATTTCTAACTTTAATTTGTTTAACCAACTAACTTCTCTTTTGGTTTTCAACTTAACTCTTTTGATTATTCTTTTGGATATGGCGTTTCTTAGGCTCAATAGACAAGTATTGTGCAATTATGGTTTGAATTCTTAGTTTGTGGCCTGATTTGAATCATATATTTTGTTACTTGCATTCCAAGAATTCTCTTTCTTTTACTCACTTCATGAACATGCTTTGCTTTGAGTGCTTTATATCTGCTTGCCTGGCTGCTTATGTTGTATCATCTCTGTTTTTCAGGATGTCAAACAAAGGGAAAGCCATAGCTACTATTTCTAAGAAGAGAAAGCACTCTAAAACCTCTACCCCTTCACCTTATGCAAATTATGCTAAGAATCCCCTGAATAAAGAGGACAAGGAAAATCAATTGCTACCTTCCACTGACCGAATCAAATTCCCAAACCTTTAATGTGAGCTCCGCTTCCCCGCTTTTTAGAATAAGAACCTAAACATTGAGAAGAAACTGGTCCTTCCCAATGATGTGAGGTGTGCCATAAATACCCACATTCTGGAGTTGGGATTAGACTTTGTTGACAAAAATTTAGGGAGGATAAACACCTCATGGGTGAGGGAATTTTATTGTAACTTCTTTTGTCCCACTCTGGATTCAGTCCAAGTGCGGGTAGAGAGATTTTGATCACCGAGGCTACTATTAGGGAGGCATTGCTTTGCCGACCTCGCACTGAGGATACATGCACCTATGAGCAGGCAGAGGTAGCCATCCACTGCATGACTTTTGATTATGAGGCGCTTAAGCGCGTGATTGCCACACCTGATGCCCCTTGGGTGTTAGATTCTGGGAACAAGAAGCCCAAGGGGATGCGTTTCACTTATTTGTCGAGAGAGGCTAAGACTTGGCAGCATATTTTCGCCCATTGTGTCCTGCCCGTCACTCACTTCTCAGAGATTCTGATGGATATGCTGGTTCTGATAGCCTACAATTTCCTACCTTGGTCACCAGTATGATTGAGCTGGCTGATGTCCCATGGGAGGACGATGATGTGACACCACCACCCCCAAATGAGGACGACAAGGAGGTTACCATTCCATAGGGGTAGTTGGGTGCATGAGAAGCCCCCACCCAAGCGCCGTTCTCGAGCCAGAGCAGTGGAGGAGGCAGCTCAGCCCTCATCATCAGCAGCCGCAGCAGGACCCCCCTCTACTTTAGCAGCCGCAGCATCCTTACCACCACCACCAGCACCTGAGCCGACTTACCTGTTGGTGCAGCACCTATTTTGCTTGATGGAGCGCCTCGAGCGTCGTATCATGCGATGTCTCGACCGCATAGACCAGGAGTTTGTCTCACAGGACATTGAGCTACCTCGGCATCAATGAGCCACAGCCTGGCGCGAATGATGACCCCCCTCCCGAACTTCAGCAGTAGCATTGAGGACGATGCTTCATTCTAAAGTGTGGGGAGGTCACCGTTCGTGACCGGTGTATTGCGTTTATGTGGTGAACTTTCAGACATTTATCTCTAGTTTCTTGATAAACCACTATTTTATGGTTTATATTATGTTTAATTGTGTGGTTTTATCATGATCCGTACCCACTTATTCATTAAATTAGCATGAAATTATAATTCCTTCCTGAATTTATAACATGTTTCAAAACTGCTTCCTAGAGACTTTAATTATGTATTTTTAATTCTCCTTTATTCCATTTGATGCCGTGATCTGTGTGTTGAGTGTTTCAGACTTTATAGGGCATGAACGAGTTGGAGATTGGAAAGGAAGCTAGCAAAAATGGAAGGAACACAAGAAGTAAGGAGATCACCAAAGAGAAGTGACACGGTCGCATGGCTCACGCGACCGCGCGAAGGAGAGCAAATCGCAGTGACGCGGCCGCATGGCTCACGCGGCCGCACAGATTGGAAAAGGTCAGGCAATGCAGTAGTGTGGACGACGCGAACGCGTGGCAAGGCAAAGTGCGAATGACGCGTCCGCATGGATGACGCGATCGCATGACATGTGCGATCTGCATAATCTGCAGAAATCGCTGGGGGCAATTTTGGACCGTATTTTGACCCAGTTTTCGGCCCGGAACAACAGACTAGAGTCAGAGAATATGCAGAAACAAAAGACAACATTCATTCTACACAGTTTACAGTTTTAGATCTAGTTTTTCCTCCTCTAGGTTTTTCTCTCTAGGTTTTAGAATTTTAATTTTGGGAATTGATCTTAGCATTGGAACATTGAGAATAGTTATTTCCTCATCAAGACCTCGTCATTCTAGTTCGTTCTCTTAACATGGTTTTATTCTTCCATGTTCTTTGCTTTGTTCAATTTTGTCATTTGAATACTTTCATGATTATTTGATACAAGGATTATTTCTTCCATTTTAATTTATTTTTCCATTCCAATAATCATGTCTTCTTTTAATTCCCTTTCATGTGTTATGGATTTATTATTTACAATCAGTGAGTAGTTCCCCCACTTGATAGGGAGTTGATTGAAAGGAACTCTTGGGTTGGAAGGATTGAAAGAAAAATTATAATTAGGTTAAATGTTGGATTGTTATCTAATCACTAACACCAATCCCTTTGAACTAAGTGGGTTGCAACTCGTGAACAAATCTAGCATTCCAACTTGTTTGACATTCCCTTACCTAGTAAAGGATAATTAAACAGAACAGCCATTAATTATAAATTAATCTGGAGATCGTTCCATCGATAATAGAGATTCCAACTAATCAACTCCCAATCAAGGCTTTTATTCATATTATTTAAATTTCCTCTTTTTAATTTTCCCTCTACTTAACTCAACTTCTTGGCACATCTGATTAATAAAATAGCACACTTTTCTGCAACTCGTTGAGAGACGACCTGGGACTCCAACTCCCAGTAATTTTTAATTTAAATTCTCTGTGACATATTTCTAAATTGATAGGCAGATTTTGGTGAGTTAAGAACTATACTTGCAATGTAACTATTTTAATAATTTTTAATTCACCAACATCTGCGCCTCATCAATTTTTGGCGCCGTTGCCGGGGACTTGCAATAGAGTGCTAAAGTTATTAATTAGAATTTATTTATTTGCATTTTATTTTATTTTGCTACTATGAGCTGCATGTTTCTTCCGTCAAATGACGCGTTCACTTCCTGATTCGCGCTTGCTAATATTCGATCCTGAAATTGAAAGGACTATTTCACAAATAAGGCGAGAACAGCATCGGTTAGTTCGCTCTGAGGGCAGATCTAAAAGTGAACTTGAGGAAGAAACCAGCCCCCATTCTACTGATTCGGTTGTTTTACGTGCAGAAGACATGGCAGCTAGGAGAGTTACCATCCAGGAGGAAGGAGCCCCTGATTTTACAATGCAACCGTTTCAAGCGCATCATCCAGCGGTAGCTACAGATTTTGAAATAAAGACCGCACTGCTAAACTTGATGCCCAAGTTTCATGGCCTACCGGCTCAAGAGCCTATCAAGCACTTGAGAGATTTCCAGGCAGCCTGTTCTACTGTCAGGCGTGATGGTACTGATGAAACTTCAATTTTCCTGAAAGCTTTCCCGTTTTCTCTCGAGGGAAAAGCAAGAGAGTGGTACTACACTCAACGTCTGGCAAATGTATCCAACTGGGATACACTCAAAAAGGAGTTTTTGGAAAAATTCTTTCCATCTAAAGTTACTAATAAACTGAGGAAGGATATTTCCACAATTGTTCAGGATGACAATGAGACTCTCGTTGAATACTGGGAGCGCTTCAATAATCTTCTGGAAGCATGCCCCCACCACAGGATTGACAAGATAGTGTTACTTAGCTATATCACACAGGGCATGAGGCCCCAAGATAAGACCACATTGGAAAGTGCTAGCAATGGGTCTATGAAGAAGTACAAGACCACTGATGAGGCTTGGCAATTCATCAGTGATTTAGCTGAATCCACTAGGAATCACAGGCAAAAGCAAGGCCGTTCGAAAGCCGTTGCAGAAGTATCCTCTAATAGAGAGATTGCTGCTCTAGCTCAGAGTATATGTGAGATGACCAACTTGCTGAAGCAGATGCAATTGAATCAACAACAAGCTCAGCAAGCTCAACCTCCTCCGCCACAGCAAAACCAACAACTAGTCCCACAAAGAATTTGCGGAATCTGTGCTGATTATAGCCATTACACTGATGAATGCCTGCAGCTCCAATAAGAAGACAACATGGTGGCATCCACTCATAACTTCTATGACCGCCCCAACCAAGGGTACAATCAAAGTGGAAATAATAACCATGGATGGCAGGACAATTCTAACCAGAATTGGAGGGACAACAATAACAGAGGAGGCAGAGATAATCAGGGAAATCAGAGGTGAAATAATAACAACAACAGGCAGCAGAATCAACCTTACAGAGCACCTCACCTGAGGCAAAACCAAGGACCACAGAACAATCAACAGCAGACATCTCAATTTACTCATTCTTCTTTATCTCCTAATGAAGAGCTACTACAATCTTTTTAGCGAAGACAACAGACCATGGAAAATAACATGAATAGTATTAACGCCAGTCTGAATGGTCTCACCTCTACTTTGCAAGCTCTTATGTCACAGCTTGGATCAATACAAAATTCCAATAACCAACCTTCAAGCTCCACTGGAATCCCCTCTCAACCATTACCCAATCCAAAGGGAGGCATTAATGCCATCACCCTAAGGTTTGGAACCACACTGCAGGAGAGGAGTCAGGAAGAACCAAGCCCACCAGAACACACCTCAGCTGAAGAGGTAGTAGAAATAGAAGATGTTGAAGAGGAAGAGGACATACAGGACATAGCTAAAGAAGAAATAGCTCAACCACAGGAGGAAGCACCAAAAGGCGCAGACACCACAGAAGACACCACTCCTATTCCATTTCCCCAACTTGCAAGGAAGCCCAGGAAGCAGCTGGAACCTGACCCCAAAATGGTAGAAATATTCAAAAAGGTTGAGATAACTGTTCCTCTTTTTGATGTTATTCAGCAGGTACCTAAATATGCAAAGTTTCTAAAAGACTTATGTATCTATAAAGACAAAATTAATGAATTAGAAACTATTCATTTGGGTAGTTCTATATCTGCTTTAATGGGAGGATTACCTGAAAAATGTAGTGATCCAGGTCCTTGTATAGTTAGC
>NC_029791.2:90824217-90828950 GCF_000816755.2 Arachis ipaensis
ATGTGCTGAGGAAGCATAAGAAGGCAATTGGGTGGAGCTTGGCAGACATAGTAGGCATCAACCCTCAAGTATGTGAGCATAAAATATTTTTAGAAGAGGGAGCAAGACCTGTTCGTCAACCTGATCAGGAAAAGACTACTTTTACATGTCCTTTTGGGACTTATGCTTACAAGAGAATGCCCTTTGGCTTGTGCAATGCACCAGCTACTTTCCAAAGGTGCATGATGAGTTTTTTCTCCGATCTTATTGAGGACTGTATGGAAGTTTTTATGGACGATTTTAGTGTTTATGGTGATTCTTTTAGCCTTTGCTTAGATGGATTATCTAGAGTATTAGATACATGTGTTAATACAAACCTTGTATTGAAGTTCAAAAAATGTCACTTTATGGTAAAACAAGGGATTGTATTAGGACATGTGGTATCCAATGATGGCATTTCTGTAGACCCAGCAAAGGTGAATGTTATTTCTAGTCTACCTTACCCCTCTTCTGTGAGGGAAGTCCGTTTGTTCCTTGCCATGCAGGTTTTTACAGGAGATTTATTAAGGACTTTAGTAAGGTCGCACTTCCCTTATCCAGATTACTGCAGAAGGATATTGAGTTCGAGTTCAGTGAGGATTGCAAACAAGCGTTTGATAAGCTGAAGACTGCTCTGACTTAAGCTCCAATTGTGAGAAGACCAGACTGGAGCCAGCCGTTTGAAATCACGTGTGATGCTTCCAACCATGCAGTAGGAGCAGTGCTGGCTTAGCGTGAAGGTAAGGATCCTTTCAGTTTTGCTTATGCGTCTAAGACATTAGACAATGCCCAGTCCAATTATACTACTACTGAGAAAGAGCTTCTTGCTATTGTTTTTGCTCTGGATAAATTCCGGGCTTATTTACTTGGTACTAGAGTAGTAGTGTATTCGGACCATGCAACTTTAAAGTATCTATTAGCTAAAAAGGAGTCCAAACCAAGACTTATACGTTGGATACTGTTGTTACAAGAATTTGATTTAGAAATAAAGGATAGGAGTGGTAATCAAAATTTAGTGGCAGATCACCTGAGTCGCCTTGAGCATATTAAGGATGATTCTACTCCTATAGATGATAATTTTCCTTTTGATAACCTGCAAGCAGTATCTGAGGTAGTCTCTTGGTATGCACCTGTTGCTAATTATTTAGTTAGCCGCACATTTCCTCCAAATTTTTCTAAGCATCAAAGAGACAAGATGAAAAGCGAGTCTAAATATTATATAGGGGATGACCCATATTTATGGAGATGTGGCGCTGATCAAGTAATTAGACGTTGTGTGCCTCAATCAGAATTCCAGTCCATTTTAGAGGCATGTCACTCATCTAAGAGTGGAGGACATTTTAGCCCTCAAAGAACAGCTAGAAAGATCTTAGACTGTGGATTCTGGTGGCCTACTCTTTTTAGAGATGCTGCCGAGTTTTGTAAATCTTGTCTCCCATGCCAGAAATTTGGTAATATATCCAAGAGGGATGAGATGCCTCAACAAATTATGCTTTTCTGTGAAATTTTTGATGTTTGGGGCATTGACTTCATGGGTCCATTTCCAAATTCTAATGGATATTTTTATATATTGTTAGCTGTGGATTATGTTTCCAAATGGGTGGAAGCAATTCCTACCCGCACTGATGATGCTAAAACTGTTGTTTCCTTTGTGAAAAACCATATTATATGTCGCTTCGGATCACCACGAGCAATCGTGAGCGATCAAGGCACCCATTTTTGTAACAGAAGACTGACAGGATTAATGAAGAAGCATGGGATAATTCATAAAGTTGCAACAGCTTACCATCCCTAAACTAATGGGCAAGCCGAGGTGTCAAACAGAGAAATTAAGCGTATCTTGCAAAAGATAGTAAAGCCTCATAGAAAAGACTGGAGCACCAGGCTACAAGATGCACTCTGGGCATATAGAACAGCATACAAGACACCCATTGGGATGAGCCCTTTCCGTTTGGTTTATGGAAAAGCTTGTCATCTCCCAGTTGAAGTAGAACACAGAGCTTTTTGGGCAGTTAAGGAGTGCAACATGGGAATTGAGAAAGCCGGAGCTGAAAGGAAGTTGCAACTGCAGGAACTGGAGAGCCTTCGCCTAGAAGCTTATGAAAACTCCAGAATATACAAGGAAAAGATGAAGGCTGTACATGATCAAAATATCAAGAAGAAGGAGTTCCAACCTGGGAATTTAGTCCTCCTTTACAAATCTCGACTAAGGCTCATGCCAGGCAAGTTGAGATTACGATGGGAAGGTCCACATAGAGTAGAGAAGGCCGAACCGTACGGAGTTTATCACCTAAGCCATCCTTCAAGCTCTGAACTTATTAAGGTTAATGGACAACGCCTGAAGCTATACCATGGCGAGAAGGTACAGAAAAACAAGGAGCTTGAGATCTTCCTCTTGGAAGATCCCCACATAGCAGAAGATTGAGCTAGTGGAGCGTCCAACTTACGGACGTTAAAGCAAAGTGCTAGGTGGGAGACAACCCACCATGGTATGATCGTTCTTTTCTTTATTTTTAGTTTTTCCTATTCAATAACTCTTCTCTTTCGTAGTACTTTCGTGCATCTGCATTTACATGTTAAAAAAAAAAAAATTTCGCTACGCGACGCGATCGCATCAGCGACGCGTCCGCGTCACAAGGAGAGTAAAGAAAAATAAAAATGAACAGAAAGTTACGCTGGAGTGTGGCTGGAGGCGTGCCAATAGCACAAATCAACCCACGTGACCACGTCGCTGATGCGTTCGCGTCGCATGGGAATCATGGCCTCCCACGCGACTGCGTGCCCCACGCGGCCGCGTGCCCTGAGTTTTCGACGTAAAAGGGTGCACAATGAAATATTGTGCGAGAGTGATGCTGGATTGGTGCAGGAGGCACGATCCTTATCACGCGACCGCGTCGCCGACGCGGCCGCATCATCCGTATTCGGACGCACACTCACGCGATCGCGCCACCCTAATTTTGGCAACTAAATTAATTTGAACAGAGAGTTGTGCTGGTGCGAGGCTGCACTCGCGCCAGAAGCATAATATGGGTCACGCAACCGCGTGACCGACGCGATCGCGTCACCTTACTTGAAGCGTATTCACGTGAACGCGTGCCTCACGCGGTCGCGTCGCGTGCGCCGTACAGCTCAACCAAAAATTACCACATATCTTATCTTTCTCTCCTCCAAATCCTAGTTTTTCTTCCCCCCCTTATTTCTTCCTTCCCCCTTCTATCTCACCTTTCACTCTCTATCTCTCTCACCTCCATTAACAAGGTTTTATTTTCTTCTTCTCTCCTTCTTTTTCCATCATTCTTATTATTTTATATGTATCTTCTTTTCTTTTCTTTTTCTTTTGATTATTCATATTTTCCTTCTTTTTTCTTTTCTTTTTTACATGGTGTTAGAAATTTTTGAGTCATTATCCCTCATTATATGCTTGTGGATTGTTGCAAATTGTTTGACAATTATTTTTATTCTATTTAAGGGATTGCTTGTATGTTCCCCTTCATATTTTCTATACCTTTTTCACCATGCATGCTATGTGTTTGTGGAAAAGCTCAAATGGCATTATGCACTTCTCTATGTTGTTATACTATTCAATGCTTGCTTTTCACAACTTTCCTTTACTATTATTTAAATTGAATTTAATTCTCAATACAAACGTGATGGTTTGTTACAAAGTATTGCTTGGTCTATGCTACTCATGCCCTTTGCCGACATGCCAATAAACACCTTGCATTTACTTGTCTTTACATGCACTAGCTATTTCCCATTGTTGGCTTTTCACATGTACTCGCGAGCATGTGATAATGTCAGTATATCTTAATGTACATCCATCACCCTCTTTTCTGTTTCCTTCCTTGCTGTATATCTTTTTGAATTTAATTTACTTTCTCTTCCCTTCTTTCAGGATGGCCACCAAGAAAGGAAAAGAGAAAGCTACTTACAAACCACCAGCAAGAAGAGGAACTAAAAGAGCATTAGTGGCAGAGCCCTCTTCAACCGCAGTCAAGCCCTCAACAAAAAGAGTTAAGAGGATAATAAAGGTTGATGAAAAGGAGAAAGCCTTCCCAGCAAAGGACACTGCGCGATTTCCCAATCGCTACTGTGAGCAGATGTTCCCTATCCTGGCAGAAAGAAACTATAACAATGAATACCTTCTTATCCTCCCGTCCAACATTGCTACCTTTGTTGAGCCGCAAATTGAACGAAGACAATAGGATTTCCTACGGAGACAGCCAAGGCAGGTCAATCTTTCTTGGGTAGTTGAGTTCTACTCTAACTTCTACATGTTAACCCTGCAGTCTGTTTATGTCCGGCAGAAGCAAGTCCCCATCACAGAAGAGGCCATTCAGTAAGCTCTGAGTCTTCCCCCTATTTCAGAAGGAATGGACGCCTTCCAAGAAGCCGCACTTAAGCGCCAGAGGTACCAATTTGACTGGGACTCTGTTCTCGGAGTTATCGCATTACCTGGCAGCCATTGGATCTACAGATACCACCGTACCCGCCCTAAGAGAATCTTGGCTTCAGCACTTACTTTGGAGGCTCGTGTATGGGCACAGATCATGTCCCATTACATCTTTCTGAGCACTCATGAGTCCTCCTTCACTGCGGACATGGCCGTTCTACTATGGTGCATCCTTATAGACCAACCTCTGAATCTCTCAAGACATATCCGGAATACTATGGGACACGTACAAATTGCAGGCAACTTACCTTTCCCCGGCTTA
>NC_029791.2:90828970-90831578 GCF_000816755.2 Arachis ipaensis
CGTCGTAACGAGCGCCGATTCAAACACCTCAAGGAGCTACTTAAGGGACACTTCAGGGACTCGGATACCCCGAACTCCACTTCTTTTACCAGCACAGGGAGCCACTTCAGGGACTGTGGAGACACTGCCACCAGCCCACCCCTGTTTCTAACAAACGGCACCGAGGACAGTGCAAAGCCTTAAGTGTGGGGACGTCGGTCAGTACCTGACTTCCGGAGGTCATTTCTTTTTCCTAGCACCAATAATTAGGATACTTTAATGAGATTTTCTTTCTTTTATAGAATAGAATAAATTGCATAGGTTAGGATAGTTGGATGCATTTTCTACTTGATTGAAAAGACATTAAGTTTCTTTTAAGACTCTATCTTTGGAACAAATTTTCACTAAATTTTCAAAATTTTTATGATAAATTTGCTTGAGTTGTATTTGGAACATGATATTTGAGCTAAAGAACACACAACTTGTGAGGATTTGAGCCTTTATGCATGGTTACATTATTTAACCATAATTATTTCATTCTTGTGTGTTTACTTCTCTATGCTTGTAATCTATATTTTGTTTTATCTTATATGTCCAATATTTATTATATTTACATGCTTGCACATGATTGAGGCCATTATTTGTTTAAACTCACTTATCCAAATTAAGCCTACCCCTTTTCAATTTCCTTTGTTAACCACTTTGAGCCTTGAAATCCCATTTGTTCTATATTTTACCACATTACTAACCTTAAGCTGAAAAATAATTGTATATTCCAAATTGAATCTTTGGTTAGCTTAAGATAGAATTGTGTGTGCTAGTTAAGTATGGGAAATTGTGGGAACAAAAGTTGTTAAGGGAATGTGTCATGAGAATTTAATGGACCAAATGTATACCCCTACCTGTACCTTAACCCCATTACAACCTTGAAAAGACCTCATGATGTTTGCATTGGTATATTAACTGTTGTTGATTGGTTAGGAGAAGAACAAAAGTTAGAAAGAATGATTAGAGAATGATAGAGTGATTACCCTATACACTAGAGATTAGAGCGTACATACATTATCAGTGAGGGTTCAACGCTTGAATTTTCATGTTCCCTGCTTTCATGAGCTATCTTCTGGCACTTTTATCTGTTTTGTTGTATAATGATAGAATTAGTGGAATTTGATTTGTAATTGTTTTGAAGAGCTTATTTACTTTTGATCAAGTGAGCAAGAATCATATAGTTGCATTTATTTATATATATATATAGGCTTGCACTGCATTTCATGAGTTTCTACATGTTCATACTTATTTCCTTATCTCCTTCTATTAAGCATGAGGACATGCTAATGTTTAAGTGTGTGGAGGTTGATAAACCACTATTTTATGGTTTATATTGTGTTTAATTGTGTGGTTTTATCATGATCCTTACCCACTTATTCATTAAATTAGCATGAAATTATAATTCCTTCCTGAATTTATAACATGTTTGAAAACTGCTTCCTTGAGACTTTAATTATGTATTTTTAATTCTCCTTTATTCCATTCGATGCCGTGATCTGTGTGTTGAGTGTTTCAGACTTTATAGGGCAAGAACGAGTTGAAGATTGGAAAGGAAGCTAGCAAAAATGGATGGAACACAAGAAGTAAGGAGATAACCAGCGAGAAGTGACACAGTCACATGGCTCACGCGACCGTGCGAAGGAGAGCAAATCGCAGTGACGCGGCCGCATGGCTCACGCAGCCGCGCGGATTGGAAAAGCTCAAGCGACGCGGTAGCGTGGACGACGCGAACGCGTGACAAGGAAAAGTGCGAATGACGCGTCCGCATGGATGACGCGATTGCGTGACATGTGTGATCTGCATAATCTGCAGAATTCGCTGGGGGCGATTTTGGACCTTATTTCGACCCAGTTTTCGGCCCGGAACAGCAGACTAGAGCCAAAGAATATGTAGAAACAAAAGACAACATTCATTCTACACAGTTTATAGTTTTAGATCTAGTTTTTCCTCCTCTAGGTTTTTCTCTCTAGGTTTTAGAATTTTAATTTTGGGAATTGATCTTAGCATTGGAACATTGAGAAGAGTTATTTCCTCATCAAGACCTCATCATTCTACTTCGTTCTCTTAACTTGGTTTTATTCTTCCATGTTCTTTGCTTTGTTCAATTTTGTCATTTGAATACTTTCATGAATATTTGATACAAGGATTATTTCTTCCATTTTAATTTATTTTTCCATTCCAATAATCATGTCTTCTTTTTATTCCCTTTCATGTGTTATGGATTTATTATTTACAATGAGTGAGTAGTTCCCCCACTTGATAGAGAGTTGATTGAAAGGAACTCTTGGGTTGGATGGATTGAAAGAAAAATTGTAATTGGGTTAAATGTTGGATTGTTATCTAATCACTAACACCAATCCCTTTGAACTAAGTGGGTTGCAACTCGTGAATAGATCTAACATTCCAACTTGTTTGACTTTTCCTTACCTAGTAAAGGATAATTAAACAGAACAACAATTAATTATAAATTAATCTCGAGATCGTTCCATCGATAATAGAGATTCCAACTAATCAACTCCCAGTCAAGGCTTTTATTCATATTATTCGAATTTTCTCAATTTAATTTTCCACCTACTTAACT
>NC_029791.2:90831622-90864811 GCF_000816755.2 Arachis ipaensis
GTTGTTGCACGCTTTTATTATATATATATATATATATATAGGTATATTGCATCTTAGTTTTTTATTGTGATTAGAAAAATATTTTAGATTGTAAAACTTAGTAGACCCTTTTTGTATAAGAAATGTGTTTTGATTGAAATAGGGGTAAACTAGAGAAATTTTTTTTTTAAATTTTCTAAATCACAACATTGCATTAGAATAAGCTTAGTCAATATGATGAAAATTTCCAAGAATTTCATTTCTAAGGCACCACTCCAATTGGTTGAAATTTTTTTTAGAACTTGCTTAAATTATACACCTTGTGGATCATGTTTTGAGCAAAGAACATAAGCATGTGAGATTTGTGCCTAATTGTGTGGCTACATCATATAGCAACTTATTTTCATTCTTGTGCGCATCATTCTCTTTCTATGATTGTAATATTTGATTTGTTTAATTCTATATGTCCATTATTCTATGTATACATGCAATTACATAATTGAGGACATTATTCAAATAGCTCACTTACCCAAATAGCTAACCTTTTATCTTGCATTGTTAACCAATTTTGAGCCTATGCTTAACCCAATTGCTCTTAATTATAACACATTACAAGCCTAAGTGAAAAACAATAAATGTCCCTTGTTTGGATGTTTGATTAGCTTAGGCTAGTAAGAGTGCTCATCATTAGATTTTGGGAAAGTCGGGTACATTGGGTAGAGATAAAAGTGTGTTTATGTTTTTGTTGAAAAATCTTGGAAATTAGGTATATACTCATGTTTTAATCATATGTAAACCATATGCATTGATGTTCTTGTATATATTTTAGCTTTCAAAAAAATATTGAAATTAGAAAAAGAATTGCAATAAAAAGGGGACAAAAATGCCCCAAGGTTCAAAGTTTAATAATGATCGATGCATATGTGTGGTGATCTAAAGGAAATGCATGAGTGTGTGAAAAAGTGAAGAATGGATAGCTAGGT
Organism: Arachis ipaensis; assembly: GCF_000816755.2. Taxonomy (NCBI): domain Eukaryota; kingdom Viridiplantae; phylum Streptophyta; class Magnoliopsida; order Fabales; family Fabaceae; genus Arachis; species Arachis ipaensis. The sequence continues at coordinate 90,832,585 of NC_029791.2, forward strand.
TTGTTTAGAATTGTATAGGTTGTCATAGGTTAGGTGGAAAGTTTAAGTTAATTAAAGATTCAAATCTCTAGCTCACTTAACCATATGCATCCTACCTTGACCCTAGCCCCATTACAACCTATGGGAAAGCCCTCATGATATTTGTATGCATGCATAAAGTAATTATTGATTGTTGGATTAAAAAAAATCTTGGAAAGCATGATTAGGGGAGAATTGAGTGAATCAACCCCATACACTTGAGTGCCTAGAGCGGATACATATCCGGTGAGGGTTCGATCGCTCAATTACATGTTTCCATGATGGGACGAAGAAGCTGGTGAATTAAAAATTATTAAAATGGTTACGTTGCAAGTATAGTTCTTAACTCACCGAAAATCTGCCTATCAATTTAAAAGTATGTCACAGAGAATTTCAATTAAAATTACTGGGAGTTTTAAATCCCAGGTCGTCTCCCAACGAGTTGCAAAAAAGTGTGCTATCTTATTAATCAGATGTTCCAAGAAGTTGAGCTAAGTAAATTGGGATGTAAATTGAGGAAATTTAAATAATATGAATAAAAGCCTTGATTGGGAGTTGATTGGTTGGAATTTCTACTATTGATGGTGCGATTGTAAGATTAATTTATAATTAATGGTTATTCTGTTTGGTTATCCTTTACTAGGTAAGGAAAGTCAAACAAGTTGGAATGCCAGATTTGTTCACAAGTTTCAACCTACTTGGTTCAAAGCGATTGGCGTCGGTGACAGGATAGCAATCCAACATTCAACCCAATTACAAATTTTCTTTCAATCCTTCCAACTCAAGAGTTCCTTTTAATCAACTCCCCATCAAGTAAGGAAACTACTCACGCATTGTAAATAAAGAATCCATAGCACATGAAAGGGAATTAAAAGAAGACATGATTATTGGAATTGAAATTGAATTAAAAAAAATAATCCTTGCATTAAATAATCATAAAAGTATCTGAATGACAAAATTGAACAAAACAAAGAACATGGAAGAATAAAACCAAGTTAAGAAAACAAACTAGAATGATGAAGTCTTGATGAGGAAATAACTCTTCTCAATGGTCTAATGCTAAGACCAATTGAAAAATTAAAATCCTAAAAACCTAGAGAGGAAAACCTAAGAGAGTGAAAAAAAACTCGATCTAAAACTACTGAATGAATGTGTCTTTTGTTTCTACATGTTCTCTGACTCTGGTCTGCTGTTCCGGGCCGAAAACTGGGCCGAAATGGGTCTAAAATCGCCCTCAACAAATTCTGCAGATTATGCAGATCGCACATGTCACGCGATCGCGTCATCCATGCGGACGTGTCATTCGCGTTTTTTCTCGCCACGCGTTCGTGTCATCCACGCTACCGCATCGCTTGGGCTTTCCAATCCGCGCGGCCGCGTGAGCCATGCGGCCGCGTCGCTGCGATTTGCTCTCCTTCGCGCGGTCGCGTGAGCCATGCGACCGCGTCACTTCTCGTTGGTTATCTCCTCAAATTCTTGTGTTCCTTCCATTTTTGCTAGCTTCCTTTCCAATCTCCAACTCATTCATGCCCTATAAAGTCTGAAACACTTAACACACAGATCACGGCATCGAATGGAATAAAGGAGAATTAAAAATAAATAATTAAAGTCTCTAGGAAGCAGTTTTCAAACATGTAATAAATTCAGGAAGGAAATCTAAATGCATGCTAATTTAATGAATAAGTGGGTAAGGATCATGATAAAACCACACAATTAAACACAATATAAATCATAAAATAGTGGTTTATCAACCTCCCTACACTTAAACATTAGCATGTCCTCATGCTTAATTGAAGGAGATAAGGAAATAAGTATGAACATGTTGAAACTCATGAAATGCAATGCAAACCTATATACATATAAATAAATGCAACTATATAATTCTTGTCTACTTGATCAAAAGTAAATAAGCTCTTCAAAATAGTTACAAATCAAATTCCACTAATTCTATCATTATACAGTAAAATGGATAAAAGCGCAAGAAGATAGCTCATGAAAGGAGGGAACATGAAAATTCAAGTATTGAACCCTCACTGATAATGTATGTATGCTCAAATCTCTAGTGTATAGGGTGATCACTCTATCCTTCTCTAATCATGCTTTCTAACTTTTGTTCTTCTCCTAACTAATCAACAACAGTTAATATATCAATGCAAACATCATGAGGTCTTTTCAAGGTTGTAATGGGGCTAAGGTATAGGTAGGGATGTATATTTGGTCAAGTGAGCTAATAAATTGAATCTTTAATTAACCCAAGCTCTAACATAACTTGTATACACTTAATGTAATCTTTAAAGTTCATACCTAGCTACCCAGAATTCCCTTTTTCAATCCATACTCATGTATCAACTTATATTTTGGTTCTATCATATGTGCACTGATCTTTGAATTCTGAATTTAACATTGGTGTAATTTTGTCCCCTTATTTATTGATTTTTCATATATTTATTTATTTATTTATTTATTTTTTGAATAAATAAAGCTTATCAATGCACATAGATTTTTCATTCTTATATTTTCACATGAGTAGGTATCCAAATTCCCCTTAAATTTTTATGACACATTCCCTTAACAACTTTTGTTCCCACAATTTCCCATACTTAACTAGCACACATAATTCTATCTTAAGCTAACCAAAGATTCAATTTGGGATATACAATTATTTTTCGGCTTAAGGTTAGTAATGTGGTAAAATATCGAACAAATGGGAATTAAAGGCTCAAAGTGGTTAACAAAGGTAATTGAAAAGGGTAGGTTTAATTTGGATGAGTGAGTTTAAACAAATAATGGCCTCAATTATGTGCAAGCATGCAAATATAATAACTATTGGACATATATGATAAAACAAAATATAGATTACAATCATAGAGAAGTAAACACACAAGAATGAAATAATTATGGTTAAATAATGTAACCATTCATAAAGGCTCAAATCTTCCACAGGTTGTGTGTTCTTTAACTCAAATATCATGTTCCAAATACAACTCAAGCAAATTTATCATAATATTTTTTTTTTGGAAAATTAGTGAAATTTTTTTCCAAAGATAGATTTTAAAAGAAACTTATTGTCTTTCCAATCAAGTAGAACATGCATGCAACTATCCTAACCTATGCAATTTATTTTATTCTATAAAGGAAAGAAAAATCTAACTAAAATATCCTAATTATTGGTGCCAGAGAAGATAATTTACCTCCGGAAGTCAGGTACTGACCGACCTCCCCACACTTAAGGCTTTGCACCGTCCTCGGTGCTATCTGTCAGAAACAGGGGTGGGCTGGTAGCAGTATCTCCATCATCGGGACCGTCATGGCTCTCTGTGCTAGTAAAGGAAGTGGAGTCCGGGGTGTCTGAGTCTCTGAAGCGTCCCTTGAGTAGCTCCTTGAGGTGTTTGAGTCGGCGCTCGTTACGGCGCTCTCTCATCTTTGCTTTCTGTTCTTGCCGATCCAACCGTTCGATTATCTGCTGGAGCAATTTCTCAGTTGTAGATGCTTGTGGTGTTGAAGAAGGATTATCTTCAACTGGAGCAGTAGGAAGGCTTGTAGTGGCTGCTGAGAGTCTGAGGTATTTCCCATTAGGGACATATTGATCATCCCGTGGAAGCATGGCTTTGGTGTCCCCAGCTCTGTAGGAGACTCCGGCTGCTGAGACAAGATCTGAGACCAAGGCGGGGAAAGGTAAGTTGCCCGCAATTTGTACGTGTTCCATAGCATTCCGGATATGTCTTGAGAGATTCAAAGGTTGGTCTGTAAGGATGCACCATAGTAGAACAGCCATGTCTGTAGTGAAAGAGGACTCATGAGTGCTCAGAAAGACGTAATGGGACATGATCTGTGCCCATACGCGAGCCTCCAAGGTAAGTGATGAAGCCAAGATTCCCTTTGGGCGGGTACAATGGTATTCGTAGATCCAACGGCTGCCAGGTAATGCGATGACTCCGAGAACGGAGTCCCAGTCGAATTGGTATCTCTGGCGCTGAAGGGCGGCTTCTTGAAAAGCATCCATTCCTACTGGAATAGGGGGAAGACTCAGAGCTTGCTGAATGGCCTTTTCTGTGATGGGGACTTGCTTCTACCGGACATAAACAGACTGCAGGGTCGGCATGTAGAAGTTGGAGTAGAACTCAACTACCCAAGAAAGATTGACCTGCCTTGGCTATTTCCATAGGAAACCCCATTGTCTTCGCTCAATTTGCGGCTCAACAAAGGTGGCAATATTGGACGGGAGGATAAGAAGGTATTCATTGTTATAGTTCCTTTCTGCCAGGATAGGAAACATCTGCTCACAGTAGCGATTGGAAAATCGCGCAGCGTCCTTTGCTGGAAAGGCTTTCTCCTTTTCGTCAACCTTTATTGTCCTCTTGACTCGTTTTGTTGAGGGCTTGACTGCGGTTGAAGAAGGCTCTGCCACTAATGCTCTTTTAGTTCCTCTTCTTGCTGGTGGTCTGGAAGCTGCTTTCTCCTTTCCTTTCTTGGTGGCCATCCTGAAAGAAGGGAAGAGAAAGAAAATTAAATTTAAAGAGAGATACAGCAAGGAAGGGAACGGAAAAGAGGGTGAATGATGCACAGTAAAATGTAGATGACATTAACACATGCTCTCGAGTACATATGAAAAGCCATCAATGGGAAATAGCTAGTGCATAAAAAGACAAGTGAATGCAAGGTGTTTATTGGCATGCCGGCAAAGGGCATGAGTAGCATAGACCAAGCATTACTTTGTAACAAACCATCACGTTTGTATTGACAATTGAATTTAATTAATAAAATAATAAGGGAAAGTTGTGAAAAGCAAGCATTGAATAGTATAGTAACATAGAGAAGTGCATAATGCCACATGGGCTTTTTCACAAATACATAGCATGCATGGTGAATAGGGTATAGAAAATATGAAGATGAACATGCAAGCAATCCCTTAAATGGGAGAAAAATAATTGTCAAATAATTTACAATAATTCACAAGCATATAATGAGGGATGATGACTCAAAAGGTTTCTAACACCATGTAAAGAAAAGAAAAGAAGAAGAAGAAAAAAAAATTTGAAAAAAAAAAGAAAAGAAAAAGAAAATAATAATATATATATATAATATAATAAGAATGATAGAAAAGAGAAGAAGGTAAAACCTTGTTAATGATGGTGAGAGAGATAGAGAGTGAAAGGTGAGATAGAAAGGGGAAGGGGGAAGGAAGAAAGAAGGAGGGAACAGAAAAATTAGGATTTGGAGGAGAAGAAGATAAGATATGTGGCAATTTTAGGTTGAGCTGTGCGGCGCATGCGACGCGGCTGCCTGGGTCACGCATTCGGGTGGGTGCGCGTCAGGGAGGGGGACGCGATCGCGTCGGTCACGCGGTCGCGTGACCCATGTTATGCGTCTGGCGCGAGTGCAGCCTCGCTCCAGCACAACTCTCTGTTCAATTTAATTCAATTGCCAAATTGGGGTGATGCGATCGCGTGGGTCATGCGATCGCATGAATGTGCGTCATAAAATGGGTGATGCGGCCGCGTCGGCGACGCGATCGCGTGACAAGGATTGTGCTTCCAGCACCAATCCAGTATCACTCTCGCACAAAATGTTGATGTGCACCCTTTTACGTCGAAAATTCAGGGCACGCGGCCGCGTGGAGCACGCGGTCGCGTGGGAGGCCATGATTCCCATGCGACGCGAACGCGTCAGGGACGCGGTCGCGTGGGTCGATTTGTGCCATTGGCACGCCTCCAGCCCCGATCCAGCCGGACTCTCTGTTCATTTATTTATTTTTATTTTTTTTAAAAAAAAAAAGAAGTAGAAAGACATGTAAATGAAAGAGCACGAAAGCACTAACAAAGAGAAGAGTTATTAAAGAAGAAAAACTAAAAGTGAAGAAAAGAACGATTATACCGTGGTGGATTGTCTCCCACCAAGCACTTTGCTTTAACGTCTGTAAGTTGGACGCTCCACTAGCTCAATCTGCTGCGATGTGGGGATCTTCCAGGCGGAAGATCTCAAGCTCCTTATTTTTCTGCACCTTCTCACCATGGTACAGCTTAAGGCGTTGTCCATTAACCTTAATAAGTTCAGAGCTTGAAGGATGGCTTAGGTGATAGACTCCGTATGGTTCAGCCTTCTCTACTCTGTATGGACCTTCCCATTTTGATCTCAACTTACTGGGCATGAGCCTTAGTCGAGATTTGTAAAGGAGGACAAAATCTCCAGGTTGAAATTCTTTCTTCTTGATGTTTTGATCATGCACAGCTTTCGTCTTTTCCTTGTAAATTCTGGAATTCTCATAAGCTTCTAGGCGAAGGTTCTCCAGTTCCTACAGTTGCAACTTCCTTTCAGCTCCGGCATTTTCAATTCCCATGTTGCACTCCTTAACTGCCCAGAAGGCTCTGTGTTCGATTTTAACTGGGAGATGGCAAGCTTTTCCATAAACCAAGCGGAAGGGGCTCATCCCAATGGGTGTCTTGTATGCTGTTCTATATGCCCACAGTGCATCTTGTAGCCTGGTGCTCCAGTCTTTTCTATGAGGCTTTACTATCTTTTACAAGATACGCTTAATTTCTCTGTTTGACACCTCGGCTTGCCCATTTGTTTGGGGATGGTAAGCAGTTGCAACTTTATGGATTATCCCATGCTTCTTCATCAATCCTGTTAGTCTCCTGTTACAAAAATGGGTGCCTTGATCGCTCACGATTGCTCGTGGTGATCCAAAGCGAAATATAATATGGTTTCTCACGAAGGAAACAACAGTGTTAGCATCATCAGTGCGGGTAGGAATTGCTTCCACCCATTTGGAAACATAATCCACAGCTAACAATATATAAAAATATCCATTAGAATTTGGAAATGGGCCCATGAAGTCAATGCCCCATACATCAAAAATTTCACAGAAGAGCATATATTGTTGAGGCATCTCATCCCTCTTGGATATATTACCAAATTTCTGGCATGGGGGGCAGGATTTACAAAACTCAGCAGCGTCTCTAAAAAGAGTAGGCCACCAGAATCCACAGTCTAAGATCTTTCTAGCTGTTCGTTGAGGGCCAAAATGTCCTCGACTCTCAGATGAGTGACAGGCCTCTAAAATGGACTGGAATTCTGACTGAGGCACACAACGTCTAATTATCTGGTCAGCGCCACATCTCCATAAATATGGGTCATCCCATATATAATATTTAGACTCACTTTTCAGCTTGTCTCTTTGATGTTTAGAAAAATGTGGAGGAAATGTGCGGCTAACTAAATAATTAGCAACAGGTGCATACCAAGGGACTACCTCAGATACTGCTTGTTGGTTATCAAAAGGAAAATTATCATCTATACGAGTAGAATCAACCTTAATATGTTCAAGGTGACTCAAGTGGTCTGCTACTAAATTCTGATTACCACTCCTGTCCTTTATTTCTAAATTAAATTCTTGTAGCAGCAGTATCCAACGTATAAGTCTTGGTTTGGACTCCTTTTTAGCTAATAGATACTTTAGAGCTGCGTGGTCCGAATACACTATTACTTTGGTACCAAGTAAATAGGCCCGGAATTTATCCAGAGTAAAAACAATAGCAAGAAGTTCTTTCTCAGTAATAGTATAATTGGACTGGGCAGTGTCTAAAGTCTTAGACGCATAGGCAATAACAAAAGGATCCTTACCTTCACGCTGAGCCAGCGCTGCTCCTACTGCATGGTTGGAAGCATCGCACATGATTTCAAACGGCTGGTTCCAGTCTGGTCCTCTCACAATTGGGGCTTGCGTTAGAGCAGTCTTCAGCTTATCAAATGCTTGTTTGCAATCCTCACTGAACTCGAACTTAATATCCTTCTGCAGTAATCTGGATAAGGGAAGTGCCACCTTACTAAAGTCCTTAATAAATCTCCTGTAGAAACCTGCATGGCCAAGGAACGAACGGACTTCCCTCACAGAAGAGGGGTAAGGTAAAATAGAAATAACATTTACCTTTGCTGGGTCTACAGAAATGCCATTATTAGATACCATGTCCTAATACAATCCCTTGTTTTACCACAAAGTGGCATTTTTCGAAATTCAATACAAGGTTTGTATTAACACATCTATCTAATACTCTAGATAAAGCAATAATGTGATTTACCTGACAGGCGATCCAGCATTTGATCAATGAATGGAAGTGGGTAGTGATCCTTACGGGTAGCTTGGTTGAGACGCCTATAATCAATGCAGACTCTCCAAGCATTCTGAACTCTAGTTACTATGAGCTTTCCATGCTCATTCTTCATGGTAGTGACTCCAGACTTCTTGGGCACCACTTGTACTGGGCTTACCCATTCATTGTCTGAAATGGGATATATGATACCGGCCTCCAATAGTCTGGTCACCTCCTTCTTGACAACTTCCAAGATGGTGGGATTCAATCTTCTCTGGGGTTGACGGACAGGTCTTGCTCCCTCTTCTAAAAATATTCTGTGCTCGCATACTTGAGGGTTGATTCCCACTATGTCTGCCAAACTCCACCCAATTGCCTTTTTATGCTTTCTTAGCACATCAAGTAGCTGCTCTTCTTGTTGAGAAGTCAGTTCTCTTGCAATAATAACCGGAAGCTTCTGCTCGTCCTCGAGATAAGCATATTTTAGGTGTGGAGGAAGAGGTTTCAATTCTAACTTTTGATCATGGGCAGGCTCTGGATTATCTGGAGCTCGTAAAAATGGCGAAGTGCCCTCACTGTCAGTTAAGAGGGTCCCCACACTCGGACCTTGTCCAGTGTGCCTCTCTTCAAACTCTTCTTTTTGAACTTCAGCCACACTTTCGTCTATGACATCACACTAGAAGATAGAACGATCTTCTGGGGGGTTGTTAATGACTCCATTCATATTGAAGATCACTATGCGGCCATCTATTTCAAAGGAGTATGTTCCTGAAAAAGCATCCAATTTGAATTTTGATGTCTTCAAGAATGGTCTTCCAAGTAGGATCGATGATGGCTTATCTGAATCAATGTGGGGCATCTCCAAGATATAAAAATCAGTGGGAAATGTGAACCCTTTAATATTCACCAAAACATCTTCAGCAACTCCAGCCACTGTTATAATGCTTTTATCTGCTAACACAAAATGAGCTGCCGACCTTTTTAAGGGAGGGAGCCTCAAAACATCATATATGGACAAAGGCATTATACTGACACATGCTCCTAAATCACACATGCAATCATAAATTACTACACCACCAATAGTACAACTAACTATGCAAGGACCTGGATCAATACATTTTTCAGGTAATCCTCCCATTAAAGCAGATATAGAACTACCTAAAGGAATAGTTTCTAATTCATTAATCTTGTCTTTATGGATACATAAGTCTTTTAGAAACTTTGCATATTTAGGTACCTACTGAATTACATCAAAAAGGGGGACAGTTACCTCGACCTTTTTGAATATCTCTACCATTTTAGGATCAGGTTCTAGCTGCTTCCTGGGATTCCTTGCAAGCTGTGGAAATGGAATGGAAAACAGTAGTTTCCGTGGTGCCTGCGCCTTTTGGTGCTTCTTCTTGTGGTTGAGCTATCTCTTCTTCAGCTATGTCCTGTATATCCTCTTCCTCTTCAACATCTTTGATTCCCACCACCTCTTCAGCTGAGGCGTATTCTGGTGAGCTTGGTTCCTCCTGATTCCTCTCCTGTAGTGTAGTTCCAGACCTCAGGGTGATAGCATTAATGCCTCCCTTTGGATTGGGTAATGGTTGAGAGGGGATTCCAGTGGTGCTTGAAGGTTGGTTACTGGAATTTTGTGCTGAACCAAGCTGTGTCATAAAAGCTTGCAGAGTAGAGGTGAGACCATTCAGACTGGCGTTAATACTGTTCACGATGGTACTTTCCATGGCCAGTTGTCTTTTCTCAAAAGCTTGTAATAAATCTTTTTTAGAAGATACAGAAGAATGAGTAAATTGAGAGGTTTGCTGCTGATTGTTCGGTGGTCCTTGGTTTTGCCTCAGGTGAGGTGCTTGGTAAGGTTGAGGTTGATTTTGCTGCCTGTTGTTGTTATTATTCCACCTCTGATTTCCCTGATTATCTCTACCTCCCCTGTTATTGTTGTCCCTCAAATTCTGGTTTGAATTGTCCTGCCATCCATGGTTATTATTTCCACTTTGATTGTACCCTTGGTTGGGGCGGTCATAGAAGTTGTGAGTGGATGCCACCATGTTGTCTTCTTGTTGGAGCTGCGGGCATTCATCAGTGTAATGGCTGTAATCAGCACAAATTTCATAAATTCTTTGTGGGACTAGTTGTTGGTTTTGCTGCGATTGAGTTTGCTGAGCTTGTTGATTCAACTGCATTTGCTTCAGCAGGTTGGTCATCTCATAGATGCTTTGAGTTAGAGCAGCAGTCTCTCTACCAGAAGATACTTCTGCAACGGCTTTTGAACGACCTTGCTTCTGTCTGTGGTTCCGAGTAGATTCAGCTAAATCACTGATCAATTGCCAAGCTTCATCAGTGGTCTTGTACTTCTTCATATACCCATTGCTGGCACTTTCCAATGTGGTCTTATCTTGGGGCCTCAAACCTTGTGTGATATAGCTGAGTAACACGATCTTGTCAATCATGTGGTGGGGGCATGCTTCCAGAAGATTATTGAAGCGCTCCCAGTATTCGAAGAGAGTCTCATTGTCATCCTGAACAATCGTAGAGATATCCTTCCTCAGTTTATCAGTAACTTCAGATGGAAAGAATTTCTCCAGAAACTCCTTTCTGAGTGTAGTACCACTCTCTTGCTTTTCCCTCAAGAGAGAACGGAAAAGCTTTCAGCAGAATTGAAGTTTCATCAGTGCCATCACGCCTGACAGTAGAACAGGCTACCTGGAAATCTCTCAAGTGCTTGATAGGCTTTTGAGCAGGTAGGCCATGAAACTTGGGCATCAAATTTAACAGTGCGGTCTTTATTTCAAAATCTGTAGCTACCGCTAGATGATGCGCTTGAAATGGTTGCATTGTAAAATCAGGAGCTCCTTCCTCCTGAATGGTAACTCTTCTAGTTGCCATGTTTTTTGCATGTAAAACAACCGAATCAGTAGAACGGGGGCTGGTTTCTTCCTCAGATTCACTTTCAAATCCGCCCTAAGAGCGGGCTAACCTACGCTGTTCTCGCCTTATTCGTGAAATAGTCCTTTCAATTTCAGGATCAAATATTAGCAAGCGCGGATCAGGAAGTGAATACGTCATTTGACGGAAGAAACATGCAGCTCATAGTAGCAAAATTAAATAAAATGCAAATAAATAAATTCTAATTAATAAAATTAGCACTCTATTGCAACTCCCCGGCAACAGCGCCAAAAATTGATGGGACGCAGAAGTTGGTGAATTAAAAATTATTAAAATGGTTACGTTGCAAGTATATTTCTTAACTCACCGAAAATCTGCCTATCAATTTAAAAGTATGTCACAGAGAATTTCAATTAAAATTACTGGGAGTTTTAAATCCCAGGTCGTCTCCCAACGAGTTGCAGAAAAGTGTGCTATCTTATTAATCAGATGTTCCAAGAAGTTGAGCTAAGTAAATTGGGATGTAAATTGAGGAAATTTAAATAATATGAATAACAGCCTTGACTGGGAGTTGATTGGTTGGAATTTCTACTATTGATGGTGCGATTGTAAGATTAATTTATAATTAATGGTTATTCTGTTTGGTTATCCTTTACTAGGTAAGGGAAAGTCAAACAAGTTGGAATGCCAGATCTGTTCACAAGTTGCAACCCACTTAGTTCAACGGGATTGGCGTCGGTGACAGGATAGCAATCCAACATTTAACCCAATTACAAATTTTCTTTCAATCCTTCCAACTCAAGAGTTCCTTTTAATCAACTCCCCGTCAAGAAAGGAAACTACTCACGCATTGTAAATAAAGAATCCATAGCACATGAAAGGGAATTAAAAGAAGACATGATTATTGGAATTGAAATTGAATTAAAAAGAAATAATCCTTGTATTAAATAATCATAAAAGTATCTGAATGACAAAATTGAACAAAATAAAGAACATGGAAGAATAAAACCAAGTTAAGAAAACAAACTAGAATGATGAAGTCTTGATGAGGAAATAACTCTTCTCAATGTTCTAATTCTAAGAGCAATTGAAAAATTAATATCCTAAAAACCTAGAGAGGAAAACCTAAGAGAGTGAAAAAAAACTCGATCTAAAACTACTGAATGAATGTGTCTTTTGTTTCTGCATGTTCTCTGACTCTGGTCTGCTGTTCCGGGCCGAAAAATGGGCCGAAATGGGGTCCAAAATCGCCCCCAACGAATTCTGCAGATTATGCAGATCGCACATGTCACGCGATCGCGTTATCCATGCGGACGCGTCATTCGCGTTTTTTCTCGCCACGCGTTCACGTCGTCCACGCTACCGCGTTGCTACGATTTGCTCTCCTTCTCGCGGTCGCGTGAGCCATGCGACCGCGTCACTTCTCGTTGGTTATCTCTTCAAATTCTTGTGTTCCTTCCATTTTTGCTAGCTTCCTTTCCAATCTCCAACTCATTCATGCCCTATAAAGTCTGAAACACTTAACACACAGATCACGGCATCGAATGGAATAAAGGAGAATTAAAAATAAATAATTAAAGTCTCTAGGAAGCAGTTTTCAAACATGTAATAAATTCAGGAAGGAAATCTAAATGCATGCTAATTTAATGAATAAGTGGGTAAGGATCATGATAAAACCACACAATTAAATACAATATAAATCATAAAATAGTGGTTTATCATTCCACCCATGATCATCTTTTCTTGCAAGCTTGTAAGATCTTTCAATGATTCAATCCAATTGTGGTTTCGTTGATTGCTAATGCCTTAGCCCCCCTGTGCTTGCATATGTATTCTTGGAGATTGATTTATTTTGACTAAGTCATTGCATTCATGTAAATAGGTTACATATAGATAGATTGCATTTAGTTAGTTTGCATTGAATAAATGTTGATACCCTTTGCTTCTTTCTTAATTTTAGCATGAGGACATGCTTGGTTTAAGTGTGGGGAGATTTGATAAACCCCGATTTCATGGTTTATCTTGTGCTTATTTTGGGGGATTTTATCACCTTTTTCCACATTTATTCAATGAAATAGCATGGTTTTGTAATTCTCCCTTGAATTGTGCTTAAGTGTAAAAACATGCTTTTTAGGCCCTTAAATTGGTGATTTTGATTCACTTTAATTCCATTCGATTCCTTGATGTGTTTGTTAAGTGATTTCAGATTCATAAGGCAAGTATTGGATGGAAGAAATCAGGAAAAAAGCATACAAAGTGGAGAATGCATGAAGAAACAAAGATTTGCGATGCATCAATGGGCGCGCACGCGTACAAGGCGCGCACGCGTAGAAGTGATTTCACATAAGGACGCGCACGCGCGAAAGTGGTATTACATAGAGACACGCACGCGTACATGCCGTGTCCGCGCGGATGAAGAAATATGCAAATCGACGCGCATGCGCACATGGCGCGTACGCGCCGATACTCTCACGTAACCCACTTAAAGGCAAAACACTGCGGGCGATTTCTGAGCTGCCCAGGCCCAAATCCAACTTGTTTCTAAGTGTATTTCATGCAGAATTGAAGTTCAAGCAAAGGGAGAGCAATTAGTTTAGCCAACATGAGCCTTTAGATAGTTTTCTAGAGAGAGAACCTCCCTCTTCTCTCTAGAATTAGGTTAGGGTTAGGTTAAATTGTTATAGATCCATGTTTAATTCCTTTCTTTCATCTTGCTTCTTTTATAATTTCTCACGTATATGACTTGATCTCTTTAGTTGTAATGTTAATTTCTCATTTCGCTCTCTTTTTTTATGATAACTCATGATGGATTTGGTTTACAATTAATGCAAATTAATGTTGATGTTTCTTTCATGTTGATTTTGCTTGCTATTGTTAAGTTCTTGTTTATGGTAGTCATGGTTTTCCTTAATTTTAGCAATTTATGATGTTTACTTTTATTGCACATTAGGTGTTTGATATAATGCCTCCTATAATTTTTGAGTAGTTCTCTTGACCTTTGGCCTAAGCTAATGGGATTGAGTGATCTTGAGTCCTTGGGTTTTGTTGAATTGGCAATTTTAGAACCCTTGTGGATCAATTTGATAACCATTGACTCTAACCTACTACTAAGTCAATTAGTAGCTAGGTTGGGACTTATGGATTGATGTTGATCAAGCCATTTGACGTACTCTAAGCCTAGGAGTAGACATTACGTACTTAAGGCTTTAGAGAGTAGACCTAATGAGCTCGGTTCCGCATGATTACCAATGCTTGAATTGTTGACAAGGATAGTGATCTCAATTACCTAAGTCTTAGCCAAGAGTCCTTTACCTTGCTTCGTTTAATTGCTTGTTTGAATTATTTTCCTTGCCATTTACATTATTGCCCTCTTATCAATCAAACCCCCTTTTTACCCCTTCATAGCTAATAATTGACCACTTCATTGCTATTCTCGTGAGACGATCCGAAGTCTAAATACTTTGGTTAATTCTTATTTGGGGTTTGTACACGTGACAACTCAAATTTTTTATTTGAGAATTGTTTGTTTGTTTGGAGCTATGCTTACAACGAAGTTATTATTTCTACTAGAGAAATTCTAGACCGACACGGCAAATTTTCATCAATTAGTGCTCGCACTTGATTTTTAAGTGAAAACATGCCCAGCAAATTCACAGAAGCTGTAGGGTCCAGTTGGAACTGATTATGGCGCCAAAACCCATAAGAAGACCAAGGGATGAGGGGATTCTGATTGATTCACTCTTTTTTAGATATTTTCTAGTTAGTTTTTGGAAGTTACATTTTGTAAAGAGAGAAACTCTAGATTCTCTCTAGGGTTTTGCTTCTCAAATTAGAATTTTTTTGCATCCATTGGTGAGATCTATTGTCAATTGAATTTTACCTTGCGACAAGTTGTAGATCTAGATTCTCCTACTCTCAATTTAGTTCTTGTTGTTCAAGTTACTTGTGGATCTTAGCTTTTGGATATTGTTACTTCTATTTCCATTAATACATTGAGGTAATTTCATGTTCCTAGTTGTCAATTGTTGATTATTGTTAATCTCTTGTAGGGTATACCTTTGATTGCAAGTTTACTCTCAATTTTACAATGCCTTTCTTTCTTGCTCTCCAAGTGTTTGAGAAAATGCCAACTTTAACTATGGAGTAGATTTTTCATACTTGGCTTAGGGATTGAGATATTGGAGACACTTGAATTATCAATGTCCTTTGTTGATTATCAATTGGAGATTGCTAATTAGTTTGAATGTCACTAAAGTTAGACTTCCCTATGGTTAGACTAGGACTTGTGAACTCAAATTGATTACTTTCACTTGACTTTCCTTAATACTAGAGGTTAACTAAGTGAAGCAATAACTAATTGTGATCATAATTAATAAAGATGATGATGATGGGAAGTCCAATCCTCACTTCTAGCCAAGGCCTTTATATTGCTTGATTCTCATTCACACTATTGGCTTGTTCCTCTCTTGTATGAAACTCCAAACAGCACTACACTTTCTAACCAACAACGTACATCTTAGAGCACTCCTAGGGAGAACGATTCGGGAGTCATACTCTCGGTTATTGATTTTAGATTGTTTGATGTGAAATTACGTGTCAGTTTAGACTATACTACGATTAGATTTATTGATAAATTATACACCAGCATAAAATCATTCATCAGTCACTACTTGGAGCAAAGGTCTAATGGCAAATAACTTGGGCACAACCACAGTTGCCTACACTCTAACTAAAGGCCAGTCAAACAACAGGCCTCCCTTCTTCAACGGGAAGAACTATACTTACTGGAAAGAAAGGAAGCGAATCTTCATCCAATCCATTGATTACAACATATGGAAGATCGTTGTAAGCAGCCCCAAAATTCCAACAAAAATAAGTGCTGATGGAATGGTGACTCCAAAAGAAGAAACTGAATGGAATGAAGATGATAAGATTAAAGTGGAGCTGAACATTAAAGCCATCAACCTTCTACACTGTGCTATTAGTTTTGAAGAGTATCGAAAGGTGTCAAGATACAAGATAGCCAAAGAAATCTGGGAGAAACTCCAGGTTACACACAAAGGCACCAAGCAAGTAAAAGAAACAAGGATTGATATACTGTGAAAAGAATACGAGATGTTTAATATAAAGGATGGAGAAAGTATTGATGAAATGTTTGAGAGATTCTCAATCATAATCAACAGCCTCGATGCTATGGGTACAACCTACTCGGAACAAACCCAAGTGAGAAAAATCCTTAGAAGCCTCACAAAGGAATTGAAAACAAAGGCCACTGTCCTAGTTGAGAGTAATAACCTAAGTCCCATAACCTATGATGAGCTGAGAATGAAACTCCTTCCCTATGAAACCACAAACACAAACCAAAACTCAAAGGAAAAGGGAATAGCCCTTAAGTCAAGAGTTGAATCAAAAGAAAGTGAGTCCAGTGGCAGTTTTTCAGATGATGAACTTGTGTTTTTTGCTAGGAGACTTAGAAGGCTAATGAGGAACAAAGGCAAGTACAAGGGTTCAAGCTTAAAGGAGTACAAGAAAGACATGAGTAAAGTGATTTGCCACTATTACAAGGAGGCTGGGCATCTCAAGTACAATTGTCCGAAACTAAAAAAGGAGGATAAAGGAAAGAAAGAAAAGAAAAGAGTGCTCATGGCATCTTGGGAGGATCTTGAGAATGACTTGGATGAGAAAGAAGACTCCGAATGCGAAGCTCAAATCTGTTACATGGCTGGTGAAGATCAACTTGATGAGGTAAATTACTATGACTTGTCCATTGATGACCTACGTGTTATCATAGATGATCTCACTTTAAATTCTGAAAAATTGTTGATCAAATACAATAAGTGCAAATCTGAAAAAGAAATGCTGAAAGATGAAAATGATTTTTTGAAAGAAAAGGTGAAGGAAACTAAATGTGCTTTGGGTATTAAAATAGAAAATAGATTTCTAAAATCTGAACTTGAAAACTAAAAGGAAAGCACATTGTGGATTCTTCTCAAGAGCTCATTGCTGAAAACAAAAGATTAAATGAAATGATCAAGAGATTGAATAGTGATTTAGCAAAGTTTGCTCATGGTTCAAGAAACTTGGACAAACTACTTGCAAATGAAAGATCAATGTTTGAAAAATCTGGTTTAGGATATGTGACAAAAAATGATGCAGTTTTTAATAACTCCACAAAATCCATGGCCTCTTCCTCAAAAACAATATCAATTATCAACAAATCTAGTCTGGGACTTCTTCCCACCTATGAAGAGAAATTTGAAAATTCTTGTTTTGGGGAAACTGAATCATCTTCAAGAACTGATCCGATACCAAACAAGTCGGGTCTGGGCTATATTTCAACCAATGAGGTTACCTTAAAAAATCCATCTTTTCAAAACAGAATCTCATCTTCAAAAGGCCCAAATACTTTCAAAAATTATGGTTTGAATGCTTTTACAAAAAGGAACATTACCAACAAAAATCACTATGTTAAAAGAAATGCACATCTTCTAAAAATCAGAAAAACTCAAGTCCTTAATCATTTTTAGCATCGAAATTCAAATCAATTTCAGCAACATGCATCAAGAAATAGTTGCTTTAATTATATGAAAACTGGTTACTCTTACTTACAATGCTTCATTGAAAAAAAAAGTAGGAAACCAAACTTACAATGTTGTTTGTGACTTTAATGCACTTGGGAAACCAAGGTGGATTAACTTCAAAGGATCCAAATTAATTTGGATACCTAAGGATGATTGAAATCATATACAAATTTGCCTAGCATCAAAGAAAAAGAAAGATATATGGTACTTGGATAGTGGGTGTTCTAGACACATGACTGGAAGGTCCACTTTCTTCATCAAATTAAACAACTATGATGGAGGTTTTGTGACCTTTGGAGATGATGGAAAAGGTAAAATTGTTGCTGTTTGAAAAGTAGGTAATGATCACTCTACTTTCATTAGTGATGTCTTTTTGGTTAATGGTTTAAGGCATAATCTTTTGAGTATAAGTCAATTGTGTGACCTGGGCTAATTGGTGACTTTCAAAAGATTGGAGTACTGTGTTGTGAATGGAAAGACCAATGATGTAATGTTTATTGCTAAGTATTGTGATAATGTGTTTGGACTTACACTTGATGAACTAAAGGATCAAAATGTAGCTTGTTTTCACTCTAAAGGATTTGAAAATTGGCTATGGCATAAGAGATTGGGCCATGCTAGCATGTTTCAAATAAACAAGCTTGTTAAGAAAGAATTAGCAAGAGGTCTTCCTTTGATAAAATTCGACAAAGACATCACTTGTGATGCTTGTCAAATGGAAAAACAAACAAAGAATTCATTTAAATCAAAGGAAGACATCTCCACTAATAGACCATTGGAATTGATACATATTGATTTATTTGGTCCAACAAGAACTCAGAGCTTAGGTGGTAAACATGATGGTTTAGTAATAGTGGATGACTACACTAGATTTGGTTGGGTTTTATTTCTTGCACACAAAAATGAAGCCTTTTTGGCTTTTGAAACTTTTAGCAAGAAAGTTTAAAATGAAAAGGATTTAAAGATCTCCTCAATAAGAAGTGATCATGGAATTGAATTTTAAAATCAATTATTTGAATCTTTTTGTGAGGAATTTGGGATATCACACAAATTCTTTTGTCCAAGGACACCACAAAAAACTAGTGTTGTGGAAAGAAGAAATAGAAGTATTAAAGAAATGACAAGAGCCATGCTTTGTGAAAGTAATGTTCCAAAATTCCTTTGGGCTAAAGCAGTTAACACAGTTTGCCACATTTTGAATAGAACCATCATAAGGAAATTTTTGAAGAAAATACATTATGAACTTTGGAAAGGTCACCCACCAAACTTAAATTACTTGCATATCTTTGGATGCAAATGTTTTGTTCAAAATAACAAAGATAATTTGGAAAATTTTGATCCAAAGGCATATGAGTGTTTATTTGTAGGATATTCTACAACTAGTAAAGCATATAGAGTTAATCATCAAGATGCTAGAATAATTGAGGAGTCCATACATGTTACATTTTGTGACACTAAATTGGTTCGAAGAATTTTGGAAGATTGTGATGCAAGTAACCAGGGTCAAAAGGATGATGAAAAAGGCCAAAATCATGAGAGTAAAAATTCTGAACAAAATGAATCTGAAACTGTAGTTGCAGAAAATCCTGTAGAAGACAATTTTGTTTTGTCTCATGAATCTGGTGATCATCCTGAAACCAAAAGTTCATTGAATCCCTCAATAATCGATTCTGTTACTAAGTCCACAAGACCTCGTAAGTGGAGATTCCTCAAGAACTATCCTTAGGAATTCGTCATTGGGGATGTTTCACAAGGTGTCAAAACTCATTCCTCCACTAGAAAAGAAAATGAAGAAACAAACATTGCTTTTCTCTCTCAAATGGAGCCTCAAAACATCAAGGAAGCTCTTGATGACCATCCTGGGTAAAAGCAATGGAGGAAGAGCTTCAAGAGTTTGAAAAGAACAAAGTTTGGATATTAGTTCCAAAGCCATGTGACAAGAAAGTGACAGGCACCAAGTGGATATTTCGGAACAAGTTGGGTGAGGATGGAAGCATTGCTAGAAATAAAGCAAGATTGGTGGCACAAGGATACAGCCAAGAAGAGAGAATAGATTTTGATGAATCCTTTGCCCATGTCGCCCGAATGGAAGCCATAAGACTTCTTCTTGCTTATGCTGCTTATTGTGGTTTCAAATTTTATAAAATGGATGTAAATGTGTATTCTTAAATGCTGTGATAGATAGAGAAGTGTATGTGGCATAGCCACCTGGTTTTGAAAATAAGGAATTTCCTAACCATGTTTTCGAACTTTCTAAAGCTCTCTATGGATTAAGACAAGCTCCTAGGGCGTGGTATGAGAGACTTAGTTCTTTTCTTTTGAAAAATGGCTTTCAAAGAGGCACCACAGACACTACTCTATTTATTAAGAATTCAAATGATTCTTTCATTCTAGTCCAAATTTATGTTGGTGACATTATTTTTGGATCAGTAAATGAATCCCTTTGTACTGAATTTGGAAAATTCATGACAAGTAAATTTGACATGAGTATGATGGGTGAACTTAATTTTTTCCTTGGGCTTCAAATTAAGCAAACAGAAAATGGTATTTTCATTCATCAAGAGAAGTATGCCAAGGAACTAGTTATGAAATTTGGTATGAAAAATGCCAAACCCATGGGAACTCCCATGCACCCTAATTCAAAATTAGAAAAGGGTGAAGCTGAGAAAGATGTAGATGAGGCTAGGTATAGTGGAATGATTGGTTCTCTTATGTACTTAACTTCCTCTAGATCTGATATTGTGCAAAGTGTTGGAATGTGTTTTAGATTCCAATCTAAACCTAAAGGGTCACATCTTTCAACAGTTAAGAGGATCATTAGATATGTTCATTGCACATCCAATTTTAGCTTATGGTACCCTAAGATTGATGATTTTTTTGCAGTTGGTTACTGTTCCGAGGGTTATCTGAAACTGGAGGTCGATCTTGGATGAGATCTTTGGTACTGGTCGGAGATGACGTGTCTGGCTGGCTGGTGGCGGCCGAAGCTGTTGTGTCCGACTTGTTGGATTTGCTACATTGCTGATCCTTGGCCACCGGAGGGTGGGGGGTACCTACAAAAAACTTCGATGCTTAAGTTAGCACGGGTATTAGGCAGGTTTTTATGTAGAATCAGAGTATGAGTTATACCTGGGTACTCCAGTGTATTTATAATGGTGAGATGTGACCTTTGGATAAGATAAGTTAGTTATCTTATCTTATCTTTATCTTTTGGGTTGAGGTCAGCGCATCTTCAACGGAACCGCCCTTCTCTGTAGGCCTGAACGACCTTTGGATTTGGGTCGTATTCCTTGAATTGGGCCCTTTTTGGGCTTTCCTGTCGATTTGGCCGAGTTCTTCGTAAAGAAGTCGGTCCGCTTGACCTAAGGAGGTCGGTCGCTTTATTACTGAACATCCCGGTTTGGACAGCTCGACCCTGGGTATGAACAGTTACTGTGATGCAGATTTTACTGGAGATAAAGTGGTTACTGTGATGCAGATTTTACTGGCATATGCTGCTTTCTTGGGAAGTCCCTAAACGTTTGGTCAAGCAAGAAGCAGTCCATAGTAGCCTTATCCACTGCAGAGGTTGAGTATATAGCTACTTCCTCTTGTTGTTCTCAGCTTATTTGGTTGAAAACGCAACTTGCTGATTATAAATTAGATGCTGAAAATATTCCTTTGTTATGTGATAATATGAGTGCCATTAATATATCTAAAAATCCAGTCTTGCACTCTAGAACTAAACTTATTGAAGTGATATTTCACTCAATAAGGGAACATGTTCAGAAGGGGAATATTAGCATTCATTTGTTAAACCAGAGGACCAATTAGCAGATATTTTCACCAAACCTCTAGCTGAAGACAGATTTTGCATGCTTAGGACTAATCTAGGAATTATTAGTCATGATTCATTTTTTGCGCATTGCTGATGGGTTTGCTGAAGTTTTTGTCTCACATGAAGGTATGAGACAATTTTGGGCAAATGAAGAATTGTCTCTTTGAACTTCGTTTTCTGGGCTCTAAGGCACGTGCTGAATCATCTGGGCCAATCTCAAAATTCAGATTATATGTGGTCTAATATGTTTCCTTAAACACAACCATCTTTGGGCCCAATGAGTGTTACATGTGGTGGTCCAATATGTTTCTTTAAACCCATGTGGTTTTTTATGTGTTTTGTCTTTTAGTAAAAAGGCTTCATGTAAATAATGTTTTTAATTTTTTATTTTTTTAAAATCACTATTTCTTTTCTTGATGTCAAGTATTTTCAAGGTCAAATCATAGGTGATGCAGTTGCATATTTCAAGAAACCTTTTTCTTGAAGTAGTTACCAACCTTCGGGCTTCTCTCTTCATAACTCCCTCCTCTATCTCTTCAGTTTCTCCCAACTACCATTAGTGCTCCTCATTCAAAACCAAGGTTCAACCAATAAGGAAGAAAACCATTCTGCAAAAGCCTCCCAATGAAAAAGTTCTCAAGCTTCCAAAGAAAGTAAAACCCTCTACACGCTCCCAAGACCAAACCTTTACATTGTCACCTTCTCCTCCTACCTCACCGCCTCACATAGATCCTATGGCTCGCATGTAAGAACCAGCTAAACCGTTTTAATAAAACTAATAATTTTAAGTGCCCAAGATAGATTAAAAATTTAGAAATTTTAATTTGAAAATAAAAAGGTGAAATTTGATTTCAGTAAATTTTTCTGAGTCAGAAAATGTATTTTCTGACAAAAACCGAGAAGAACCGCGAACCGGTAGTCGAACCGGTCAAACCGGATTAAGTCTGTCTGATACTGTGTTTTGAGAAAAATAAGATTTTGAAAAATTGATTTATTGTTTTGAAAAGACGAAAATAATTTAGAATTAAAAACCGGGCACTAATCTTAAAGGTTTTGGCCCAAAGTGAGCCAAACGGACCAAAAACACTTAGCGGGTTAGACCGAGCCCAAGTCCAACATATAAATTCCCTAACTAAGAGGCATTTGGCCTCAATTTTCAGAAATGAAAGAGAGAGAGGGGCGGTAAGAAGAGAGGAAGAAGGAGAGTACTATTCACCTCCATCTTCCGGGAGCCATATCTTGAGCTACAAAACTCCGATTGACGAGTCGTTTATGACCACGCGAAGCTCTTATCGAGCTCTACATTTCTATCTAATAAAATATGGTAAGATCTCTCTTTTCATGCTCTAGTTCCCAGCCCTAAGTTTCTGTATTTTTGGGGTTTGGTTTTTGAGGAGATTTTGTGGTTTTGCTTGTTTAGGTGATCTCTAGTAGTGGGTAATTATTGGATTTTACCCGTAATCTCGTTGGGTAAGGTAAGGTTTCACTAAACCCTTGTGTTTAGTTATTTCGTGTATCTTAGATTTTGATTTGGTGATATATGTGTTGTTAGTTTGAGCTTTGGTGTTTGTTGGAGTTGGTTGAGGCTTTAGATCAAGCTTGGTGGTTTCATTTTGATGATTGGAGCATGATGCGACAAAAATTAGCCGATTAAGAAATTAATATAGAAATAATGTTGCGAGTACAGATCCTAATCGACGAAAATCTGCTTATCAATTTAGAAGGGTTGTCACAAAATCAAAATAAAAATACTGGGAGTAGGAATCCCAGGTCGTTGAAGAACGAAACTCTCGTGATCTAGAATTTTTGCAAATAAATTCCCGTTGTAAGTATAGTTTCTAGACCGACAAGAATTCATTTCTTACAAACGTTTTGGTTGTCACAAGTAACAAACCCCTTTAAAATTGATAACCGAAGTATTTAAACCTCGGGTCGTCTTCTCAAGGAACTGCAGGAAGGTATGTTCTTATTATTGGTTATGAGTTTTGTAAATTGGGGGTTTTGAAAGTAAGGAACAAGTAATTTAAATGACAAATAAAATAAATAAATAACTATAAAATAAACTTTTGCCAAGGTATGAAAATCCGGAAGTCCTATCCTAGTTACTCCTATGAGAATGGAAGTTAATCCCACTTAGTTAACCCTTATGAAAGCAAGGGAAAGTCAAGTGAACTAATTAGTCAGATTCCCAAGTCTTAGCCAACTCCTAAGGAAAGACTAGAGTTAGTGGAATACCAGTCAATTTAGCCGACATAACAACCAATCACGGATAGTTGATAACTCAAGAGCTTCCAGTTAATCAATTAAAGCCAATAATATAAAAAGATAAATAAGAATCTTAGATCTGAAATACCTCAATTGCATTAATAAGAGAAAATCAATCTAAACATAAAGAATGCATAAGCTAATCTGGTAACATAAGTAATTAAAAGATAGCATTAAAATATCCGAAAGTAAAAGAGAAATATAAAGTAAAAGGAATATTGAACTTGATGAAGAGTTGAAATATCCAAATCCTTTAAGAGGAATCCTAATCCTAAAACCTAAGAGAGAGGAGAGAACCTCTCTCTTTCTAAAAACTACATCTAAACTATGAAAAGAGAATAATTGGAGACTTGTTAATGAATGGATGCATTCCCCCACTTTATAACCTCTAATCTGTGCCTTCTGGACTTGGATCTGGGCCAAAAAGGGTTTCAGAAATCGCTGGGAGCATTTTCTGTAATTTCTGGTGCGTGGCGTCTATCATGCGTCCGCGTGGGTCACGTAGTCGCGTCATCTGGAGTTTTCCTTATCACGCGTTCGCTTCCGCCACGCGTACGCGTCATATGTGTTCTGCTCATGGCGCGCGTCCGCGTCAGTCACGCGTTCGTGTCGCTGCCTTTTCGCGCTATGCATGCGACCGCGTCGTCCATGCGTTCGCGTCGCTACCAGTTTCTTCAAAAACTCCATTTTGTGCTTTCCTTCCATTTTTGTATGTTTCCTTTCTATCCTTTAAGTCATTTCTGCCTTAGAAGATCTGAAAACACTTAACACACATATCAAGCCATTGAATGGTAATAAGAGAAGATTAAACATATCAAAATTAAGACCGAATAAGCGTGTTTTCAATCATAGCACAAAATCAGGAAGAAAACATAAACTCATGCAAATCATATGAATAAGTGTATGAAAAATTGATAAAATCCACTCAATTGAGCACAAGATAAACCATAAAATAGTGGTTTATCAACCTCCCCACACTTAAACATTAGCATGTCCTCATGCTAAGCTCAAGAGAAGCTATAAAGAAGTGAAGAGGAATGATAGAGAGTATGCAATGCAACCTATATTTGTGAATGCAACTGCATACAAAATGTTTCTACCTACTTGGTTAAAAGTAAATAAGTTTT
This sequence comes from Arachis ipaensis, assembly GCF_000816755.2. NCBI lineage: Eukaryota > Viridiplantae > Streptophyta > Magnoliopsida > Fabales > Fabaceae > Arachis > Arachis ipaensis. Next base: position 90,857,369 of record NC_029791.2, read on the forward strand.
CTAAGACAAAAATAATTCAAATTTCACTAATTCAAATCATATAATAAAAGACAAGTAAACTTGTAAGAAGATAGCTCATGAAAGCAGGGAACATAGAATCAAGCATTGAACCCTCACTGGTAGTGTATATCACTCTAGTCTCTCAAGTGTCTAGGGTAATCACTCTACTCTTCTCTAGTCATGCTTTCTAAAACTTTGTTCTTCATCTAACCAATCAATAAATATTTAGCATATCAATGCAAACATCATGAGGTCTTTTCAGGGTTGTAATGGGGCTGAGGTAAAGGTAAGGATATATATATATATATATATATATAAGTGAGCTAACAAAGTAAATCTTTGATTAGTCTAAGATCTCACCTAACATATACATACTTTATATAATTTAAAATGCTTTACCTAGCTACCCAAATTTTTTCCACTTTTGTATTACATGCTCATGTATCAAACTTATTTTTGAATTTGTCCCATGTGCATTGATTCTTTTTATTTTGTATTTGGGGTAATATTATTTTTCTCTCTTTTTTTTTTCTTCTTTTTTTTTGGTATCCCCTTATTTAATTACTTAATATAAATTTTTTTTTCAATGCATATGGTAATTTAATTATTTTGATTTCACATGAGCATGCTTCCCAAAATTTCAAATAACTTATTCAATTTAATTCCCCTTTTTTTTCTATCATCCCATGTTCCCATAAAATTTTCCATACTTAAATTATACACAATATCTATCTTAAGCTAACCAAGGATTCAACTTGGGATTTTTATTTTGTTTTTCTGTTTAAGGCTAGTAATGTGGTTATAAAATAGAATAAATGGGGAAGAGAAGAGGGAAAAGAAGAAAAGATTGAAAGAAGCTTTTCCCATTAAGAAGCTTTTCCTTTCCCTTCGTGGTGGCCATCCTGAAAGAAGAGGGAAAAGAAGAAAAGTAACCTAAAATAAAGATAGAAAATAAATAAAATATGGGTGTTAATGCCAGATAATAAGGGTCTCAATTACATGGTAGCTACAACATACAAGTGAAAAAAAATAGTAGAAGTACATGGCAAATCAAGAGTGAAAAAATTTGTAACAATGGGGAAGAGAGCGGGTAAGGAAAGATAATATAAATTCATGTCAATGCAAAAGTAATACAGGTATAAAAGATTGGCATTGATTTAAATAATATTACCTAGCCAGAATAACACAAGTCACTAAGTACCCAAAATAATTCAAGAGAAGATGCAACAGTTAAATAAGAAAATTTTAACATCAAAGAAAAAAATAATTAATTTAGAAAAGAAAATAAAAATATGCACAAAATTAAGATGCAGTGAATGAAATATGCAAATAAATTAAGTAAAATAAAATAAAAGATAGGAGGAATGAGAAGGGAAAGAAGGGAAGAAGTAAGTAAGAAAGGAGGGAGGAAAAATTAGGATTGGGGAAGAAAAGATAAGATTTTTGGCGCTGATCTGATTGTGCAGCACAGGCGACGCGGACGCGTGGGTTACGCGTTCGCGCGGATAGCGCTTCTATGAAGTGGCACAGACGCGTGGGTCACGCGTTCGCATGGAGTGATTTGTGCCATTAGCGCGAGGGCAGGCTCGCGGTCGCGCAACTCTCTGTTTTAAATGCATTTGCCAAAAATCTGGGTGACGCGATCGCGTAAATGGCTACACTTCCAAAGGGACGCGGATGCGGACGCGTGGGTGACGCATTCGCATGGTGGGGCTTGTGCTGCTAGCACTATTCCAGCCCCACTCCATCATAACTCTCTGTCATACACCCCTTTTACAACGATTTGTTGGAGCACGTGTTCACGTTGGTGACGCGGATGCGTGGGAGGCTACTTTTTTAAATGACGCGACCGCGTGGGTCACGCAGACGCGTGGGCATGTTTGTGCCTAAAGCGCGCCTCCAGCCACGCTTTCGCGTGACTTTCTGTTTACTTTCTTTTCTTCACAACGCACTGGTACCGTCGGACGCGTCAGCGACGCTGTCGCATCGCGTGCGTGCTTTTCTTTCTTTTTTTTTGATGCAGTATGCAGAATGCAAAATGATATGGATGTTATGAGTAATTCCAGGTTCAATGAAATAAAATAAAATAAACTCAAAAACGAAATAAAATTAAAATTAGAAAAGGTACAATCATACCATGGTGGGTTGTCTCCCACCTAGCACTTTTAGTTAAAGTCCTTAAGTTGGACATTTGGTGAGCTCCCTGTTATGGTGGCTTGTGCTTAAACTCGTCTTGAAACTTCCACCAATGCTTGGACTTCCAATAAGCTCTATCAATACCAAGTAAATTCCTCAAGCTTTGATGGAGTTCTTCACAAGCTTTGAGCTCCCAAAATTGTTCCTCATATATTCCTGGATCCCAAATCTTGTTTCTACACCCGTCTTCAAGTTAATTATCATGATTCCATCTGGGTGGTAGGCAATCTGAATTCTCACTAAAGTGGCCAAATAGCTTCCTAGACCCATTCAGTTGAGCTTTACACCAACCCTTGTATTTAAACTTTGAGCACACAACCATGTTGAACCTTGCTTGACAAATCCAACCACTAACCATCTTCCTCTTACTCTTAATGCCTCAAAGAGCTCTAAGCTGACCATCTATTTGAAGTAAAGCATATTCAAGTGAGCTAATTAAGCTTAGAGATGAAAGATTTACCCACTTGAATGAAGGGATGGATGGTGATGGCTTTGGGGAAGAGGTCTCCAGCAACCTTGGCAAGGTGATTTCCAGCTCCGTTCCCTTGGGCTCTTCTTTGACAACTTCCACCTCTTTGCAAGCTTCTCCAATTTCAACCTCTTCCTCTTGGTAGATTTCTTTTAATTCAGTCTCTTCTTCATTACTTACCAAGGGCATAGGAGGTTGTGCTTCTTCTTCTTGAATCTCCATCCCAAGTCCAATGGGAGAGGATTCAACTGTAGATAAGAATTCATTAATGATTGAATCCATCTCTTGATCATCCCCTTCAAAGTCTTCAACCATGATATGCTTTGGAGGTTTTACACCCTCCTCAACATCAATTTCATACTCCTTAGAAGGGGGCTCTATGACTTGAGTTTCTCATGGAGGTTCCGCATCTCCCAAGTCTTCAACTACTTCTTCCTCTTCAATGATCACGGCTTCCTCCAACTGTTCTAATACAAAGTCGTGCTGCTCACTATCCACTGGAGTTTCTAGTGTCTCCTTCATGCTACGTTCTTCATTAGATTGCCCACATGAAGCCATGGGGGTTCCTTGAGTGTCTGAACATTGGGAAGGTAGTCTATTTATCGCTTGATTCAGTTGGTGAAGTGTGGCATGAAATTTTTCAAATGTTTCCTTGAGTTGCTCCCTTGATTCTTGGGGTGATAGATATGAACATGGTGCATAGGGAGGTGGTGGTTCTTGGGAGTAATTGGGTTGGAATTGGGGTGGATAAGGGTTAGGGTCATATGGAGGTGAATGGTGGTAGTTGGCTTGCGAGTGTGGTGGTTCAAAGCTGCGTTGAGGAGGTGGTTCATAGGTATATGGCGGGGCTTGTTGGTAATTACAAGTGGTTCCACCATATCTATCATCTGGGTACGCACCTCGGAATGGTTTCTGACTATAGTAATTTGGTGGGTGATGGTTATCACAAAAGGGCCCACCATAACTATTGTCTTGACATGCATTGTTGAATGGTCGTCGTCCATGGTAGTTTGGAGGGTGTTGTTGCCCAAAGGGTTGATCAGATCCTCGAGGCTCCTTCCATCTCTGATTGTTTTGACCTTGATGCATGTTCCTGTTATAACTTCCATTCCTTTCAACATTATTAGAACCAAACTCAAAGCGAGAGGGGTGAGAATTCATAGTAACTAATAAAAATTAAAAATGAAAATAAAAACAAATAAAATTAAAAGGTTATTGAATTTTAAATTTTGAATTTGAAAACTAAATTTTTGAAATTTGAATTTTGAAATTTGAAATTTAAATATTGAATTTTGAAATTTGATTTTTGAAATAAGATAAGATAAGATTTTGAAAAAGATATGATTTTTTTGAAAAAAATTTGAATTTAGAAATTTAAAACTAAGATAAGATAAGATAAAAAAATAATTTTTTTTAAATAAAAACAAATAAACAAGCAAAAAGCAAATATTTACAATAACCAATAATATGGCACACGTTTGCAATTCCCTGGCAACGGCGCCATTTTGAAGAACGAAACTCTCGCGATCTAGAATTTTTGCCAATAAATTCCCGTTGTAAGTATAGTTTCTAGACCGACAAGAATTCCTTTATTACAAACGTTTTGGTTGTCACAAGTAACAAACCCCTTTAAAATTGATAACCGAAGTATTTAAACCTCGGGTCGTCTTCTCAAGGAAGTGCAGGAAGGTATGTTCTTATTATTGGTTATGAGTTTTGTAAATTGGGGGTTTTGAAAGTAAGGAACAAGTAATTTAAATGACAAATAAAATAAATAAATAACTATAAAATAAACTTTTGGCAAGGTATGAAAATTCGGAAGTCCTATCCTAGTTACTCCTATGAGAATGGAAGTTAAACCCACTTAGTTAACCCTTATGAAAGCAAGGGAAAGTCAAGTAAACTAATTAGTCAGATTCCCAAGTCCTAGCCAACTCCTAAGGAAAGACTAGATTTAGTGGAATACCAGTCAATTTAGCCGACATAACAACCAATCACGGATAGTTGATAACTCAAGAGCTTCCAATTAATCAATTAAAGCCAATAATATAAAAAGATAAATAAAAATATTAGATCTGAAATACCTCAATTGCATTAATAAGAGAAAATCAATCTAAACATAAAGAATGCATAAGCCAATCTGGCAACATAAGTAATTAAAAGATAGCATTAAAATATCTGAAAGTAAAAGAGAAATATAAAGTAAAAGGAATATTGAACCTGATGAAGAGTTGAAATTCTAAATCCTTTAAGAGGAATCCTAATCCTAAAACCTAAGAGAGAGGAGAGAACCTCTCTCTCTCTAAAAACTACATCTAAACTATAAAAAGTGAATAATTGGAGACTTGTTAATGAATGGATGCATTCCCCCACTTAATAACCTCTAATCTGTGCCTTCTGGACTTGGATCTGGGCCAAAAAGGGTTTCAGAAATCGCTAGGAGCGTTTTCTATAATTTCTGGTGCGTGGCGTCTGTCACGCGTCCGCGTGGGTCACGCGGTCGCGACATCTGGAGTTTTTCTTATCACGCGTTCTCCTCGATCACGCATACGCGTCATCTGTGTTCAGCTCATGGCGTGCGTCCGCGTCAGTCACGCGTTCGTGTCGCTGCCTTTTCGCGGTGGGCATGCGACCACGTCGTCCATGCGTTAGCGTCGCTGTCAGTTTCTTCAAAAACTCCATTTTGTGCTTTCCTTCCATTTTTGTATCTTTCCTTTCTATCCTTTAAGTCATTCCTGCCTTAGAAGATCTGAAAACACTTAACACACATATCAAGGCATTGAATGGTAATAAGAGAGGATTAAACATATCAAAATTAAGACCAAAAAAGCATGTTTTCAATCATAGCACAAAATCAGGAAGGAAAACGTAAACTCATGAAAATCATATGAATAAGTGTATGAAAGATTGGTAAAATCCACTCAATTGAGCACAAGATAAACCATAAAATAGTGGTTTATCAGTCGTCTCCCAACGAGTTGACAAAAGAGTGCTATCTTATCAGTCAGGAATTTTCTGAGAAATTTTAAGAGTTGGAGAACAGAAGAATAAATGATTGTAAATTAAAGCAATGTAAATTAAAAGAGATTTATGTATTCAGAATAAAAAACCTTGACCGGGGGAAGATTAATTGGAAGTTCTATCCTTGTTGGATTTTCCCAAGTGGAATAGCAAGAGGTTGTTGTTTTCACTTAGTTAACCCTTACTAAATAAAGGAAAGTCAAGTTTGAGTGTACCGGTATGTATATAGGAGTGGGAATGGAATCGGGGTAATGTTGGAACTTTTCTGGAGTACTACAAACGTAACCACATGATTTAAAAACAACTAACCAATCTACTTCTTTTTTCAGATCTTTCGTACTGATCTCTTCTCATCTCACTAGTTGGGATCTGTGAACTCTCTAATCTCACGTATATGTGATGGTCACTCCCAAGTTACGAACTAAGATACAAGTGATGTAAGTACTCGATAGATGAATGTTCAAATGAACAGAAAATAACATACCAAACTTAATCATCTTAGCCTAAATAAAAACAGAACTTCTCGAATAAATGAAAATTGGTTCATCTGTCTTTGTAGAATCGTATATCAACGTAAGTATTCAACGTAGAGTACTCAGAATGAAAGGGGTAAGTAAGAAATATAGAGGAACTCGAATCGTACTCCTGTACGATTACAAATTCACACCTCTCTAACTATTTGATGATAAAATACCAAATAAAACACGATTAAACTCACCAAAAATAGTTCAGAAACGTGTGAATAAGTATGTTAAACGTACTAAAATGTTAAGGAAGGGTCTAAAACAAGATACTAACTTTTGAACGAAGGATCTAGAGATTTAAAATATAAAAATTAAGGGGAAATATGGTAAGCTACGGCACTAGACACACAATTCACAAAAGTTCGAAATGTCTCGTCCTTATCTAATTTCCTACCTTTCTTTCGAACGTTTTTACCTTTCTCGTGTTCTTTATTTCCTCTATTGGTCGCTCCTCACTGTGCATGCGTTATATCCTCTATTGGTCGCTCCTCACTGTGCATGCGCACTTAGCCTCAAGCGTGCCGCTACGCACGCGCACGGACTACGCATGTGCACTTTGCGTTTTGACTGGTCGCTACGCATACGTACTGCACGCGATAGACGTCTTTAGTGTCTTTTACGACCCCCGTTAAAACCCGGTTCAAACCTGGGTCAAAAGCCGGGTCTTTGTGTATGATCTCGGTCCCCTACTCGGCTCTGAGTTGTGTGTAAGAGTAAGCGTATCAAAAATCTAAAATCTAACCTTAGAATCTCTTTTTAGTGTGAAGGAGATCCAAAAGAAATGTAAGTATCTAAAGATAAAAAAATACGAAAACTACGAAAACGAAACCTATAACTCTTCTCAATGATGGAGGCAACTTCAATGATGATAAGATCAAATGAAAGAATAAGGAAATTAGAAAATTAACGGGTAATTGGGACAAGTCTACTCCTACAACGTAAAACCCTAAATAATTACTTTTCTTAATGAAAATGGAAATTAATTAAAAATCAATAATAAAATAAATTAAATAGTACAGAAGAAGTATAAGGAGAATATACGGATACTTGCAACATAAGTACAGTTACCTCATCTGAGGGTTGAACTGAACCCCCAACTAATTTTCCTCTGGGAACTCAACTTTACGAGTTCACTAATCAAGTTAACCTTCAACAACCGTTTGAGAGATAAATGATTGCGATTAGGAAGGTATTCCTCTCCTAATCCTGTACGCTTATTCTCAATCGAGTTAG
>NC_029791.2:90882039-90930672 GCF_000816755.2 Arachis ipaensis
GCTCTAGTATGTGTTTCTGGGCCGAAAACTGGGTCCAAACTTGGCCCAAAATTGCCCCCAGCATTTTCTGTGATTTCTGCAGATAGCGCACGTCATGCATACGCATCGCTGGTCAGTTTTGCGTTTCACGTGTACGCATCAGGCACGCGCACGCATCGCCGTGCGAACTCCGATTCACGCGTACGTGTCACTCCTCGCTGGTTATCTCCTATATTGCGTACGTGTCACTCCTCGCTGGTTATCTCCTTTATTTCTTGTGCTCTTTCCATTTTTGCAAGCTTTCTTTCCATCCTTTAATCTATTCCTGCTCTGTAAAGCTTGAAAACACTTAACACACAGATCACGGCATCGAATGGTATAAAGGGGAATTAAAAATATAAAATTTAGAGATCTAGGAAGCAAGTTTTCAATCATAGAACAAAATCTGGGAAGGAATTGTAAAATCATGCAAATTGTATGAATAAGTGTGCAAAGACTTGATAAAAACCACTCAAATTAGCACAAAATAAACCATAAAATAGTAGTTTATCAATCTCTCCACACTTAAACATTAGCATGTCCTCATGCTAAGCTCAAGGAGATATAAAGAATGAATGGGGAAAGTAAGACTCATGAGATGCAACTTATGAATGCAACTATATGCTAAGATGTTTCTGTCTACTTGGTTAAAAGTAAATAAGCTCTTCAAGACAAAAATAAATCCGATTCTACTAATTCAAACCATACAATAAAAGACAAGTAAACTTGTAAGTAGATAGCTCATGAATGTAGTGAACATAGAATCAAGCATTGAACCCTCACTGGTAGTGTATATGCACTCTAATCTCTCAAGTGTCTAGGGTTGATCACTCTACTCTTCTCTAGTCATGCTTTCTAGACTTTTTTCTTCATCTAACCAATCAACAAAAATTTAGTACACCAATGCAAACATCATGAGGTCTTTTCAAGGTTGTAATGGGGCTAAGGTAAGGGTGAGGATATATGTATGGCCATGTGAGTTAAAAAATGAATCTTTGATATGCTTTTTGGCATTGTTTTTACATAGTTTTCAGTATGATTTAGTTAGTTTTTAGTATATTTTTATTAGTTTTTAAATAAAAATCACATTTCTGGACTTTACTATGAGTTCGTGTGCTTTTCTGTGATTTCAGGTAATCTCTGGCTGAAATTGAGGGACTTGAGCAAAAATCAGAGGTTGAAGAAGGACTGCAGATGCTGTTGGATTCTGACCTCCCTACACTCAAAGTAGATTTTCTGGAGCTAAAAAACTCCAAATTGCGCGCTCTCAATTGCATTGGAAAGTAGACATCTAGGGCTTTCCATCAATATATAATAGTTTATACTTTCCATCAACGCCATCTTCCTGCCCTATTCTGGAGTTAAATGCCAGAAACAGGTTGCAAAGTGGAGTTAAATGCCAGAAACAGGTTACAAACTGGCGTTCAACTCCATGAGAAGCCTCTTCCCTCTACACGTGTAAAGCTCAATGCTCAGCCCAAGCACACACCAAGTGGGCCCCAGAAGTGGATTTCTGCATCATTTACTCATTTCTGTAAACCCTAGTAACTAGTTTAGTATAAATAGGACTTTTTACTATTGTATTTACATCTTCGGATCATCTTTGATAAGTTTTATGCTATCTTGGACCTTTATGGGGGCTGGTCATTCGGCCATGCCTAGACCTTGTTCTTATGTATATTCAACGGTAGAGTTTCTAAGTAGCATAGATTAAGGTGTGGAGCTCTGCCGTTCCTCATGAAGTAATGCTAAGTAATATTGTTTTTCTATTCAATTCAAGCTTATTCCTATTCTAAGATATTCATTCGCACCCAAGAACATGATGAATGTGATGATTATGTGACGCTCATCACCATTCTCACCTATGAACGCGTGCCTGACAACCACTTCCGTTCTACATGAAGACGAGACAGAATGAGTATCTCTTAGATATCTAATACAGGGGACCGAGTCCGAGATATTAGAGTCTTTGTGGTATAAGTTAGAACCCATGGATGGCCATTCCTGAGATCTGAAAAGTCTAAACCTTGTCTGTGGTATTCCGAGTAAGATCTGGGAAGGGATGGCTGTGACGAGCTTCAAACTCGTGAGTGCTGGGTGTAGTGACAGACACAAAAGGATAGTAAATCCTATTCCAGTATGATCAAGAACCGACAGATGATTAGCCATAAAGTGACAGCGCATTGGACCATTATCACAGAGAGGACGGGATGTAGCCATTGACAACGGTGATGCCCAATATACAGCTTGCCATGGAAAGGAGTAGGAATGATTGGATGAAGACAGCAGGAAAGCAGAGGTTCAGGAGGAACGAAAGCATCTCTATACGCTTATCTAAAATTCTCACCAATGAATTACCTAAGTATCTCTATCTTTATTTTACGTTTAATTATGTTTTAATTATCAATTCTCTATAACCATTTAAATCCGCCTGATTGAGATTTACAAGGTGACCATAGCTTGCTTCAAGCCGACAATCTCCGTGGGATCGACCCTCACTCACGTAAGGTTTATTACTTGGACCCAGTGCACTTGCTGGTTAGTTGTGCGAAGTTGTGACAAAGTGTGAATTCCTTTCCGAGCACCAAGTTTCTGGCGCCGTTGTTAAGGATCACAATTTTGTACACCAAGTTTTTGGTGCCGTTGCCGGGGAAGGAAACGAACAACAATTTCGCATTTGTTTCCGGCAACAATAGTGCCAAGTTTGGTCCGGCAACAACACCAAGTTTTTGGTTTCGTTGCCAGGGATTGTTCGAGTTTGGACAACTGACGGTTCATCTTGTTGCTCAGATTAGGTAATTTTATTTTAATTTTAAGCTTTTTGTTTTCATTATCCTTATTTTCAAAAAAAAAAATTCAAAAAAATAAATTATTCTATGTTCTTCAGAATTTTTAAGAAGGAATTCTGGAATCTCATGAGATATGTTGAAGTCTGGCTGGTTGTAAAGCCATGTCTAAATTCTTTTGGACTGAGGCTTCTTCTTCACATGCTTGAACTATGTATGCTGAAGCTTGACTGGCCATTGGCCATGTCTAGTGTTTTGGACCGGAGCTTTCACTGAAAGCTTGGCTGGCTAGTGAGCCATGTCTAATTCCTAGACCGAAACTTTAGACTAACATTGCATGATTCCTGGAATTCTCATTAAAAATTTTGAAATCCTTATTTTTCTTTTTCCAAATAATTTTCGAAAAATACCAAAGAATTAAATAAAATCATAAAACCAAAAATAATTTTGTATTTCTTGTTTGAGTCTAGTGTCAAATTGTAAGTTTGGTGTCAATTTCATGCTTATTTCTTTCTTGCATTTTTCGAAAATTCATGCATTGCATTCTTCATGATCTTCAAGTTGTTCTTGGTAAGTCTTCTTGTTTGATCTTTGCATTTTCATGTTTTGTGTCTTTTCTTGTTTCTCATATGCATTTTTGCATTCTTAGTGTCTATACATGAAAATTTTTTAAGTTTAGTGTCTTGCATGTTTTTCTCTTCTTAAAGATTTTCAAAAATAAGTATTGATGTTCATCTTGATCTTCAAAGTGTTCTTGGTGTTCATCTTGACATTCATAGTGTTCTTGCATGCATCATTTGTTTTGATCCAAAATTTTCATGCATTGAGTCTTTTTGATGTTTTTCTCTTTCTTCATTAAAAATTCAAAAATTAAAAAAAATATATCTTTCCCTTTTTCTTCTCATAAAATTCGAAAATTTGAGTTGACTTTTTCAAAAAATTTTAAAATCTAGTTGTTTCTTATGAGTCAAATCAAATTTTCAATTTAAAGGTCTTATCTTTTTCAAATCTTTTTCAAAAATCAAATCTTTTTCATTTTTCTTTCATAATTTTTTAAAATTTCAAATTGATTTTCAAAAATATTTTTCTTATTTTTATTTCATAATTTCAAAATCTTTACAAACAATTAATGTGATTGATTCAAAAAATTTTTAAGTTTGTTACTTGCCTATTAAGAAAAGTTCAATCTTTAAATTTTAAATCATATCTTTTTATTTCTTTTTAGTCAAGTAATCAACTTTAATTTTCAAATTCAAATCTTTTTAAATTTCTTTTTCAAATCTTTTTCAAAATAAGTTTCAATCACATATTTTTCAAAATCAATTTCAAAAATCTTTTCTAACTTCTTTTCTAACTTCTTATCTTTTCAAAAATTGATTTTCAAATCTTTTTCAATTAACTACTTGACTTTTTGTTTGATTTTAAAAGTTTACTATTTCAATCATATATTTTTCAAAACTACCTAACTAATTCTCCCTCTAATTTTTGAAAATAACCTTCCTCTTTTTTAAAATTCCTTTTTAATTAACCAATTGTTTTAAATTCTAATTTAATTTAATTTTAATTTTCTTTTTTTGTTTTATTTTATTTTCGAATTCTAACTTTAATTTTAAATTAAAAACAAAAATATTTTTCTTTTCTTTTCAATTATTTTTCAAAAATTCTACTCTCTCACTTCCTTCTAATTATTTATTTATCTACTAACATTTCTCTTCCTCTTAAAAATTCGAACTTTCTCTTCTTTTTGTGTTCGAATTTCTTTTCTTCTTCTACTCACATAAAGGAATCTCTATACTGTGACATAGAGGATTCCTCTTCTTTTCTGTTTTCTTCTTTTTCACATGAGCAGGAACAAGGATAAGAACATTCTTGTTGAAGCTGATCCTGAACCTGAAAGGACTCTGAAGAGGAAGCTAAGGGAAGCTAAAGCACGGCTTTCTTAGCCAAGTTCTTTCCTCCTCAAAAGCTTAGTAAGCTTAGAGTGGATGTCCAAACCTTCAGACAGAAGGAAGGTGAATCCCTCTTTGAAGCTTGGAAGAGATACAAGGAACTGACCAAAAAGTGTCCTTCTGACATGCTTTCAGAATGGACCATCCTGGATATATTCTATGATGGTCTGTCTGAGTTATCAAAGATGTCATTGGCCCATTCTGCAGGTGGATCCATTCACCTAAAGAAAATGCCTGCAGAAGCTCAAGAACTCATTGACATGGTTGCAAATAACCAGTTCATGTACACTTCTGAAAGGAATACTATAAGTAATGGGACGCCTCAGAGGAAGGGGGTTCTTGGAATTGATACTCTGAATGCCATATTGGCTCAGAACAAAATATTGACTCAGCAAGTCAATATGATCTCTCAGAGTCTAAATGGATTGAAGGAATCATCCAACAGTACTATAGAGGCATCTTCTGAAGAAGAAGCTTATGATCCTGAGAACCATGCAATAGCAGAGGTGAATTACATAGGTGAATCCTATGGAAACACCTATAATCCCTCATGGAGAAATCATCCAAACTTCTCATGGAAGGATCAACAAAAGCCTCAACAAGGCTTTAATAATGGTGGAAGAAACAGGTGTAGCAATAGCAAGCCTTTTCCATCATCCACCCAGCAACAGACAGAGAATTCTGAGCAGAATCCATCTAGCTTAGCAAATATAGTCTCTGATCTATCTAAGGCCACTTTCAGTTTTATGAATGAAACAAGGTCCTCCATCAGAAATTTGGAGGCACAAGTGGGCCAGCTGAGTAAAAGGGTCACTGAAACTCCCCCCAGTACTCTCCCAAGCAATACAGAAGAAAATCCAAAGAGAGAGTGCAAGGCCATTGATTTGACCATCATGGCCGAACCTACAAGGGAGGAGAAGGATGTGAATCCTAGAGAGGAAGACCTCATGGGACGTTCAGTGACCAATAAGGAGTTTCCCTTTGAGGAACCAAGGAATCTGAGGCTCATCTAGAGACCATAGAGATTCCATCGAACCTCCTTCTGTCCTTCATGAGCTCTGATGAGTATTCTTCTTCTGAAGAGAATGAAGACGTTACTGAAGAGCAAGTTGCTAAGTACCTTGGTGCAATCATGAAGCTGAATGCCAAATTATTTGGTAATGAGACTTGGGAAGATGAACCTCCATTTCTCACCAATGAACTGAATGCATTGGATAGGCAGAAATTACCTCAAAAGAAACAGGATCCTGGTAAATTTATAATTCTCTGTAACATAGGCACCATGACCTTTGAGAAGGCTTTGTGTGACCTGGGGTCAAGAATAAACTTAATGCCACTCTCTATAATGGAGAAACTTGGGATCTTTGAGGTGCAAGCTGCCAGAATCTCATTGGAGATGGCAGACAACTCAAGAAGACAGGCTTATGGACAAGTAGAGAACGTATTGGTAAAGGTTGAAGGCCTTTACATCCCTGCTGATTTCATAATCCTAGACACTGGAAAGGATGAGGATGAATCCATCATCCTTGGAAGACCCTTCCTAGCCACAGCAAAAGCTGTGATTGATGTGGACAGAGGAGAGTTGGTCCTTCAACTGAATGAGGACAACGTTATATTTAAAACTCAAGGATCTCCTTCTGTAACCATGGAGAGTAAGCATTAAAAGCTTCTCTCACTGCATAGTCAACCAAAGCCCCCACTGTCAAACTGTAAGTTTGGTGTTGGGAGTCCACAACCAAACTCTAAGTTTGGTATTGAGAGGTCCCAACTTTGCTCTAATTATCTGTGAGGCTCCATGAGAGCTCACTGTTAAGCTATTGACCTTAAAGAAGCGCTTGTTGGGAGGCAACCCAATGTTATTTAATTATATCTATTTTATTTTATTTTTATTTCGTGTTTTATTAGGTTGATGATCATGTGGAGTCACAAAAATTACTGAAAAATCAAAAAATAGAATGAAAAATATCATTAAAAACAGCACACCCTGGAGGAGGAGCATTTTGGTGTTTAAACGCCAGAAACAAGCATCTGTCTGGCATTTAATGCCAGAAACAAGCACTAAGCTGGCGTTTAACGCCAGAAACAAGCATCTGCCTGGCGTTAAATGCCAGAAACAGGCTACATTTGGGTGTTTAACGCTAGAAACAAGTAGTAGTCTCGCATTAAATGCCAGGATTGCACAGCAAGGGCATTTTACATGCCTAATTGGAGCAGGGATGTTAAGTCCTTGGCCCCACTGGATCTGTAGACCCCACAGGATCCCCACAAGGATCTGTGGACCCCACAGGATCCCCACCACTTCTTCTCTCCTCTTCACACCCTTTCATAACTCTCTTCCCCAAATACCCCTCACCAATCACTTCAATCACCCTTTCACATCATCTCTCCACTACTCACATCCATCCTCTCTTCCCCATAAACCCTACCTACCTCCAAAATTCAAATTCTTTTCCCTCCTAAACCCAACCCTAATGGCTGAACCCTAAACCTCACCCCACTCCTATATAAACCCCTCATTCCTTCTTCATTTTCACACAACACAACCCTCTCTTCTTATCCTTGGCCGAATACACACCTCTCTCTCTCTCCTCCATTCTTCTCCTTCTTCTCCTTCTTTCTTTCTTCTTTTGCTCGGGGACGAGCAAACATTTTAAGTTTGCTGTGGTAAAAGCATAGCTTTTTGTTTTTCCATAACCATTAATGGCACCTAAGGCCAGAGAAACCTCAAGAAAGAGGAAAGGGAAGGCAATTGCTTCCACCTCTGAGTCATGGGAGATGAAGAGATTCATCTCAAAGGTCCATCAAGAACACTTCTATGAAGTTGTGGCCAAGAAGAAAGTGATCCCTGAGGTTCCTTTCAAGCTCAAAAAGAATGAGTATCCGGAGATCCGACTTAAAATCCAAAGAAGAGGTTGGGAAGTTCTCACCAACCCCATTTAACAAGTCGGGATCTTAATGGTTCAAGAGTTCTATGCAAACGCATGGATCACTAGGAACCATGCTCAAAGTGTAAACCCGAATCCAAAGCATTGGCTTACCATGGTTCGGGGAAAATACTTAGATTTCAGTCCGGAAAATGTAAGGCTGGCGTTCAACTTGCCAATGATGGAAGAAAACGCACGCCCCTACACTAGAAGGGTCAACTTTGATCAAAGGTTGGACCAAGTCCTCATGGATATATGTGTAGAAGGAGCTTAATGGAAGGTTGACTCAAGAGGCAAGCCGGTTCAATTGAGAAGACTGGACCTTAAGCCTATAGCTAGAGGATGGTTGGAGTTTATTCAACGCTCAATCATTCCTACTAGCAACCGATCTGAAGTTACTATAGACCGGGCCATCATGATACATAGCATCATGATTGGGGAGGAAGTGGAAGTTCATGAGATCATACCTCAAGAACTCTACAAGGTGGCTGACAAGTCCTCTACTTTGGCAAAGTTAGCCTTTCCTCACCTCATTTGCCACCTCTGCAATTCGGCTTGAATTGACATAGAGGGAGACATCCTCATTGAAGAGGACAAGCCCATCACTAAGAAAAGGATGGAGCAAACAAGAGATCATGGACCTCAACAAGAGCATGAGGAAGTTCCTCACCATGAAATCCCTAAGATACCTCAGGAGATGCACTTTCCTCCAAAAAACTATTGGGAGCAAATCAACACCTCCCTAGGAGAATTAAGCTCCAACATGGGACAACTAAGGGTAGAGCATCAAGAGCACTCCATCATCCTTCATGAAATAAGAGAAGATCAAAGAGCTATGAGGGAGGAGCAACAAAGGCAAGAAAGAGACATAGAGGAGCTCAAAAGCACCATTGGTTCTTCAAGAAGAGGAAGACGCCACCTTCACTAAGGTGGACTCATTCCTTAATCTCCTTGTCTATTTATTTTACTGTTTATCGATTTTTGAGCTTTATGTTTTATTTGTGTTTGTGTCTTTACTACATGATCACTAGTGTCTAAGTGTCTATGCCTTAAAGTTGTGAATGTCCTGTGAATCCATCACCTTTCTTAAATGAAAAATGTTTTAATTACAAAAGAAAAAGAAGTACATGATTTCGAATTCATCCTTGAAATTAGTTTAATTATTTTGATGTGGTGACAATACTTTTTGTTTTCTGAATGAATGCTTGAACAGTGCATATGTCTTTTGAATTTGTGGTTTATGAATGTTAAATATGTTGGCTCTTGAAAGAATGATGAAAAAGGAGAAATGTTATTGATAATCTAAAAAATCATAAAATTGATTCTTGAAGCAAGAAAAAGCAGTGAATACAAAAGCTTGCGAAAAAAAAAGAGAAAAGAAAAATGGCGAAAAAGAAAAAGCAAGCAGAAAAAGCCAAAAGCTCTTTGAACCAAAAGGCAAGAGCAAAAAGCCAATAGCCCTTAAAACCAAAAGGCAAGGGTAATAAAAAGGATCCAAGGCTTTGAGCATCAGTGGATAGGAGGGCCTAAGGGAATAAAATCCTTGCCTAAGCGGCTAAACCAAGCTGTCCCTAACCATGTGCTTATGGCGTGAAGGTGTCAAGTGAAAACCTGAGACTAAGCGGTTAAAGTCGAGGTCCCAAGCAAAAAAAAAGAGTGTGCTTAAGAACCCTGGACACCTCTAATTGGGGACTTTAGCAAAGCTGAGTCACAATCTGAAAAGGTTCACCCAGTTATGTGTCTGTGGCATTTATGTATCCGGTGGTAATACTAGAAAACAAAGTGCTTAGGGCCACGGCCAAGACTCATAAAGTAGCTGTGTTCAAGAATCAACATACTGAACTAGGAGAATCAATAACACTATCTGAATTCTAAGTTCCTATAGATGCCAATCATTCTGAACATCAAGGGATAAAGTGGGATGCCAAAATTATTCAAGAGGCAAAAAGCTACTAGTCCCGCTCATCTGATTGGAGCTAAGTTTCATTGATATTTTGGAATTTATAGTATATTCTTTTCTGTTTATCAAATTTGATTTTCAGTTGCTTGGGGACAAGCAACAATTTAAGTTTGGTGTTGTGATGAGCAGATAATTTATACGCTTTTTGGCATTATTTTTACATAGTTTTCAGTATGATTGAGTTAGTTTTTAGTATATTTTTATTAGTTTTTAAATAAAAATCATATTTCTGGACTTTACTATGAGTTTGTGTGTTTTTCTGTGATTTCAGGTAATTTCTAGCTGAAATTGGGGGACTTGAGCAAAAATCAGATTCAAAGGTTGAAGAAGGACTGCAGATGCTGTTGGATTCTGACCTCCCTGCACTCAAAGTAGATTCCCTAGAGCTACAGAACTTTAAATGGCGCACTCTCAATTGCGTTGGAAAGTATACATCCAGGGCTTTCCAGCAACATATAATAGTCCATACTTTGCCCGAGTTTAGATGACGCAAACTGGCATTCAACGCCAGCTTCCTGCCCTATTCTGGAGTTAAACGCCAGAAACAGGTTACAAAGTGGAGTTAAACACCAGAAATAGGTTACAAACTGGCGTTCAACTCCAAGAGAAGCCTCTACACGTGTAAAGCTCAATGCTCAGCCCAATCACACACCAAGTGGGCCCCGGAAGTGGATTTCTGCATCATTTACTCATTTCTGTAAACCCTAGTAACTAGTTTAGTATAAATAAGACTTTTTACTATTGTATTTACATATTCAGATCATCTTTGATCAGTTTTATGCTATCTTGGACCTTTATGGGGGCTGGCTATTCGGCCATGCCTTGACCTTGTTCTTATGTATTTTCAACGGTAGAGTTTCTACACACCATAGATTAAGGTGTGGAGCTCTGCCGTTCCTCATGAATTAATGCAAAGTACTATTATTTTTCTATACAATTCAAGCTTATTCCTATTCCAAGATATTCATTTGCACCCAAGAACATGATGAATGTGATGATTATGTGACGCTCATCACCATTCTCACCTATGAACGCGTGCCTGACAACCACTTCTGTTCTACATGAAGACGAGACAGAATGAGTATCTCTTAGATATCTAATACAGGGGACCGAGTCCGAGATATTAGAGTCTTCGTGGTGTAAGTTAGAACCCATGGATGGCCATTTCTGAGATCCGGAAAGTCTAAACCTTGTCTGTGGTATTTCGAGTAGGATCTGGGAAGGGATGGCTGTGACGAGCTTCAAACTCGCGAGTGCTGGGTGTAGTGATAGATGCAAAAGGATAGTAAATCCTATTCTAGTATGATCGAGAACCGACAGATGATTAGCCATGCAGTGACAGCGCATTGGACCATTTTCACAGAGAGGACGTGATGTAGCCATTGACAATGGTGATGCCCAACATACAGCTTGCCATGGAAAGGTGTAGGAATGATTGGATGAAGACAGCAGGAAAGCAGAGGTTCAGGAGGAACGAAAGCATCTCTATACGCTTATCTAAAATTCTCACCAATGAATTACATAAGTATCTCTATCTTTATTTTATGTTTAATTATGTTTTAATTGTCAATTCTCTATAACCATTTAAATCCGCCTGACTGAGATTTATAAGGTGACCATAGCTTGCTTCAAGCCGACAATCTCCGTGGGATCGACCCTTACTCACGTAAGGTTTATTACTTGGACGACCCAGTGCACTTGCTGGTTAGTTGTGCGAAGTTGTGACAAAGTGTGAATTACGTTTCGAGCACCAAGTTTCTGGCGCCGTTGTTAAGGATCACAATTTTGTGCACCACAAACCAAAGATTCAATTGGAGTAATTAATTATTTTTCCGCTTAAGGCTAGTGATGTGGTAAAATATAGAACAAAAGGGGATTAAAAGGCTCAAAGTTGGAAACAAAGGTAATTGAAAGGGTAGGCTATTTGGGATAAGTGAGATAACAACAAATGATGGCCTCAATCATATGCAAGCATGTAAATACACTAAACAAAGGAATATAGAATGGAACAAAATATAGATTGCAGTCATAGAGAAGAAAACACACAAGAATAAAATATTATGGTTAAATAATATAACCATGTAATTAAGCTCAAATCTCACAGGTTGTGTGTTCTTAGTTATAATTCATGTTCTAAATTACAGTCTTCAAACAAGTTTAACACAAATGTTCAATTTAAATTAGTGAAATGCTATAAAAAGGGTCTTGAAAGGAAACTCATAACTTCAACCAAGCAAAACATATATGCAAACAATTATTATTATGCAATCTATCCTATCTAACAAAAGAAAAAGTCAAATGTTGGTGTTAAGAGAGAGAGAGCTTACCTCCGGAAGTCAAGGACTGACCTCCCCACACTTAAGGCTTAGCACAGTCCTCCGTGCCATCAGTAAGGAGCAAGGGAGGGCTGGAAGAGTCACCGCCAGTGTCTGGTTTGCCTTGGCTCTCTGTACTACTGGATGAAGGGGGGTCCGGGGTGTCCTTTGGTTCTGGAGGTGGGTGTGTACCAACTATGAGGTCCTTCAAATAGTTGTATCAGCGCTTGTTACGGCACTCCATTTGCTCTATCCGCCGGTCTTGCCAGTCGAACCTCTCAAGGATCTGAAGGGACATCTGATGGATGGATGGTGCTTGTGGTGTGGATGATGGTGGAGTAGAGGTAGGAGGAGTATCCAAAGATGGACCTGCAAGCCGGCTCGCAGAGGGGACTGGTGGCCTGATATACTTTCCATTCGGGACATACTGGTTGGCCCTAGGGATAATGACCTTCGTGTCGCCTGCCCGAGAGGACACACCTGCTACAGAGACTAAATCTGAGACCAAGGAGGGGAAAGGCATATTACCCGCTATCTGTACGTGTCCCATGGCTTGCCGGATGTGTCGGGGCAGGTTGAGAGGATGTTCTGTCAGGATGCACCAGATGAAGACAGCCATGTCTGCTGTGAAGGTCGACTCGTGAGTGCTCGGAAAGACATAGTGGGATATAATATGTGCCCACATGCGAGCCTCCAGGGTGAGTAACTGGGCTGAGATGCTCTTGGGTTTTGAACGATGCTGCCCGTAGATCTAGGTACTGCCAGGTTGGGCTATGACTCTAAGCTACCCTAGTCGAACTGATACATCTGGCGCTTATGAGATACCTCTTGATATGGATCCCAACCCTCTGGACTAGGTGGAAGGTCCAATGCTCTCTGTATGGCACTCTCAAAGACAGGGACCTGCTGCTGAAAGTTAGAGTAGAATTCAACTACCCAGGATAAGTTGGCCTCTTGCGGCTGCTTCCTCAAAAATCTCCACTGTCTCCGCTCTATGCGAGGCTCCACAAAATCAATAAAGTGTGTTGGGACAATTAGCAGATACTCATTGTTGTAGTTCCTCTCAGCTAGGATGGGGAACATCTGTTCGTAATAACGGTTAGCAAACCGTGTGGAGCCTCGGGCGGGAAAAGCTTTCTCCGATTCATCAACCTTAATGATCCTCTTCACCCGCTTTGTTGGTGGCTTTACACTGGTAGATGGAAGTGCTTTTGCCAGTGTTCTCTTGGTTCCTCTCCTTGCTGGTGTCTTGTCAATGGCCTTCTCTTTTCCTTTCTTGGTACCCATGCCTAAGGAAGAATGAAAGAGGAAAAATGTGAAACATAGATAACTAAAACCGGAGGGGAGAAAATTCCAAGTGATAATGATTGCCAAAGGAAAGATGATAGCTCAAATACATGGTAGCTACAACATGTAGGTAAGACATCAATGAAGTCTAGTAGGCAATTCAGAATAATAAGATGCAAGAGGGTAAAAACATGCAAGTAATAGTCATGAGAAGCATAACTCAAGCATCAAGTAATAAATGTGCCAAATAAAAGAGCATTTGTAATGATGACAATTGTGAATGATAATCCCAAATACATGTGGAATCCAAGTGTTTTGAAAAAGAGGCATTCAAGTAAAAGAGTAAAACAAAATAGAGTTCAAGATGCCATAGGTGCCTTTTCACAAACACTTGGTGAGCAAGTTAAAGTAGGAATGAAAATAATATAATCTAAATGTATATGAGAGCCAAATTAAAATATCAATTGTCAAATCACTCATCATAATATCCACAAGCTTTAGTAAGGTAATACTCAAATAAAATTACAATACCAACATAAGAATGCAAGAAAAAGAAAAGAAAAGGAAGCCATGGATAAAGAAAAATAAAGAAGGAAACATAAATTAACGGAATAATGAAAGAGTATATGGGGAAGAAGAAAAAAACCTGATGAAGAAGATGAAGAAGGAAAGAGAAAAGTAATAGATATGAAGAAAGAATAAGGAAGAAGAGATAATTAGGATTTGAAAAGAATTAGGATTGTGGGAGGGGTGATTTGAAATCAGGCGCTGAGGGGGTTTAATTGTGCGTCGCATGTGACGCGTACGCGTGATGCATGCGTACGCGTGGATTGCACTAAGTTCAGGCGACGCGTAAGCATCAGGGACGCGTACGCGTGATATTGGATGTGCGAATGGCGCGAAGGCAGCCCCGCGCACGCACAACTCTCTGTTTGTGGTGCGCATGGGGCCAAAATCACATACGACGCGTGCTCGTCAGGGACTCGTCAGGGACTTGGATGGCCAATTTGGGAAAACGACGCGCATGCATCATGGACGCGTACGAGTGTGGGGGCTTGTGCTCCCAGCATAGTTCCAGCCCCACACCAACACAACTCTCTGGCCAAACACTATTTACGCGTGATGGGCTGAAATCGCGAGTGACGCATGCGCGTGGCCTTACTTGTGCGCAAGGTACGTGTCCAACACCAGTCCCGCCTAACTCTCTGTTCAATTCTTATGTATCTCGCATGCACATATGATGCGTACGCGTTGTGTGCCCCTTTTTTTATGCAGAATGAAAAATGCAGCATGCAGATGATAATGAAGAAATCATGAATGAACACTATGGAAAAACAAAAGAAAATAAAACTAAAAAAGAAAGGGAACGATCATACCATAGTGGGTTGTCTCCTACCCAGCACTTTGCTTTAACGTCCTTAAGTTGGACGGTCTACAAACTCAATCTGCTTCTATTGGTGGGTCCTTCAAGAGGAAGACCTCTAGCTCTTTATTTTCTTTCATCTTCTCACCATGAGATAGCTTTAAACAATGTCCATTGACCTTGATGAATTTGGAACTTGAAGGATGACTCAGATGGAAGACTCCCTATGGCTCTGCCTTCTCTACTCTGTAAGGGCCTTCCCATCTGGATCTCAGCTTTCTTGGCATGAGTCTCATCCTTGAGTTGTAAAGGAGAACCAGCTCCCCAGGTCTGAACTCTCTTCTCTGGATCTGCTTGCCATGCACAGCCTTCACCTTCTCTTTGTATAATTTGGAATTGTCATAAGCTTCGAGTCGAAGGGTTTCCAGTTCTGCTAGTTGCATCTTCCTTTCAGCACCAGCTTTCTCCAATCCCATGTTGCATTCCCTCACAGCCCAGAAAGATTTGTGTTCCACCTCCACTGGGAGGTGACAAGCTTTTCCGTATACTAGGCGAAAGGGACTCATCCCAATGGGTGTCTTGTACACTGTCCGATAAGCCCAGAGCACATCTACAAGTCTGGTGCTCCAGTCCTTCCTATGAGGCTTGACTATCTTCTCCAGTATGCATTTTATCTCTCTGTTAGACACCTTCGCTTGTCCATTGGTCTGGGGATGGTAAGCTGTTGCTACCTTGTGAACAATCCCATGCTTCTTCAGTAGTCCTGTTAATCTCCTGTTACAAAAGTGAGTGCCTTGATCACTCACGATTGCTCATGGTGATCCGAAGTGACAGATAATATAGTTTCTAACAAAGGAGACAACAGTGTTAGCATCATCAGTGCGGGTAGGAATTGCTTCCACCCATTTAGAAACATAATCTACAGCTAACAATATATATAAGAAACCACTAGAGTTTGGGAATGGACCCATGAAGTCAATGCCCCAAACATAAAAAATTTCACAGAACAGCATAAGCTGTTGGGGCATCTCATCCCTCTTGGATATATTACCAAACCTCTGGCATGGGGAACAAGATTTACAGAAGGCAGTAGCATCTTTAAAAAGAGTAGGCCACCAGAATCCACAGTCTAAAATTTTTCTAGCTGTTCTTTGAGGGCCAAAATGTCCACCACTCTCAGAATAGTGGCAGGCCTCTAAAATGGACTGAAATTCTGATTGAGGCACACACCTTTTAATTATCTGGTCAGCACCATACCTCCATAAATATGGGTCATCCCATAGATAATATTTGGACTCGCTTTTCAGCTTATCCCTTTGATGCTTAGTAAAATTGGGAGGGAAGGTATGACTGACTAGGTAATTAGCCAGAGGTGCATACCAAGGAACTACTTCAGATACTGTGTGCAAGCTATCAAATGAAAAAACATCATTGATAGGAGTAGAGTTGTAACAACCCCGGTATTAGAGTACGCGAGATCTTTTCTGAAATTACGGATTTCTCCGGAGGATCAGTAAGGAGAGAACCTCTGATATATCATCAAGTATCTCAATCCTTATTGTCATTACGTCTTCTTCAAGCTAGAACCCTTTTTTGAGGCAAGCTCAATAATGAAGTCATGAAGAACCTAGTCTTTGAACCGTATCAGTTAGGAGTTTTGATCCTATTTTTTGTAAATAATCTCAGTTTGACGAACCGGACTCGATTCATGAGAGAAGAGAGATAATAGGATAATATTATCATTATATGAGTATTAGAAGCTTCTTGAATAATATTATAAGGTTGCCTAGTCAGTTATGGTTAAAAAAAGAAAATCGGTTTAACCGGGTTCATAGTTTACTGGTGCAGCTTAGCACCAGCACTCTCTGATGACTTTAGCAATGCTAAGGCCTCATTATACATGTTTTATTCTCATAATAAATATGTTACTAGTGTCATTTATGCTAGTAGCTCATAAAATATTTTTTAGAGATGTTTTTACAAGTGTTACGATACACCTAGTTTTAGTAGTTATACACCAGAGATATTTTAATATTATTTTAATCCACCTTCAAGCCAACCAATCACAACTCACCTTACACCACCAAAGCCTCCAAGGCTATCTCATTTCTTCATTTTGGCCGAAAATAACAAGAGAGAAAAGAGAGAAACTTTCATGAACACTTAGTTTTCAAAGCTTGATTTCTTCTGAACTAAAATTTAAATCAAAACTCCGATTTCACCAAAATGATCCTCTCTTCTTCCTCTACATAACCATATAACATATCAAGGCTATAAATAAGATGAGATGGATGTCTCCCTCCCTCTTCAATTCAGTTTTCAAGGAAACATGCTTAAACATGTGTTTTCTTGATGTTCTTCCTTAGGAATCATGATTAACTTGACTTGAGGGCTAAGAAACATTAATTTCCAGCAAGTATAAGGTGATATATCCCTTCCTAATGTGCTGAGTGAGAATTGGTCAGTTGAGGGATTTTGGATTTAAAGTTGTTCTTGATGTGATTTAGGAGAAAAAAGTGCTTAAGGACCACTTAAGGACATAACCAAATTAGGAGCAGCAAAACCAGGTAGGGTTTAATGAATTTGATCTTAATTGAATGTGTTTGAGTTGTGTGATTATGATATGATTTGGCTGCACTTGAAATTGATTGTTTATATGAGTAATTCTTGTTGAAATTTTGGTGAAAATTTGATGAAATTTGATGAAATTCAAGCTATGAACTTGTGTTCTTGTGGCTTATGGAAAATGAAACCCTAAACCATAAATTGGGATTAAATTTTTGTTAAAATCATGTGGAAAATATGGGCTTTTAGTGGCTGGAAATTTATTATGAATTTTGGTAAAAATTGGTTGCTGAAAAGATTGAAAAACGGGTAAAAACATAGAAAGAATTTGAAGAATTTACGAAGAACACGAAGAACACTTTGAGTGTGATGAAGAACATTGAAGAACACCTTTTAGATCTTAAAATGGGCAAGGTTGTAATTATTTTGGTGTTTGAGGAGTTATTTGGTAATTTTCAGAAGTTAGGGTGGTTAAAGTAGAAATATTAAAAGTTACGGGTGGTAAAAAGTGAATTTTAAAGGTTAAAGGTTAAAGTGGGGTAATTTTCGAAAATTCAATGATAAAATAATAAATAATAATAAAATACTAAATAATAATATTTAATTAGAAATAATATTTTAATAAAAATAATCTTTTAATAAAAATAATAAAACAATGCTGAAAAGGCAGTTTTCTGTAAAAGCTTTAGAAAGACAACTTTAAATGCATAATATCATAATTACCTTCATAAAACACTTAGGGAGTGCTAATAACATATTAGTGAGGCAAAGATAAAGGAAAGATAAGAAGTTAAAGAAGAGATAAAAATCAAAGAAAAAGTCTGTAAGGTTTTAATGACAGAAAAATAGACAGAGACTAGTGAACGAACTAGGACAACTTAGTTAATATTTGAGTTGTGGCTAGGGTTAGGTATTATATGAAAATTTAAACTGTTTCAGTATAGACTTAATGAACCTATACTTGGGACAGGCTAACTATTCATACCGAAATTTACATAAGCTTTAAATACATACGTTAAGAAGAAAAAATCAGAGCAGAATAAAGAAACACAAAGAACAGAGTAACATAAAGAGATAAAGAGAAAAAGAGTACTATAGATACAGAGGAAAGAGTAATCAGAGAAAAGTAAAGAGTTACAGAGAACAGAGTAACCAGAGCAAAGTAAAGGGATACAGAGAAAAGTGAAACCAGAACAGAGCAAAGAGATAAAAGAGATGAGTAATACAATAAAGAGATATTTGTTTTATGTGCATTTGTTGCTTGAGGCAACCCAAGAGATGTTTGTTTATTCATTTGTTGCATTAAGACAACTCCAGAATTATTTGTATGCTCATCAGCTGCATTGAGGCAGTCAGATAGATAGTGGTACGACCACAGAACGTTTTCCAGTGCTACACAGCTATTGAGAGCTATACCTACAACTGATAACCTGGGATCACTTGCAGAGGATATTAATTCATACACGGCTAGAATGCCGCACCTGTAAGGCAAGGATTGCTTACAGAGGATATGATTTCATACACGGCTGGAATGTCGTCACCTGTAAGGCAGAGTCTGCTTACAGAGGATATGACGCACACGTCAGTTAGTGAGAACTGTACCTATGCTGACTGGAAAACCATACCGTTTCAGCTACTTCGGGTTACGTCGGGAGCGGGTAGAAACCGACAGATGAGCTCATTACCTGCACTAAGGCTAGACATGCATCATACTTGGTTGTGCATTTCTTCCGTTATGTTCGTTGTATGAATGTATGCTTCCTTTGTGTGTATTCTATTCTCTGTGTTTGTGTTATTTTCTTGTATTCTTCTGTTTGTATTCTGCTATCTATTTTTTTCTATCTTCTCTATTTATCTGTATCTTCTATTTACTACTTTTTTGTATTCTGCTATCTATCTACTAAACAACACAGAATTAGTGAACTTAACTAATAACCCTGGCCCTACTAAGAACTCCCTATTTCTTACCCCTTCTCTCTCCTTTCCCTCTTCAGATGGAAGTAAGAGTACTCTACCGTAATTCGTTGATGATAGATCTGCAAAGAGGATTCCGCTTTAGATAGTCTTCTGAGTCTAGGGTGAATCTTGTTCTCTATTTATATGTATATACTGTGAGAACCAGCCAATGTCTGCACCCCGTTTGTACGTGAACTTTAATTTAAATCCTGTGTACGAGACTCCTGTTGTGTGGCTACTTGATGAGGTACCAGAGAGACATCCTATGGCAATGTCTGATCGTGCAGAGGAGTAGCAGATGATGTACTACCTTTTGATGATGTTTGACCTGACTTGTGTTTTGAAGACTTAGAATGTACTTTCCCTCGATTTAGTAGTTTAGAGGGACTAGGTGAGTATAGAGTCTAGACTAGCCTAGGTGCCAGCTTAGGGAACTCTTGAATAGGTCAGGACCTGGAATGTTGTATGTATATATATGTATATAGTTATTATCTAGCTATATCTAGGGGTGTTCTAACTAAAAGTCTATACTCTAATAAAGGCTGGATCACTGAATGTTGTTAGCTGCTTGTGATGTAGTTATGTGTGGTTTTTTATAACTGTTTTATCTGTTATCAGTTGTGAGTTGATTATGAGTGATTCCGTTTATTAATCCAAACATTTTTTAAAAAAAAAATACCTCGCAAATTAACTACGCTTTTAACAACGAATCAGGCTCATATGATAAATAATAGATAATAATTAGGAAGACAAATTGGTAGTGCTCAGTTTCCGGTATGATCTAGACATATTGAAATTTGGGTCGTTACAATTTAGTATAAGAGCAGTTCATTCCTAGTAGAGCCTGGGGAGTGGACTGACTATGCTTTATTGCATACTCTGTTGTGTGTCTCATGCGTATAGGATATCCTAGTGATATATGTTGCATAACTGTTTTTGTGTTTTCATTTTGGGAATGTTCACACTTGACTTGAAGTGTTAAGACTGATCACCTTAACAATGATTGTTTAGTGTGAACAAGACTACAATGGATTCACGGAGACGAGGTGTACGGGAAAGAATTCCTAATGTTAACTACGAGAAGGAACAGGAAACGTTTATGGATACCATGAACAACGTGGCTGAAGCAGTTTGTGAAGCTACGGCAGCAGCGGCTAGGGCTGTTGAATGTCTTGGAGTGAGAAATCGGAATGATGAGAATAACTTAGGGCATCTTGAAAGACCTATGACCCTTACGACCTTTATGAAGGTTAAACCACCTAAGTTTAAAGGTACACTCGTTGTGACCGATGCTGATAACTGGTTTTGAGGTATCAAATGGTCACTGCGAGTGCAGCATGTTCTGGAAGGCCAACACGTGGAGTTCGCTTCTTATATGCTGGAAGGAGAAGCTGAGCATTGGTAGCAGGGGATATAGCGACTGTTGCAACAAGATGAAGGCAATGTTCCTTGGGATACTTTCAAGGATGAATTTTATAAGAAGTATTTTCCGAGGGCAGCTCGTGACGCTAAGAAGATGGAACTTATGCAGCTGAAACAGGGTAACACAACTGTTGCAGAATATGCCCGTAAGTTTGATGACATGTGCCGTTTCTCCAAGATCTGCCAAGGGAATCCTACTGATTTTGAAGAATGGAAGTGTTTGAAGTTCGAAGGGGGCCTTCGTGAGGATCTGATGAGTTCAGTAGTGACATTGAAGAATGGAAGTTCTTGAAGTTTGAAGGAGGCCTTCATGAGGATCTGATGAGTTCAATTGTTCCACTTGAGATACGAAATTTTGCCGAATTAGTCAACAAGAGCAAGTTAGTGGAAGAATGTATTAGGAAAGTGATTGTGGCCAAGGGTGAGTCGCCAAGGATTTCCACCAAGGCGTCTTAGCAATCATCAGGCAGCTGGGAGAATGGTGCATTTTAAAGCACGTGGCATACAACAGCAGAAGAACCTACAAGTTGGTAACATTATTGCTCACCGTACGGGTAAGAATGGAGGTAAAGTAAGGCAAGGCAATGGTAAACGAGCCCATCAGGCTTACATAAACCCTGCATGTAAGCAATGCGGAAAAGAGCATGGTAACAGGTCTTGCCAGTTTGGATCACCTAACTGCTATGCTTGTGGAGAACTTGGACATATTGCCAAGGATTGTCCAAAGGGATTTACTCGAAATCCAGTCAGAACCCAACAACAAGGACGAGTGTTTGCTATCACTATTGACGATGTTGTGCAATCGGACGCCCTCATTCAGGGTCAGTGTTATGTCAAGAATCGATTTCTAACTGTACTGTATGATTCGGGTGCATCGCATTCTTTATTTCTGTAACTGTTGCTCATGAGTTAGGATTATATTTCTTTAAATTGAATTTTCACTTGATTGTTCATACATCTGCATCCTAAAATACTTTGACCAGTTTAATGTACCTGTAAGTACCACATGCTATTAGGAATAGGACTTTTATACATGATCTAATCTGTTTGCCTCTATGTGGTTTAGAAGTTATTTTAGGATTAGATTGGTTATCTAAGTATCATATTTTTCTTAATTGTTTTAAAAGAACTGCTATTATTCCATCTGATAGTCTATATACTAAACCATTTCTGTCCCACACCTTATATCTGAATTCTGTAAGAGTTACCTTAGACGGGAGTGATTATGAGGGGTATTTCTGTTAGCGGCTAGCTTGGATGATCGTGAATTAAGCTTAGAATGAATCCGAATGGTGAAGGAATTTCCTGATGTTTTCTTGGATGACATACCTGAGTTTCCTCCTCAGCGAGAGATAGAATTTAGCATTGATCTAGTACCTGGAACCGGACCGATTTCCATAGCACCGTACCGGATGTCACCATTGCTTGTAGAGCTGAAGAAGCTGTGAGACAGGATCGTTGTGGCCTATGGAGGTACAAGAGCAGAATTTGTGCACCTAACTTTGGAGAATTACGACAAAAGATTCTTGCTGAAGCTCACCAAAGTAGATTTTTTATGCATCTTGGAGTGACAAAGATGTATCAAGATTTGAAACAAATATTCTGGTTGCCAAGCTTGAAGAAAGAGGTAGCTGATTATGTCTTAAAATGTTTAACCTGCCAGAAGGTGAAGGTGGAACATCAGAAGCCGTCAGGAACCCTGCAACCCTTAGAAATACCACAATGGAAATGGGATTAGATCACTATGGATTTTATCACGAGATTGCCAAGAACCTCAATAGGACGTGATGCCATTTGGGTGATCGTGGACAGGTTGACAAAATCGGCGTGTTTCTCTCCGATTCGAGTTTACTATACTTTAGAAAGGCTGGAGCGAATATATATTCAAGAAATCGTGCGACTGCACGGGATACCTTCGTAAATTGTCTCAGATCGAGTTTCGAGGTTTACTACTAGATTCTGGGGAGCTTTTTAGAAAGCATTGGGAACAGAGCTACATATGAGTACAGCATACCATCCTCAGACAGACGGATAATCAGAGCGGACAATCCAGACATTAGAGGACATGTTGAGATCTTATGTGATGAATAACCAAGGCAGTTGAGATAAGTACTTGTCGTTAATCGAGTTCGTCTACAACAACAGTTACCAACAAAGTATCGAGATGGCACCTTTTGAAGCTCTCTATGGAAGAAGATGTCAGACACCATTGTGTTGGGATGATGACGAAGAAGGTAGTATCTTGGGTCCAGACTTAGTGCAAGAAACTACTGAGAAGATAAAAGAGATTCGTCAGAAGATCCAGACAGCACAAAGCCTTCAAAAGATCTATGCCGATAATAGACGTAGTCCCTTAGAGTTTAATGAGGGAGACCATGTCTTTCTAAAAGTAACCCCGACTACTGGAATAGGTAGAGCCCTTAAAACTAAAAAGCTTAACCCTCGATACATAGGACCTTTCCAAATACTTAAAAGAGTCGGTCCAGTAGCTTATCAAGTAGTCCTTCCTCCATACCTGTCAAATCTTCATGATGTTTTTCATGTCTCGCCACTTAAGAAATATACTCCCGATGAGAGTCACATTTTACAACCAGAGATAGTACAGTTACAAAACAATTTGACGTATCAAGCATCACCAGTTCAGATCGTAGAAAGAAGTGACAAGCAGCTAAGAGGCAAAACTGTTCGCTTAGTCAAAGTAGCTTGGGGACAAAGAGGAGAAGAAGAGCACACTTGGGAAACTAGAAGATAAGATGAAAGTTGATTACCCGCATCTATTCTCAGGTAACTGAAATTTTGAGGACAAAATTTTCTTTTAGGATGGTAGAATGTAACAACCCCGGTTTTAGAGTACGCGAGATCTTTTCTGAAAGTATGGATTTCTCCGGAGGATCAGTAAGGGGAGAACCTCTGATATATCATCAAGTATCTCGATCCTCATTGTCATTACGTCTTCTTCAAGCTAGAACCTTTTTTTGAGGCAAGCTCGATAACGCAGTCACGAAGAACCTAGTCTTTAAACTGTATCGGTTAGCAGTTTTGATCCTATTTTTCGTAAATAATCTCAGTTTGACGAACCGGACTCGATTCATGAGAGAAGAGAGATAATAGGATAATATTATCATTATGTGAGTATTATAAGCTTCTTGAATAATATTACAAGGTTACCTGGTCAGTTTTGGTTAAAAATAGAAAATCAGTTTAACCGGGTTCACAGTTTACTAGTGCAGCTTAGCACCAGCACTCTCTAATGACTTTAGCAATGCTAAGGCCTCATTATATATGTTCTACTCTCATAATAAATATGTTACTAGTGTCATTTATGCTAGTAGCTCATAAAATAATTTTTAGAGATGTTTTTACAAGTGTTACGATACACCTAGTTTTAGTAGTTATACACCATAGATATTTTAATATTATTTTAATCCACCTTCAAGACAACCAATCACAACTCACCTTACACCACCAAAACCTCCAAGGCTATCTCATTTCTTCATTTTGGCCGAAAATAACAAGAGAGAAAAGAGAGAAACTTTCAGAACACTTAGTCTTCAAAGCTTGATTTTTTCTGAACTAAAACTCAAATCAAAACTCCGATTTTACCAAAATGATCCTCTCTTCTTCCTCTACATAACCATATAACATATCAAGGCTGTAAATAAGGTGATATGGTTGTCTCCCTCCCTCTTCAATTCAGTTTTCAAGGAAACATGCTTAAACATGTGTTTTCTTGATGTTCTTCCTTAGGAATCATGCTTAACTTGACTTGAGGGCTAAGAAACGTTAATTTCCAGCAAGTATAAGGTGAGATATCCCTTCCTAATGTGCTGAGTAATATTTGGTCAGTTGAGGGCTTTTGGATTTAAAGTTGTTCTTGATGTGATTTAGGAGGAAAAAGTGCTTAAGGACCACTTAAGGACATAACCGAATTAGGAGCAACAAAACCAGGTAGGGTTTAACGAATTTAATCTTAATTTATTGTGTTTGAGTTTTGTGATTATGATATGGTTTGGCTGTTCTTGAAATTGATTGTTTATATGAGTAATTCTTGTTGAAATTTTGGTGAAATTTTGATAAAATTTGATGAAATTCAAGCTATGAACTTATGTTCTTGTTGCTGCTGGAAAATGAAACCCTAAACCTTAAATTGGGGTTCAATTTGTGTTAAAATCCTGTGGAAAAGATGGGGTTTTAATGGCTGGAAATTTATTATGAATTTTGGTAAAAATCGGTTGCTTAAAAGATTGAAAAATGGGTAAAAACAGAGAAAGAATCTGAAGAATTTACGAAGAACACGAAGAACACTTTGAGTGTGATGAAGAACATTGAAGAACACATTTTAGATCATAAAAAGGGCAAGGTTGTAATTATTTTGGTGTTTGAGGAGTTATTTGGTAATTTTCAGAAGTTAGGGTGGTTAAAGTAGAAATATTAAAAGTTACGGGTGGTACAAAGTGAATTTTAAAGGTTAAAGGTTAAAGTGGGGTAATTTTCGAAAATTTAATGATAAAATAATAAATAAAAATAAAATATTATATAATAATATTTAATTAAAAATAATATTTTAATAAAAATAATAAAATAATGCTGAAAAGGCAGTTTTCTGTAAAAGCTTTAGAAAGACAACTTTAAGTGCATAATATCATAATTACCTTCATAAAACACTTAGGGAGTGGTAATAACATATTAGTGAGGCAAATATAAAGGAAAGATAAGAAGTTAAAGAAGAGATAAAAATCAAAGAAAAAGTCTGTAAGGTTTTAATGACAGAAAAACAGACAGAGACAAGTGAACGAACTAGGACAACTTAGTTAGTATTTGAGTTGAAGCTAGGGTTAGGTATTATATGAAAAGTTAAACTGTTTCAGTATAGACTTAATGAACCTATACTTGGGACAGGCTAACTATTCATACCGAAATTTACATAAGCTTTAAATACATACGTTAAGCAGAAAAAATCAGAGCAGAATAAAGAAACACAGGGTACAGAGTAACATAAAGAAATAACGAGAAAAAGAGTACTATAGATATAGAGGAAAGAGTAATCAGAGAAAAGTAAAGAGTTACAGAGAATAGAGTAACCAGAACAGAGTAAAGGGATACAGAGAAAAGAGAAACCAGAACAGAGCAAAGAGATAAAAGAGATGAGTGATACAATAAATAGATATTTGTTTTATGTGTATTTGTTGCTTGAGGTAACCCAAGAGATGTTTGTTTATTCATGTGTTGCATTAAGGCAACTCCAGAATTATTTGTATGCTCATCTACTGCATTGAGGCAGTCACATAGATAGTAGTACGACCACAGAACGTTTTCCAGTGCTACACAGCTATTGAGAGCTATACCTGCAACTGATAACCTGGGATCACTTGCAGAGGATATTAATTCATACACGGCTAGAATGCCGCACCTGTAAGGCAAGGATTGCTTACAAAGGATATGATTTCATACACGGCTGGAATGCCGTCACCTGTAAGGCAGAGTCTGCTTACAGAGGATATGATGCACACGTTAGTTAGTGAGAACTGTACCTATGCTGACTGGAAAACCATACCCGTTTCAGCTGCTTCGGGTTACGTCGGGAGCAGGTAGAAACCGACAGATGAGCTCATTACCTGTACTAAGGCTAGACATGCATCATACTTGGTTGTGCATTTCTTCCGTTATGTTTGTTGTATGAATGTATGCTTCCTTTGTGTGTATTCTATTCTCTGTGTTTGTGTTATTTTCTTGTATTCTTCTGTTTGTGTTCTGCTATCTATTTTTTCTATCTTCTCTATTTATCTGTATCTTCTATTTACTACTTTTTTGTATTCTGCTATCTATCTGCTAAACAACACAGAATTAATGAACTTAACTAATAACCTCGGCCCTACTAAGAACTCCCTAGTTCTTACCCCTTCTCTCTCCTTTCCCTCTTTAGATGAAAGTAAGAGTACCCTACCGTAGTTCGTTGATGATGGTTCTGCAAAGTGGATTCCGCTCTAGATAGTCTTCTGAGTCTAGGGTGAATCTCGTTCTCTGTTTATATGTACTAGCGGCTCAACAGGCACTAACATGCCTATTCAGCCGCTTTTCTATTATTTTTAAGAAATTAATTTTATTTTTTTGTTAATATATTATTTACTTTTCAAATTTATTAGATAAGTATTTATTTTATTTTAATATTGATGTGATCTTATTTATATCATATTTTGTTGAAATTAAAATTACTATAAAACACTTTAAAATGTTAAATTATAAAATCATACAATAAAGAGGTAATATAAAATGCTCATAGTTTAAAGTTCTAGGTAATATATAAGGTGAAATATTCGATAGAGTAAATTTTTATTCTCAACTATGATAAAATATACAAAAAGTATTTTCAGAATGATAATGCTTCTATTGTATTTCTTTAAAAGTTTTGAATGTCGTCTATTAATTTATAATATTTTTAATTTAATTTTTTAAATTTATTATGACAAAATAACGATATGATGAGGATTTTGTCCGCTAAAATTGTGAAAATATTTTTAAAAATTACTTTATTCATTGTACTTTATATATCGTACAAGATTTAATGTATAGGCAAAATGACTTAAAACGACGTGATTACATGTTTTAAATATATAGGGTACTAATCAGTTAGGACATCACCACATCTTTTACTTGAACAGCTTCATTGTAATGTGATTCCAGACCTATATTTTTAAAGAGCAATACAAATAATAAGCATAATTTGAATTCATAAGAGTAAAATTAGTTATCATGATTAAAGTTAACTTTTATGTTGCATATAAAGGTGATTTTAATTATTTTAAATTTGTTTAATTTTATTTTGAAACAGAGAATATTTTAAAAATAATATGCTTCTATTATATTTTTTTCTATTGATTTTTTTCAAAGTTTGAATATCATCCATTAATTTGTGACATTTTTAAATTTATTTTTTTAATTTATTATGATAAATTAATAATATGATGAGTATTTTGTCCGTTAAGATTGCAGAAATATTTTTTAAAAAATAGTTTATTTGTTAACCTCTAATTTATCTTTATTTTTTGTGTTTATATGTTAACATTTCACATTAGGAATTTATTACATATTTAATATTATTAATATATTTTTTAATAATAAATAATGTTACGTGTCTCATGATTATTATTATTGGCTGATATGGTAGCATTTTTTTATAATTGATATTTAAGATAGTTATTCAATAAAAATTGATTCAGTAACTCATATAAATATGTAAAGTGTTATCTATGTTTTTAATTTTAGAATTTGAAAATTATTTATCCAATCATTGTTTGTAATATTTAATATAGTATTTAAATTTTTTATAAATTTATGACCCATTTTACCTGATTTTTATTTTATAGTTATTACTTTGTAAAATATATTTAATCACTCAAATTTAAAAATACACATGGCAAAAAAATAAGCGATATGTTAATATTTTTTCTCTTTATTCTATTTGTTATTATTAGTTTTATGAATACATTGTTTATTTTAATTTTTTAATTATTTATATATTATATGATAAAGATGAAATATTAAAAAAAATTATTATTTTGTCCACTAAATTTATTTTATGAAATAGATTATGTAAGGATATACGAAGTCTACAAAAAATTGGATACCAAATTCTAGTAACTTTTTGTATTTTTTTATTAAGGAGTGCTTTGTTATATGTAATTTTTTTTTAATTTAAATAATAAGCATTAGAAATATATAAATAGTGTATATTAATTTAATTAATTTTGTTATAGAATACCAACCAATTATGTTACTATGACGTCTGTTTATTTGGACCAACTCCATTATCATGTGCTTTCAATCCTAGATTTTTCAAAGAGTAGAATACAAATATTAAGCAAAAATTAAATTTATAGTCCAAAAAAATTAAATTATCATAATAAATGTTAAGTTTTATGTTACCTGAAACAAAATGACGACGATGATGATGGGTGGCTTTGACCATTTGTCTAATTGTAGTTAATCCTGTACTTGGCAATGGATTTGGAATAGGAATTATATTAGTTGATATAATGTGATTTGAATTCCAATTATAGGTAGCAAGACGCAAAGAAGAAAAATGATTGCAAGAGCACGATTGAAAGTGAAACAGATATTTAAGATATTTAACTCTCTTGGGTAAAGTACGATTGAAGGTGCAGAATTTTTTTTATTGAAAGTGAATCGGTATTTAAATTGAGTACGTATTAATAGTTTTTCTATTGAAAGTGTTTCAGCTTTAAACTCTGTCGTGGGTTGAAAGTGAATTAGTTTTAAATCTGTCGTGGGGTAAAGCCAGTTTTTGAAAAAATAAAATGAAATAAAAAGAATTGAGTACGTAGTAGCAGTTTTTTATTGAAATCAGTTTTTAAGTTCTGTCGTGGGATAAAGCCAATTTTTAATAAAAAGAAAATAGGGATAAAATAGGAAGAAAGAATTGGATACCAAACTTCCGTATCCCCATTATATATTGGTATAGACTAAATTTATTTTATGAAATAGATTATGTAAGGATATACGAAGTCTACAAAAAATTGGACACCAAATTCTAGTAACTTTTTGTATTTTTTTTTATTAAGGAGTGTTCTGTTATATGTAATTTTTTTAAGTTAAATAATAAGCATTAGAAATATATAAATAGTGTATATTAATTTAATTAATTTTGTTATAGAATACCAACTAATTATGTTACTATGACGTCTGTTATTTGGACCAACTCCATTATCATGCGCTTTCAATCCTAGATTTTTCAAAGAGTAGAATACAAATATTAAGCAAAAATTAAATTTATAGCCCAAAAAAATTAAATTATCATGATACATGTTAAGTTTTATGTTACCTGAAACAAAATGATGACAATGATGATGGGTGGCTCTGACCATTTATCTAATTGTAGTTAATCTTGTACTTGCGAATGGAATTGGAATAGGAATTATATTAGTTGATATAATGTGATTGCTGATTCGTTGAATTCCAATTATAGGTAGCAAGATGCAAAGAAGAAAAACAATTGCAAGAGCACGATTGAAAGTGAAACAGATATTTAACTCTCTTGGGTAAAGTACGATTGAAGGCGCAGAAGTTTTTTTATTGAAAGTGAATCGGTATTTAAATTGAGTAAGTATTAATAGTTTTTTTTATTGAAAGTGTTTCAGTTTTAAATTCTGTCGTGGGTTGAAAGTGAATCAATTTTAAATCTGTCGTGGGGTAAAGCCAGTTTTTGAAAAAATAAATAAAATAAAATAAAAAGAATTGAGTACGTAGTAGCAGTTTTTTTATTCAGTTTTTAAGTTCTGTCTTGGGATAAAGCTAGTTTTTAATAAAAAGAAAACAGGGGTAAAATAGGAAGAAAGAATTGGATACCAAACTTCCGTATCCCTATTATACATTAGTATAGATATACTGTGAGACCAGCCAATGTCTGCACCCTGTTTGTACGTGAACTTTAACCTAAATCCTGTGTACAAAACTCCTGTTGTGTGGCTACTTGATGAGGTACCAGAGAGACGTTCTATGGCAATGTCTGATCGTGTAGAGGAATAGCAGATAATGTACTACCTTTTGATGACATTCCACCTGACTTGAGTTTTGAAGACTTAGAATGTACTTTCCCTTGCTTTAGTAGTTTAGAGGGACTAGGTGAGTATAGAGTCTAGGCTAGCCTAGGTTCCAGCTTAGGGACCTCTTGAATAGGTTAGGACCTGGGATGTTGTATGTATATATATGTATATAGTTATTATCTAGCTATATCTAGGGGTGTTCTAACTAAAAGTCTATACTCTAATAAAGGCTGGATCACTAAATGTTGTTAGCTGCTTGTGATATAGTTATGTGTGGTTGTTTATAACTGTTTTATCTGTTATCAGTTATGAGTTGATTATGAGTGATTCCGTCTATTAATCCAAACATTTTAAAAAAAAATACCTCACAAATAAACTACACTTTTAATAACGAATCAGGCTCATATGATAAATAATAGATAATAGTTAGGAAGACAAATTGGTAGCGCTCAGTTTCCAGTATGATCTAGACATATTGAAAATTGGGTTGTTACAGGAGTCATCCTTAATGTGCTCAAGGCGACTCAAGTGGTCTGCCACTAAATTCTGGGAACCACTCCTATCCTTAATTTCTAAATCAAATTCTTGCAGCAACAGTATCCAACGTATTAGCCTTACTTTGGACTCTTTTTTAGCTAATAAATATTTTAGAGCTGCGCGGTCAGAGTACAGTACCACCTTAGTACCAAGTAAATAGGCTCAAAATTTATCCAGAGCAAAAACAATAGCCCAAAGCTCTTTTTCAGTGATAGTATAATTAGACTGAGCAGCGTCTAAGGTCTTGCGTACATGATGTATCCAATGTATTAGCCTTACTTTAGAGCATTTTCACTGAGAGGACGGGATGTAGCCATTGACAATGGTGATGCCCAACATAAAGCTTGCCATGGAAGGAGTCTTGCGTACATGAAGAAGAAGACAGTAGGAAAGCAGAGGTTCAGAAGACAAAGCATCTCCAAAGCCTCAACCTATTCTTCATTACTTCATAACAAGTATCTATTTCATGTTCTTTTACTTTTTACAATTAAATCTGAGAATTATTGATATCCTGACTAAGAGTTACAAGATAACCATAGCTTGCTTCAAGCCGACAATCTCCGTGGGATCGACCCTTACTCACGTAAGGTATTACTTGGACGACCCGGTGCACTTGCTGGTTAATTGTGCGTAGTTGCAAAAGTGTGATTGTAATTTCGTGCACCAATCCCAATTAGTGACGACTGCTTCAGGTTGAGGGTAGAACCACTCACTTGCCTTTCCCTCAAGAGAAAATGGGAAGGCAGACAGCAACATAGTAGTCTCATCTGCACCATGACGCCTAGCAGTTGAACAGGCTGTCTAAAAATCCCTGAGGTGCTTGATAGGCTCCTGAGCAGGTAAGCCATGAAACTTAGGTATTAGGTTTACTAACGCAGTCTTCAGTTCAAATTCTGCAGCTAGATTTGGGTGACGCACTAGATACGGTTGCAGTGTAAAGTCTGGAGCTCCTTCTTCCTGGAGAATAATCCTTCTAGGCTCTGCCATATTACCTGCACGTAAATCAACAGTATCAGTAGAAGAGGAGCTTGTTTCTTCCTCAAATAGCGCTTCAGATTCTCTCTCAGATAAGACTGGTGAATTGGTAGTAACCACTTCACTACCCTCAGAGGCTAACCGACGCCGAGCTCGCCTAATACGTGAAATAGTTCTTTCAACTTCAAGGTCAAACGTGGCTAAGCTCGGATCAAGCAGCGAACGCGTCATTCAATGAAAGAAACATACAGCTCAGGGTAAATAAATAAAAATAAAATACCCAAATGTGAAAAATTAAAAATATTTACACCAACCAATAATTTAGCACACTATTGCAACTCCCCGGCAACGATGCCAAAAATTGATGCGGCGAAAATTAGCCGATTAAGAAATTAATATAGAAATAACGTTGCGAGTACAGTTCCTAATCGACGAAAATCCGCTTATCAATTTAGAAGGGTTGTCACAAAATCAGAATAAAAATACTGGGAGTAGGAATCCCAAGTCGTCTCCCAACGAGTTGACAAAAGAGTGCTATCTTATCAGTCAGGAATTTTCTGAGAAATTTTAAGAGTTGGAGAACAGAAGAATAAATGATTGTAAATTAAAGCAATGTAAATTAAAAGAGATTTATGTATTCAGAATAAAATGCCTTGACCAAGGGAAGATTAATTGGAAGTTCTATCCTTGTTGGATTTTCCCAAGTGGAATAGTAAGAGGTTGTTGTTTTCACTTAGTTAACCCTTACTAAATAAAGGAAAGTTAAGTGATTGAGCTAACTCTTATTCGCAAGTCCTAATCCTCTCCTTATGGAAGGATTAGCGTTAGTAAATAGAGAGTTTGCCAACAACTTCCAATTCAACTAATCACTTGAGCATTTCAACTCAAGGGTCTCCTTTTAATCAACCCCCAAGTCAAGTTGGGAGTCTACTCCATTGACATGAATACAACGTTCACGGGCATATAAGAGGAATAAGAAGAAGACATGATAAATTAAATAAAATAATAACTAAAAATTAATTAAAGGTAAAAGTAATTCTTTGCATTAATAAATCTCAAAATGCAACATCCTTATCTGAACAGGGCTAATGGGCAATTAAAAGAGTAAAGGAATAAGAAAGCAAACTAGAATAGTAGTAACTTCAACAAAGGTAGTAACTTTTCTCAATATCCAAAGCAAAAGCATCAAAAGCATAAAAAACTAGAAATCTATGAATGTGAAGAAAACCTAGAGGAAGTGTGATTTTTCTCTAAGATTCCAATCTAAAATCTAAAAACTATGCGAATGAGAATGTGTGTTGAGTCTCTGCTCGTCCCCTGGCTCTAGTATGTGTTTCTGGGCTGAAAACTGGGTCTAAACTTGGCCCAAAATCGCCCCCAGCATTTTCTGTGATTTCTGCAGATAGTGCACGTCACGCGTACGCATCGCTGATCAACTTTGCGTCTCACGCGTACGCGTCAGGCACGCGCACGTGTCGCTG
Organism: Arachis ipaensis; assembly: GCF_000816755.2. Lineage (NCBI taxonomy): Eukaryota > Viridiplantae > Streptophyta > Magnoliopsida > Fabales > Fabaceae > Arachis > Arachis ipaensis. Next base: position 90,915,138 of record NC_029791.2, read on the forward strand.
TGCGAACTTCGATTCACGTGCACGCGTGAGCCATGCGTGTGCGTCGCTCCTTGCTGGTTATCTCTTTTATTTCTTGTGCTACTTCCTTTTTTGTAAGTTTCCTTTCTATCCTTTAAGCCATTCCGGCTCTGTAAATCCTGAAAACACTTAAGGCACAGATCACGGCATCGAATGGTATAAAAGGGAATTAAAAATATACAATTTAGAGATCTAGGAAGCAAGTTTTCAATCATAGAACAAAATCTGGGAAGGAATTGTAAAATCATGCAAACTGTATGAATAAGTGTGCAAAGACTTGATAAAAACCACTCAAATTAGCACAAGATAAACCATAAAATAGTGGTTTATCAGAGCGTTTGGGAATCGGCCAAGTTATAGTTTCGGTTTCTTTTATACAATATGTAATGTTTCTAGACACTTAGGCTAGTTGACCTTAAGATAGGATTGAATGTTTTGGGTGTATGTCTAATTGTATGTGATTTTGATGTTTGGGGATAACTTGTATGATGGTGATGATGATATGGAGCTTTGGTAAGAGAAATATATGAATTTGATGATGACTGTTGGTGTTCATACCCTGGGTTGAGCTATCCAACCTGGGCTGATTGAAGACAAAGCGACCGACCTCTTCAAGTCAAAACACCCGACCTCTTCTTTAAAAGAGTTCGGCCAAATCACCACGAGAAGCCCAAGAAGGCCCAAATAAAGGGACATAGTCCAATCTAAAAGTAGCTACAGCCTAGAAAGATAAAGGCTGTTCCCCTTAAAGATAAGATGACTTCACTCAAAGATAGGATAAGATAACTAACTTATCTTATCTAGAAAGGTCAGTCCACACTTCTATAAATACACTGGAGCACCCAGGTATAACTCATACTCTGGTTCTACTAAAAAGCTGCTTAAAGCCCCATGCTAACTTAAGTATCAGAGTCTCTTGCAGGTACTACCACCCTCTGGTGATGAAGGATCAGCAGCACCACCAAGTCCAACAAGTCGGACACGACAGCTCCGGCCACCATAGCAGATCTCATCCGAGATCGACCTTCAGTTTCAGGTAACCCTCGGAACATTGGCGCCGTTCCCGGTGAACCTGGAAGTCATCCCATCATCATGGCAGACAACCTTGACAACAATCACAGCTCCGGTTTAGAAAAAAAACCCCGCTTAAAAACACGGATGCCACATCAAAAGATGTGCCTCAAAACAAGGGGATAAACAACCCTCCAACACAGAAATCTTGGAAGCCATCCGAGAACAACAAGATCGTCTCAAACAGCTCGAACAGGAGGCTGAACACCAGCGCAAAGCCGAAAGAAACCTACGGAGAGAAACTAGGCGATGCCAAGAGTTAGAGGACAAGTTCCTAAAACTCAAGGCCGACCTTAAAATCAAAACCATTTAGCCTGGTCACGATGATAGCTCCCACAAGGATCAAGATCCCTTCACCAAAGAAATCATGAAAGCTAAATTTCCAAAGGATTTCAAAGCTCTGGACATGATCCCATACGACGGAACCTCCGATCCAAGCCATCATCTCAGCAATTTCAGAAGCAGAATGTATCTCACCGATGCCTTGGACGCTATTCGATGCAAAGCGTGTCTTCACAACTACATGGAAAGATTCAACAAAGCGTGTCTAGACATACAGAGTTTGCCAACAGAAGCAGCCATCATGGGTCTCATCAATGGCTTGCGAGAAGGACCTTTTAACCACTCCATATCAAAAAAGCATCCCACATCTTTAAATGAGGTACAGGATAAGGATAAAGTGTCCAAAAAAGAAAAAGATCAACACGAAGAGAAGTCTAAAAAATACCACAATTACACCCCTCTTCAGGTGTCTCTTGTGGATGTTTACCGAGAAATATACCACACTGAGAAGATCCCACCACCTCGCCCAATCAAAAGCAAAAAAGGAGGAGGAAATCGGATAGAATACTATGAATTCCACCGAATCTACGGACATCCTAAATTGGCAAGAGAAGGGCGACTTTATCGGTACTTAGCCAACAAAGCGGATGAACCTAGAAAAAGAAGAAGGGACGAAGAGGTGGGACGAGTTGAACGACCACCTCACACTCTGGAGAGACATGTTCACATGATAAATGGAGGATTCACAGGAGGAGAGATCCCAAAATCATCTCGTAAAAGGAACTTTAAAGAAGTATATCATGTTGGGGAAGGAGAGAGGCCGTCCGACCTCCCTACTATTACGTTTACCCAAGAAGACGCAGCAGGCATCGTCCCGGGACATGATGATCCCATGGTCATTACTATCATATTAGCCAACGCTAATCTCCATCGTACACTGGTAGACCAAGGAAGCTCCGTGGATATCTTGTTTAAATCCGCCTTTGACAAACTCGGCCCACAAGATAAAGAGCTCAGAGCATATCCGAATAGCTTGTTCGGACTAGGAGACACTCCAATCCAACCACTTGGATATATCTTATGACACACGACCTTTGGAAAGGGAGCCCAATCAAGGACACTCAATATAGACTACATCATAGTCGACGTGAGCTCAGCCTACAATGCCCTAATAGGTCGGACAACACTGAACAAGGTGGCCGCAGTAGTTTCAACCCCACATCTATGCATGAAGTTCTCCACTCCAGAAGGGATCGCCACGATAAAAGGAGACCAGAAAACTGTACGGCACTGTTATAATGAAAGTCTGAACCTTAAAGGAAGAGGAGAAGAAATCAACACTAAGGAACTTCGCCCACAACCTGAAGGCTAGATCAAAGAAGTCCAGATCGGAGATGCCCTGGGTAAAACAACAAATATTGGGGCAACCTTAAAAGAAGATGTAAAGGAGCCTCTGATACAATTCCTAAGGGATAATGCCAACCTCTTTGCATGGAAGGCCGCAGACATGCCAGGCATAGAACCCAAACTAATGTGCCACAAACTGGCGGTATACCCAGGATCTCAGCCAGTGCAGCAAAAGCGTAGGAAGCTCGGACCGAAAAGATCTCAAGCTGTGGAATAACAGGTACAAGCCTTACTAGAGGCAGGATTCGTAAGAGAGGTCAAGTACCCATTATAGCTAGCCAACATTGTCTTGGTAAAAAAGTTAAATGGGAAGTGGCGGATGTGCACTCACTACACTGATCTCAATAAAGCCTGCCTAAAAGATCCTTATCCACTCCCAAGTATAGACACTTTAGTGGATGCCTCCTCTAGATACAAGTACCTCTCATTCATGGATGCTTATTCAGGATACAATCAAATCCCGATGTACCCACCTGATTAAGAAAAGACCTAATTCCAAACCCCAAAAGCAAATTACTGTTATGTCGTCATGCCATTTGGACTAAAAAACGCAGGAGCTACCTACCAAAGATTGATGAACAAAGTCTTCGCAGACCATATTGGGAAACTAATAGAGGTATATGTGGACAACATGCTGGTAAAAACACAAAGTGAGGAATCATTACAGTCCGACCTCACCAAAGTGTTTGACACAATAAGAAAGCATGGTATGCGACTTAATCCCGCAAAATGTACTTTTGTGGTAAAAGCTGGCAAATTCTTGGGCTTCATGCTCACACAGAGAGAAATTGAGGAAAACCCGGATAAATGCCGGGCCATACTCAACATGAAAAGTCCGACCTGCGTCAAAGAGGTACAAGAGCTCAACAGAAGACTAGCATCCCTGTCCAGATTTCTAGCCGAGTCAACCATAAGATCTCTCCCCCTTTAAGCAACATTAAGGAAGGGAAAGCGCCCACAACCTGAAGGCTAGATCAAAGAAGTCCAGATCGGAGATGCCCTGGGTAAAACAACAAATATTGGGGCAACCTTAAAAGAAGATGTAAAGGAGCCTCTGATACAATTCCTAAGGGATAATGCCAACCTCTTTGCATGGAAGGCCGCAGACATGCCAGGCATAGAACCCAAACTAATGTGCCACAAACTGGCGGTATACCCAGGATCTCAGCCAGTGCAGCAAAAGCGTAGGAAGCTCGGACCGAAAAGATCTCAAGCTGTGGAATAACAGGTACAAGCCTTACTAGAGGCAGGATTCGTAAGAGAGGTCAAGTACCCATTATAGCTAGCCAACATTGTCTTGGTAAAAAAGTTAAATGGGAAGTGGCGGATGTGCACTCACTACACTGATCTCAATAAAGCCTGCCTAAAAGATCCTTATCCACTCCCAAGTATAGACACTTTAGTGGATGCCTCCTCTAGATACAAGTACCTCTCATTCATGGATGCTTATTCAGGATACAATCAAATCCCGATGTACCCACCTGATTAAGAAAAGACCTAATTCCAAACCCCAAAAGCAAATTACTGTTATGTCGTCATGCCATTTGGACTAAAAAACGCAGGAGCTACCTACCAAAGATTGATGAACAAAGTCTTCGCAGACCATATTGGGAAACTAATAGAGGTATATGTGGACAACATGCTGGTAAAAACACAAAGTGAGGAATCATTACAGTCCGACCTCACCAAAGTGTTTGACACAATAAGAAAGCATGGTATGCGACTTAATCCTGCAAAATGCACCTTTGCGGTGGAAGTTGGCAAATTCTTGGGCTTCATGCTCACGCAAAGAGGAATTAAGGCGAACCCAGATAATTGCCGGGCTATACTCGACATGAAAAGTCTGACCTGTGTTAGAGAGGTTCAACAGCTCAATGGAAGACTGGCAGCCCTGTCCAGATTTCTAGCCGGGTCAGCCATAAGATCTCTTCCCTTTTATGCCACATTAAAGAAAGGAAGGAAGTTTGAATGGACAGCAGAGTGCGAGCAAGCCTTTCAAGATTTCAAAAAATTCATGGGACAACCACCCATTCTTACCCGACCACGGGAAGGAGAAGCACCTGTATTATACCTTGCAGTAGGAAATCGGGCAATAGCTTCAGCACTAGTCAGAGAAGACCAAGATGGGCAACAACCCATATACTTTATCAGTAAAGCTCTCCATGGAGATGAACTGAACTAGCAAAAGATAGAAAAATTTGCCTACACTCTCATACTCACTTCTCAACGACTTCGCCCATATTTTCAAGCTCACACCATCAAGATTCAGACCAACCAACCCATAAAAGGTATTCTACAGAAGACAGACTTAGCTGGAAGAATCCTACAGTGGGCAGTCGAGTTATCTGAGTTCGATCTTCAATATGAAGCCCGGACAGCCACCAAGTCACAATATGTGGCCGACTTCATTGCCGAGTACACTGACACTCCGGGAACTCCTACAAAATGGAATCTTTATGTTGACGGCTCTTCAGATAAAACTGGGAGTGGTGCAGATGTGATAATAGAAAGAGATCAGGGAACCCAAATCGAACTCTCCCTAAAGTTTGAGTTCCCTGCTTCAAACACTCAGGCCGAATACGAGGCATTGCTAGCTGGTTTGAGGCTGGCAAAGGAGGTTGGAGTTCAAAAGCTTATCATCTTCAGTGATTCACAAGTAGTCACCTCACAAATAGTAGGGAGCTACAAAGCTAAGGACCCTACCATGAAAAAATACCTGCACAAAACCAGAGAACAGCTCGGACAACTTAGAGAATATGAGGTCCACCATATACCTCGGGAACAGAATGCTCGAGCTGATGCACTATCAAAACTAGCCAGCACCAAACCAGGGGACAATAATAGAAGCCTCATCCAGGAAATACTGCAGAACCCATCAATTTCGGAGGAAGAAAAAGTCCTAACCATATCAGGTCAGGACTAAGGGTGGATGACCCCTATAATCAACTATCTCAAGTCAGAGACACTCCCCACAGATAAGAAGGAGGCGAAGAGGCTAATACGAGAGGCACAATACTACACCATAATAAGCAACATCCTATATAGGAGAGGGGTTTCGACACCCCTATTAAAATGTGTACCGACCCCCAACACAAAAGAGGTTTTGGAAGAAATACACAGTGGTATATGTGGCAACCATCTTAGAGCAGGAGCTCTCTCCAAAAAAGTACTCCAGCCGGATTCTTCTGGCCGACTTTACCAAAAGAAGCGACAGAATTCGTCAAGGCATGCCCACCATGTCAGAAGCATGCCATCTTCCATATCGCCCCACCAGAGGAGCTCATCAGTGTAGCATCACCTTGGCCGTTCACAAGGTGAGGACTCGACCTCATTGGACCCTTTTCCCAAGGATCGGGACAAGTCAAGTTCCTCATTGTAGGGGTAGACTACTTCACAAAATGGATTTAGGCAGAGCCCCTAGCTAATGCCACTGCTCAAAGAAGTCAGAAATTCTTGTATAGAAACATTATTACAAGGTTTGGGGTTCCTCACTCCATCACTACAGACAATGGCACTCAATTCACCGACACAGGTTTCTGGAAATTGGTAGCTGATTTGAAAATAAAACACCAGTTCACATCCGTAGAACACCCACAAGCCAACGGGTAGGCAGAAGCTACCGATAAAGTCATATTAGCTGGGTTAAAATGGAGACTGCAGGACACAAAGGGAGCTTGGGCCAAAGAGCTCCCACAAGTCCTATGGGCATATCGAACAACTCCGCACTCCACCACAGAAGAATCGTCCTTCCGATTGGCTTACAGAATGGAGGCAATGATCCCAGTAGAGATCTAGGAAGGATCCTAGAATGATCCTCTACAATGAAGAAGCCAACTCCCAAATTCAAAGGGAAGAACTTAACCTACTTCCAAAAGTCCGAGAAAAAGCACGGATTAGAGAGGAAGCGTTAAAGCGTCGAATGGCCTCAAGATACAATCAGAAAGTAGTCCAACGAAGTTTCACCAACAACGACCTCATCTTAATCCGAAATGACATCGGAGCAGGTCGATCAGGAGAAGGAAAGCTAGCAGCTAACTAGAAAGGACCGTACCGAGTTGTAGAGGTATTGGGAAAAGGCTACTACAAGGTGGCCAACCTCGAGGGGCGAGAGCTACCAAGGTCATAGCATGCCTGCAACCTAAGAAGGTACTATAGTTAGGAGGTAATAAAGATCTTAGGTCAAAGCGCACTCTTTTTCTTGAAAAGGTTTTTTAATGAGGCACCAAGTCAAGATCTACAGAAATGGCCCGACTTAGAAGGGTAAGTACCTGCATGTACATATTCTTGTTTATATGGCTATTTTTTATTTGAATAAAGTTTTTTAGATTCTCTACAAAGTTTTTTTACCAAGACGCATTAATCTGAACGCAAGTATTCATCACCCGATTTCGACAAGGTCGGCAAAATGAAAACCAAATTCGTCGTCCGATTACAAAGCTACAGGTCGGAAAGATGAAAACCAAATTCATCGTCCGATCACGACAAGATCGGCAAGATGAAAGCGACAAAATAGATTAATGCAAGAACATATAAAAAGTAATCCATAGAAAGAGGCCTGACGAGGTCTGAGTAAAAATGGATTACTAAAAATAACTTAAGAAGGTTCAACAAAAAAGAAGTCAGACCAAACCGATCAAAGCGACAAAGTTATAAAAAGTAATCCATAGAAATAGGCATGACGAGGTCTGAGTAAAAATGGATTACTAAAAATAACTTAAGCGGGTTCGACAAAAAGAAGTCGGACCAAACCGATCAAAGCGACAAAGTTATAAAAAGTAATCCATAGAAAGAAGCCTGACCAGGTCTGAGTAAAAATAGATTACTAAAAATAACTTAAGAAGGATCGATAACAGAAGTTGGACCTATGAAAGGCCCGCGCTAGAAGGGACACAGTTCTGCCCAAAAAGCCACGACTCCACGACAAGGCCTCTTTCAAAATTGTTTAGACTAAACTAAAAAGGTTCTATGTGAACACTAAAAAGTGGTCGAACAAAATTAGCCCTAAAGATCATCTTGACTAAGCAGAAAGTGAGAAAACACAAGGCAATCAAAAAGAGGTCGGACATCAGAATACCAACACTCCATTAAGATCTACAAAAATGGAAAGATATCTAAAAGATAACAAAGCCATCATTAAAAACTCAGAAGGCGACCTGAAAGAGGACCTCAAGAGTTCAAAGTATTTTGCTTTTCTACTTATAAAGTTGCATAAGAAGCAACTAAAAGTCAAGAGGGTCAAACCATAAACAAAGTTACAAAACACAGAGTTCAAAAGCCCACAAATCGGGCTGTACAGATAAAATAAGGAAATCATAAAGGGTTCAGAGCTTCCACAGTAGTAGCATTAGTAGCTGAAGGCGGACAAACGATCTTTATGGTGATGCCGGAGGAGGCCCGTCATCTTTGTCATCCGGAGCAGGCACTATCTTGCCATCTTCCACCACATTGTCCAAGCTGAAGAGAGTAAGATTAAGTTCAGGAGCAAGAACTCTGACCTGTGCCTTTATGTTTTCATAAGCGCTTGTCACAGTATCTACAAGATGACTCTGCAGATCGGTGTAATCTACGTGGGCAGAATCAAGCCTCCCCCTCAGATCCAACACCTCAGCATAAATGCGGGTATAACTCTCCTTGTGTTTCTTAACCATCTTCTCTGCCAAGTTTGCAGCCGCCTCAACCCTGGTAGCCTGCGCCTTTTCCTTCTCCAAATCCAATTCCAGCTTAATCACCCTGGCATCAAGCTCATCATTCACCCCATTTATCCTATCGATGTCTGACTTGGCATCTGATGAGCGGATAATTTATACGCTTTTTTGCACTATTTTTACATAATTTTCAGTATGATTTAGTTAGTTTTTAGTATATTTTTATTATTTTTTAAATAAAATTAACATTTATGGACTTTACTATGAGTTTGTGTGTTTTTCTATGATTTTAGGTAATTCCTGGCTGAAATTGAGGGACTTGAGCAAAAATCAGATTCAAAGGTTGAAGAAGGACTGCAGATGTTGTTGGATTCTGACCATCCTGCACTTAAAGTAGCTTTTCTAGAGCTACAGAAGTCCAAATGGTGCGCTCTCAATTGCGTTGGAAAGTAGACATCCAAGGCTTTTCAGAAATATATAATACTCCATACTTTTCCCGAGTTTAGACGACGCAAATTGGCGTTCAATGCCAGCTCCCTGCCCTATGCTGGAGTTAAACGCCAGAAACAGGTTGCAAAGCAGAGTTAAACGCCAGAAACAGGTTACAAACTAGTATTCAACTCCAAGGAAGACCTCTACACGTGAAAGCTTCAATGCTCAGCCCAAGTACACACCAAGTGGGCCCCGGAAGTGGATTTCTGCATCATTTACTTATTTTTGTAACCCTAGTAACTAGTTTAGTATAAATAGGACTTTTTAGTATTGTGTTAGACATCTTTGGACATCTTTTGATCATATTTTGGATTATCTTTTGATCCTTTGATCACGTTTTGGAGGATGGCCATTCGGCCATGCCTGTACCTTGTTCTTATGTATTTTCAACGGTAGAGTTTCTACACACCATAGATTAAGGTGTGGAGCTCTGCTGTTCCTCATGAATCAATGCAAAGTACTATTGTTTTTCTATTCAATTCAAGCCTATTTCTTCTCTAAGATATTCATTCGCACACAAGAACATGATGAATGTGATGATTGTGTGACGCTCATCATCATTCTCACTTATGAACGCGTGCCTGACAAACACTTCTGTTCTACATGCAAACAAGCTTGAATGCATATCTCTTAGCCTCCTGATCTACGATCAAAATCTTCGTGGTATAAGCTAGAATTATTGGTGGCCATTCTTAAGATCTGGAAAGTCTAAACCTTGTCTGCGGTATTCCGAGTAGGATCTGGGAAGGGATGGCTGTGACGAGCTTCAAACTCGCGAGTGCTGGGCATAGTGACAGACACAAAAGGATTACTGAATCCTATTCCAGCATAATCGAGAACCGACAGATGATTAGCCGTACGGTGACAGCGCATTTTTGACCATTTTCACTGAGAGGACGGGATGTAGCCATTGACAACGGTGATGCCCCACATAAGCTTGCCATAGAATGGAGTATGAAGGATTGGATGAAGGCAGTAGGAAAGCCGAGATTTAGAAGGAACAAAGCATCTCCATACGCTTATCTGAAATTCTCACCAATGAATTACATAAGTATCTCTATCTTATTTTATATTTTAATTATATTTTAATTATCAATTCACCATAACCATTTGAATCTGCCTGACTGAGATTTACAAGGTGACCATAGCTTGCTTCAAGCCGACAATCTCCGTGGGATCGACCCTTACTCACGTAAGGTTTATTACTTAGACGACCCAGTGCACTTGTTGGTTAGTTGTGTGAAGTTGTGACAAAGGACTAAAATTATGAACGTGTGTATTAAGTTTTTGACGCCGTTACCAAGGAATGAACGATCACGATCTCCCACACCAAGTTTTTGGTGTCGTTGCCGGGGATTGTTCGAGTTTGGACAACTGACGGTTCATCTTGTTGCTCAGATTAGGTAATTTTATTTTAATTTTAAGCTTTTTGTTTTTATTATTCTTATTTTCGAAAAAAAATTTAAAAAAATAAAATTATTTTCAAAAATAAATTATTCTATGACTTCATAATTTTTAAGAATGAATTCTAGAGTTTTAAGAGATATGTTGAATCCTGGCTGGCTGTTAAGCCATGTCTAATCTTTTGGACCAAGGTTTCACTTATCCTTAAGAGAAGAGCTTCTTTATCTTCCTCAGTAATTTAGCTGTTGTATGTAATGATTTGCTAAAGCTTGGCTGGCCATTGGCCATGTCTAGTGTTTTGGACCGGAAATTTGAGTTGACTTTTTCAAAAATTTTTAAAATTTAATTGTTTCTTATGAATCAAATCAAATTTTCAATTTAAAAATTCTATCTTTTTCAAATCTCTTTCAAAATTCAAATCTTTTTCATTTTTCTTTTATGATTTTCAAAAATTTGAAAATTATTTCCAAAAATCCTTTTCTTATTTCTATTTCATATTTTCAAAATTAATGTTAACAATTAATGTGATTGATTCAAAAATTTTATGTTTGTTACTTGCCTAGTAAGAAAAGTTCAATCTTTAAATTTTAGAATCATATCTTTTTGTTTCTTATTAGTCAAGTAATCAACTTTAATTTTCAAAATCAAATCTTTTTAAATTTCTTTTTCAAAAGCTTTTTCAAAATAAATTTCAATCACATCTTTTTCAAAATCAATTTCAAAATCTTTTCTAACCTCTTATCTTTTTAAAATTGATTTTCAAATCCTTTTCAAACTAATCCTATCTTCTTATGTGATTCTTATCTTTTTCAAAACCACCTAACTACTTTTTTCTCTCTAATTTTCGAAAATCACCTTCCTCTTTTTCAAAATTCCTTTTTAATTAACTAATTGTTTTAAATTTTAATTTAATTTAATTTAATTTTTCTTTTTTTTTTAAATTTTCGAATTCTAACCTTAATTTTAAATTAAAAACAAAAATATTTTTATTTTAATTTATCTAATTTTTGAATTCTTCCCTCTCATCTCCTTCTAATTATTTATTTATTTACTAATACTTCTCTTCATCTCAAAATTCGAACCCTCTTTTCCTCTTGGTGTTTGAATTTCTCTTCTTCTATTCTTTTCTTCTTCTACTCACATAAAGGAATCTCTATACTGTGACATAGAGGATTCCATATTTTCTTTTCTGTTTTCTTCTTTTTCATATGAGCAGGAACAAGGATAAAAACATTCTTGTTGAAGTTGACCCTGAACCTGAAAGGACTCCGAAGAGGAAGCTAAGGGAAGCTAAAGCACAATACTCTGGAGAAAATCTGACAGAAATTTTTGAAAAAAAAGGAGACATGGCCGAAAATAATAACAATACAAGGAAGATGCTTGGTGATTTTACTGCACCAAATTCCAATTTACATGGAAGAAGCATCTCAATCCCTGCCATTGGAGCAAACAATTTTGAGCTAAAACCTCAATTAGTTTCTCTGATGCAACAGAACTGCAAGTTTCATGGACTTCCATTAGAAGATCCTTTTCAATTCTTAACTGAATTCTTGCAGATCTGTGATACTGTTAAGACCAATGGGGTTGATCCCGAGGTCTACAGGCTTATGCTTTTCCTGTTTGCTGTAAGAGACAGAGCTAGAATATGGTTGGACTCTTAACCTAAAGATAGCCTGAACTCTTGGGATAAGCTGGTCACGGCTTTCTTAGCCAAGTTCTTTCCTCCTCAAAAGCTTAGCAAGCTTAGAGTGGATGTTCAAACCTTCAAACAGAAAGAAGGTGAATCCCTCTATGAAGCTTAGGAGAGATACAAGCAACTGACCAAAAAGTGTCCTTCTGACATGCTTTCAGAATGGACCATCCTAGATATATTCTATGATGGTCTGTCCGAATTATCTAAGATGTCATTGGACCATTCTGTAGGTGGATCCATTCACCTAAAAAAAACGCCTGCAGAAGCTCAAGAACTCATTGACATGGTTGTAAATAACCAGTTCATGTACATTTCTGAAAGAAATCCTGTGAGTAATGGGACGCCTCAGAGGAAGGAAGTTCTTGAAATTGATACTCTGAATGCCATATTGGCTCAGAATAAAATATTGACTCATCAAGTCAATATGATTTCTCAGAGTCTGAATGGATTGCAAGCTGCATCCAATAGTAGTCAAGAGGCATCTTCTGAAGAAGAAGCTTATGATCCTGAGAACCCTGTAATAGCAGAGGTGAATTACATGGGTGAACCCTATGGAAACACCTATAATCCCTCATGAAGAAATCATCCAAATTTCTCATGGAAGGATCAACAAAAGCCTCAACAAGGCTTTAGTAATAGTGGAAGAAACAGGTTTAGCAATAGCAAGCCTTTTCCATCATCCACTCAGCAACAGACAGAGAATTCTGAGCAGAATCTATCTAGCTTAGCAAATATAGTCTCTAATCTATCTAAGGCCACTTTAAGTTTCATGAATGAAACAAGATCCTCCATTAGAAATTTGGAGGCACAAGTGGGCCAGCTAAGTAAAAGAGTCACTAAAATCCCTCCTAGTAGTCTCCCAAGCAATACAGAGGAGAATCCAAAAAGAGAGTGCAAGGCCATTACCCTACTTGGTGTGGCCGAACCCAAAGAGGAGGAGGATGACGTGATCCTAGTGAGGAAGACCTCCTGGGACGTTCACTGACCAATAAGAAGTTTCCCTTTTAAGGAACCAAAGAAATCTGAGGCTCATCTAGAGACCATAGAGATTCCATGGAACCTCGTTTTACCATTCATGAGCTCTGATGACTATTCATCTTCTGAAGAAGATGAAGACATTGCTGAAGAGTAAGTTGCTCAATATTTAGGAGCAATCATAAAGCTGAATGCCAAATTATTTATTAATGAGACTTGGGAGGATAAACCTCCATTGCTCATCAAGGAACTAAATGCCTTGGTTCAGCAAACTCTACCTCAAAAGAAACAGGATCCTGGTAAATTCCTAATCTGCTGTAACATAGGCACCATGACCTTTGAGAAGGCTCTGTGTGACCTGGGGTCAGGAATAAACTTAATGTTACTCTCTGTAATAGAGAAACTTTGGATCTTTGAGGTGTGAGCTACCAGAATCTCTTTAGAGATGGCAGACAACTCAAGAAAATAGGCTTATGGACTAGTAGAGGAAGTGCTAGTAAATGTTGAAGGCCTTTATATCCCTGCTGATTTCATAATCCTAGACACTGGAAAGGATGAGGATGAATCCATCATCCTTGGAAGACCCTTCCTAGCCACAGCAAGAGCTGTGATTGATGTGGACAGAGGAGAATTGGTCCTTCAACTGAATAAGGACAACCTTGTGTTCAAAGCTCAAGGATCTCCTTCTGCAACCATGGAGAGTAAGCATGAAAAGCTTCTCTCACTTCAGAGTCAACCAAAGCCCCCACAGTCAAACTCTAAGTTTGGTGTTGGGAGGCCACAACCAAACTCTAAGTTTGGTGTTGAACCCCCATATTCAAACTCTAAGTTTGGTGTTGGGAGGTTCCAACAATGCTCTGAACATCTGTGAGGCTCCATGAGAGCACACTGTCAAGCTATTGACATTAAAGAAGCGCTTGATGGGAGGCAACCCAATGTTATTTAATTACATCTATTTTATTTTTATTGTTATTTCGTGTTTTATTAGGTTGATGATCATGTGAAGTCACAAAAACTACTGAAAAATAAAAAATAGAATGAAAAATAGCTTTAAAAATAGCTAACCCTAGAGGAAGAACATACTGGCGTTTAAACGCCAGTAAGAAGCATCAAACTGGCGTTTAACGCCAGAAAGAAGCATCAAGCTAGCGTTAAACGCCAGAAACAAGCACCAGACTGGCGTTTAACACCAGAACAGAGCATGAAAGTGGCGTTGAACGCCAAAAACAAGCAGCAAGCTGGCGTTTAACGCCAGACATGCTTGCTAAGGGCGTTTTACACGCCTAATTGAAGCAGGGATGTTAAGTCCTTGACCCCACTGGATCTGTGGACTCCACAGGATCCCCTCAGGATCTGTGGACCCCATAGGATCCCCACCTTTTCTTCTCTCCTCTTCACACCTTTTCATAACTCTCTTCCACAAATACCCCTCACCAATCACCTCAATCACTCTTCCCTATCACCTCTTCACCACTCACATCCATCCTCTCTTCCCCCAAAACCCCACCTACCTCCAAAATTCAAACTCTTTTCCCTCCCAAACCCAACCCTAATGGCCAAACCCTAAACCTCCCACCACTCCTATATAAACCCTTCATTCCTTCTTTATTTTCACACAACACAACCCTTTCTTCTTCTCCTTGGCCGAATACACACCTCTCTCCCTCTCCTCCATTTTTCTTCTTCTTCTCCTTCTTTCTTTCTTCTTTTGCTTGGGGACGAGCAAACCTTTTAAGTTTGGTGTGGTAAAAGCATTGCTTTTTATTTTTCCATAACCATTAATGGCACCTAAGGCCAGAGAAACCTCAAGAAAGAGGAAAGGGAAGGCAATTGCTTCCACCTCTGAGTCATAGGAGATGGAGAGATTCATCTCAAGGGTCCATAGCTCAGTAGTAGAGCATTTAACTGCACAATAAGAGAGCCTACTCATGGACCTCAGCAAGAGCATGAGGAATTCCCTCACTAAGGAATTCTTGAGATGCCTCAAGGGATACATTTTCCTCCACATAACTATTGGGAGCAACTAATGGTAAGAGCACCAAAATAACTAGGGATGAAGCAACAAAGACAAGGAAGAGACATAGAGGAGCTCAAGAACACCATTGGAAGACGACGCCACCCTCACTAAGGTGGACCCGTTCCTTAATCTCCTTGTTCTTGTTCTTCTGTTTTTCGTTTATTATGCTTTATGTTTTATTTATGTTTGTGTCTTATTAGATGATCATTAGTATTTAAGTGTCTATGCCTTAAAGTTATGAATGTTTTATGAATCCATCACCTCTCTTAAAGGAAAAATGTTTTAATTACAAAAGAACAAGAAGTACATGATTTTGAATTCATCCTTGAAACTAGTTTAATTATTTTGATGTGGTGACAATACTTTTTGTTCTTTGAATGAATGCTTGAACAGTGCATATGTCTTTTGAAATTGTTGTTTATGAATATTAAATATGTTGGCTCTTGAAAGAATGATGAAAAAGGAGACATGTTATTTGATAATCTTAAAAATCATAAAAATGATTCTTGAAGCAAGAAAAAGCAGTGAATA